>NW_006159547.1:3027708-3037000 GCF_000334495.1 Tupaia belangeri chinensis | reverse complement strand
TATATATCACCTGTGTTTGCTATGAAAATATTTAGATTAATTAAGGTCTTTAGTAATTCAATAAAATGTTGGGGAAAAACCGTATAGAAAGCAAACATAGATACCAGAGACAGTGTGGGAGGAGAGTGGGAGATGGCAACGGGCAAGACATAGGGAATCAAGGATGGGGGAGAAAAAAGGCAAAACATACAGAAAACAAGAAATGGAAAATTATTTGCTGACAATAACATGTTTGTTAATGTGCTTGATTGAGACAATATACAGTGTACTCTGGATGGAAAAATCTCATTTTGTATGCTGTAATGATGTACAGTGAATGAATGCAAATAAATAAATTGAAATAAAAAAAATAATAATAAATTAAAAAAAAAAAAAAAACCTGAAAGCATGGTCAAGTAGATGGTACCAAGGTAAAGGTAGCTGGATTCCACATAAGCAACCAGAAGGTTAGAGTTCCAGACCTGGCAGTTTGAGAAACATGCTGGGAGTGTGTGCATGTATATCTAAAAGCCCTAGAGAAGAAGGGATTACAACATGGTGATCCCCCCGGGAGTGATATTTCACTTCTCCTTTCTCTCAATTTCTGGCAAGTACACACACACTATAGCAAAATTTAAAAAAAAAAAAAAAAAAAAAAAAAGCTGCAAAGAAAAAAGTGAAAATGTACAATTATAGGTTGAGTATCCCTAAATCTAACATGTGTGGGATTAGAAGTGTTCTAGGTTTAGGACTTAAGTTTGTATATTTACTAATAAGATATCTTGAGTGTACGGACCAAGTCTAAATACAAAAACTATCTGTTTCATAATATATGCTTTATATGCATCATCTGAATGTACTCTATACAATATTTTTGTATTTCAGTATTTTGACTACAACCTATCACAGGTGGGAAACTTTCCACTGTGCCATGAAGTTAACTCTCAAAATGTTTCAGATTTAGAGCCCTTTGGGTTTCTGGATTAGGCCAATCAACCTGTATTATAAATTAATATCTGCAATATAGAAGACCAACTATCTATATCTGCGATACACAAGGACAGATTTATATGATAAGCATGACTCACTGCTTCAACCTCTGGTGTAGAAGAAAACAGTGTGAGAAAAAGGATAATCCCCTATAGTTGGTCTCCAGAGATGGCCCCCAATAAATTTCACTTCCTGGTATTCATGCCTTATGGTGTCCCTTTCCACACTGAATACAGGCTGGACCAATCACCTATTAACTGATACAATGAAGAAGAAATGTTGTTATGCTGGTTAAAGATCTAAAACTTACAAAGGCAGAAGAGCTGGTTTTGTTCTTTTGGGAGCTCTGAGCCACCACAGAACTAATCTTATACCTTTGCTAGAGAGAACGTATGCAGTGGCATTGTGAGGAAGAAGTTCTGACACTGCGTGGAGAGAGAGAGACCTCACTGTCAAAGCGTCCAACTAAGCACAGTCTTCTTGCCACTTTTTTTTTTAGAGGATTTTGCTACAGGGCGTGTGCGCTCGCCAGACAGAAAGAGACAGAGAGACAGAAAGCGAGAAATCATCCCACACCACCTGCTGGCCCCACAGATATCTTTTTTTTTTTTTTTTTTGAGAGGTTTTTGCTATAGAGTGTGTGCGCTTGCCAGAAAGACTGAGAGAAACAGAGAGACAGAAAGCGAAAAATCCCCCCCCACGTGGGATGGCCACACTGCAATCCCTTCTCCTCCATTCTCCTCTCAGGATCTTGGGCACGCACGCACATGCGCCCAGCGTGAGTTTTAAGCCACTGGGTTTGGGACGCAAACCGTGGTCGACTATGTGGGAGTCCAGCGACATAGCCATTACGCTAACTGCTGGTCCCTCTTTTTGCCACTTTTATCAAGGCAGATAGTAGGTAAGTGAGCCAATCCTCCAGCCCAGTCAAGACCCCAGATAATGGCAGTCTCCAGCCATCCTCACAGGAGAAGAACCACTTAGCCAAGCCTAGTCAACCTGCGACATTGTGAGATATAATAAATGGTTAGTGTTGTTCTTAAGCAATTAGACTCTGGGGGTGGTTTATTAGTACAGTAATGTATAATAAACTCTTCCTTTCAACAATTAACAGTCTATGCCTCTTTTCCTAACTATAATGAACAACACATAGCCACACTGCTTTATACTGCCAACAACAAATATCTTTTAAAGAACTATTTATTATTATTGTTAATATTATTTTTCACATGAATTTTGCCAGAGAAAGACACAGAGAGAGAGAGAGAGGAAGAGAGACAGAGAGACAGAGAGAGGGAGGGTGAGAGAGAAATCAAGCCGCCAGGTCCGGGACTCAAACCATGGCCAACTATGTGGGAATTCCAACACCTTAACCACCACGCCACCTGCTGGCCCCACAGATATCTTTTTTTTTTTTTTTTGAGAGGTTTTTGCTATAGAGTGTGTGCGCTTGCCAGAAAGACTGAGAGAAACAGAGAGACAGAAAGCGAAAAATCACCCCCCAGTGGGATGGCCAGGCCACAATCCCTTCTCCTCCATTCTCCTCTAAGGACCTTGGGCATGCACACACATGCACCCGGCCTGAGTTTAAGCCACCAGGTTTGGGGCTCGAACCGCAGTCAACTACATGGGAGTCCAGCGACATAGCCATTACGCTAACTGCTGGTCCCATCAACAAAAAATATCTTTAAGGCTCATTACAAGAATTACTACTCAAATTCTAAATCAACATAATATTTTAAACAATAAATATATGTTGATAGCAAGGAATTAAACTTTATCTTAATTGCCCTTGTATTTAGGCACTTAGTTATAAAACTAGTGTTTAAATATAACTAGAAAAAAAAAGACACAAAGAATAAAAACTGAGTTACATTACTTTTAACAAAGTACATTATAAAAACATACTTATATAAACTGATATTATTTAACATGATTATGATCAGTGTACTCAAGATAAATCAGAAACAATCATTTAAACCACAAGAAGTTGTCAGACAGGAAGCAGCATTACTTTATGGTACAGAAATTAAGGAACTGATCTTAAAGAATTTGTCCTCCTAGAGACATATTTAACATAGAAAATAACCAATAAATATATTCAAAAAGCTTAGACGAATTCAGAAGATACATTCAAATAACATAATTAAGGGAAAAACAGATATCTAAACTTCTTCCCTTACTTTCTGAATTTATTGCCATCACTCTCAGAAATAAAAAAGTCAACTAATAAGTGATCATTATTTAGTTCTTGATTGTGTTTATTTCTATATTAAGTATTAAGTGCATTAAATAGTTGAATATCAAACTAACTAGATATTTATCTTCTTTATCAATCAAAAAGTACTATTTCAATATCAACAGGTTTTTATAAATGTAACATCAATGATATCAGCCATTTACCCATGAAGAACACTGATTAAATCGCTGACATGATTTTTTTTACCTGTCCTTTTGCAATGAGATAAGCAACAATTGAGGTATGTCCGAACTGAGCAGCCAGATGAATACAGCTACATCCTTCTCCATCAATTAATGAAGGATCTGCACCATATTTCATTAGTTGCACAACCATGGATAGATGGCCTTGTCTAAAACATAAAAACAAAAATACTTAGATATATAAAGTTATTTCCTCTAAAAAGCATTCTCTAGAAAGAATTCTTTTAAATCAGGTAATGGTGGGAAGATTACTCATATATTTTAGACAGTTATTTTATGAACCAACTGTGGTGATGCAGGTGATAGGGCACCAATACACCATACTAGAGCTATGTGGGAGGACTAGGTTCAGATCCTAAGACAATCCAAACACATCAGGTGTGCCCACACCCCTGATTCTGGCTGGATGAGAGGCTCGGGGAAGGATACGGCATGATGAAACACTGTCAAGGGTACTTCTCTATCTGTCTGTCTCTCTCTCTCACACACACACAGATTTAAAACTTAGAATAAAGTCTTTTTCTTTTTCTTTTTTAAATTATTTTTAAGTAGACATATGTCAGGTCAGCCCATAGCCCAGTGATTAAGGGAGCTGGATTCCACATGGTCTACCATAGATTGAGTTCTGGTCCAATGGCTTGAAAAGTACTCTGGGTGTAGGTGCCTATGTGTGAGATTCCAACAGGATGGAGAAATGGAGATGGGACTATGACACCGGCAATGCCCCACTGGGGAATGTTTTCTTCTCCCAGGCCCCATCTCTCTGTCTTTCTCTGGAGAGTACATGTACCTTCCAGTAACTAAAATACACACACACACACACACACACACACACACACACACTTAAAATAAATGTATGTTGAGATGCATTTAGGATTCTGTGGTTCTTAAAAGTCTTAACTGGAAGGCCAGCAGGTGGCATGGCAGTTAAGGCGCTGGACTCCCAAATGGCTGACCACAGTTCAAGTCTGAGACCTGGCAACTTGCTTTCTCACTTTCTCTCTCTGGTCAAATGAAATAATAATGATAAATAAAGTTAAATATTTTTTTTAGCTGGAGGGCCAGCAAGTGGTGTGGTTAAGGCACTGGATCCCACATGGCTTAAGTCCTAGACCTGGTGGTTGGAAAAACATGCTAGGATTGTGTGAGTGTATGCCCCCAAACTCAAAAGGATAATGGAGAAGAAGGTGTACTGGTGTAGCTATCCTCCTGAAGGATGATCCCCAGCCACACACTACTCCTACCCGCCCCACACCCCGCCTGTGCCTCACAGCAAGCACACGTGCCCTATAGCAAAACTTAAAAAAAAAAAAGTTCTAATTGGAATAGCAGTCATTGATAATTTATGGAGATACTCATAGCATATTTAAATATATAATAAATAATTTGGGGGGTGGTGTGGTGGTAATGGTGCTGGACTCCCAAGACCAACTGCAGTTTGAATTCCTGACCTGGCAGCTTGCTTTCTCTCTTTTTCTTCCCCTTGCTGTTTCTCTCCCTCCCCCTTGCCTCCCTCCTTCTCTCTGGTGAGCATGCCCTGTAGAAAATTTGATACTGTAGAAAATTTAATACCGATAAATAAAATTCAATAAACAATTCTTTTAAAATTTCTTTAAAAATGAATAACTATAATATTCTATCATTTCTATTTCAGTATGATCTCAATCATTCCAAGAACTGAGATAGTTTTTTAAACTGTAAATACATATAGGTTGCAAAAGTATTACATTTACAGATTTAAAATTCAACCCAATCTTATAACTACTTGGGTTAGTATCAGTATGTTAATTCCCTAAGGACTCTTTGGACACTGATTGGCTATTCAGGTAATCCTAGGCAGCAATACATTAGCATATTAATGATACTAACTATCAACACAGTAATTTCTCCCATTCATTTGAGCATGTTATTAAAAACAAAAATGTTGATTAGTTGTATACAAATAAAGTAGCCAAAGGAAAAATCCAGAAGCAAATTTAAACCTTGTAGCCCAGTGCAATGGCGTTGAATTCAGGTCTCCTCCAAGTTGATCCACAATAGCACCTTTCGAAATATAGTATCTACAAAACAAAATTTTTAGTAATTTAGACAACTTTTTCAAATTTAAGACATTATTTTTAAAAAAGAAAAAAGTTCATTTTAGGTCTCATGCTAGTTTATGTCTTTGAAGATGAATATTCTCTTGTGATAGTTTTAAAAACATACTTAGCAGAATTTATATTAACACATCACTTTCTTTTGTTATCAAAGCAAAAATAAAGTTATAAAAAAGTATAGAAAAGCCAAATAGTTGTATAGAGAAGAATGTAATCAGAGAACCAAAAGTTTCGAGTAGCAGCATATAGA
Source organism: Tupaia belangeri chinensis (assembly GCF_000334495.1). NCBI lineage: Eukaryota > Metazoa > Chordata > Mammalia > Scandentia > Tupaiidae > Tupaia > Tupaia belangeri. The sequence continues at coordinate 3,031,243 of NW_006159547.1, read as the reverse complement.
ATCTTGGAATTAAATTAGTTGTAAAACAGGCACGACACAGTCTGCCTTGGATAGTTTAGCTTTTAAGCTTTACACATCTCATAAATTATTGTAGATTAAATCAAACATACATTAAAGAATTTTGTAAACTGTTAAAACATAAAGGTTCTTCCTAAGCTTTGTTATTTGTTATGCCTTCAAAGCCATGTTGCTTGAAATACTGTTTTAATATAGCAGTCTCATTGCTTAATACATGTCAGACTATCCTGATATCCTCGGAAATGAACAGAATGTAGAAGCTTTTTACAACTTTCCTTAGAATGAGCAATGCAATGAATCTTGACAATAAACTTTTAGGGCCTAGGATGTTAAATATATGACATACGTTTATCACTGAACCTCATAAGCTGTTCTAAGTGATCACTTCTTTAGATCACTAACACATCCCCATGAACATACACAGTTCTAAACAGTTAATATACTCATGTGGTTTAATTAAAAATGTTCTCCTTCATAATTTGTTAAAATAGTGCTTTTAAAAGCATTGGGTGATGGACAGCCAAACTCCAATACATGCAAAATAGTTCAAAGTAACTTAACAAAATATTTCCAAAATATCAGACTGTTAAGAATACAAACATTTAACTATTCCTGAATTGGTATTTTAGATCTGGTGGACGTGATATAATGTTTAATGTTCTTTGAAAAGGGTGTGACTAGAACCCAAATAGAAGTATACAGCTCAGCCAAAGAACCACTTTAATAAGAAATAATACTTTCTAAAAAATCTCAGCTGGGATTTCTTTTCTTTCTTTCTTTCTTTCTTTTTTTGTTTTTTTTTTTTTTGAGATGTTTTTGCTAGAGGGCGTGCACGCTCACCGGGAAGACAGAAAGAGATAGACAGACAGAAAGTGAGAAATCACCCCCCAGGAGGGATGGCCACTCCTCAATCCCTTCTCCACCCATCTCCTCTCAGGATCTTGGGCGCACATGCACATGCGCCCAGCATGAGTTTTAGCCACTGGGTCCAGGACTCGAACCATGGTCAACTACATGGGAGTCCAGTGACATAGCCACTATGCTAACTACTGGTCCCTCAGCTGGGATTTCTTAAAAGCACTATCATTTCTTTCTCTAAAGTCAATTTATTGTTTCTGAGAGTATTTCTTACTCACATTGGCACAATTTAAATCACAGCTAGGGCTATGTCAATGAGTGATTTCCAAACTGGATTTAAGGTACAAGTTCTTAGAGGAACTCTTTCCTGTATATTAAAAAAAGAATAAGTTCTACTACCTTTTCATTGTACACTTCTGGAAAGAAAACAATATTGTAAAACGTGTTCTTTTTTTTATAGCTATAAGGCTCTAGCTCAAAACCACAAACTTTTGAAAAGATTAAATAAGTCTTGTTTTAAAAACTTAAGCCTCCTAGCGCTACTACAAGAAGGTTATTATCGAAGAATATTCTTGCAGGAAAGACTCATCCCTGGGTTTCGAGAAGGGACCATCAATTAATAAGAGTTATCAACAAATATTTGAACGATGAAAAGCACATAGCTAAAGACCAAATGTCTACAGAGAGGGCCCTATTTAAAAGCAAGCCAGACTATGTTATAAAACATTGGGAAAGTTAAGGAATAAGAAGTAATTGTTACCTCTATTACCTCTAAAGAAAGTAGTAGCTGGACCATAAACAGAAACACTGGTTCAAAGTCAATCTAACCACACTGCTGAAAAATTATGTTTTCTAACATTTATTCTTACTGAAAGTAAGTATTTTACTTAGCACCACAAAAAGGCATTTTAGTGAGATGAAAGACACCAAGCATCTAAAAGTGCTTGTCTGCTACAATGTTAAATCTTAAAATGTGACTACTAAAATATTTAAGAGAATTGCAGTCAAAATAGAAACTTTTCTTTCTAAAGTCGAGATGTCCCTAAACCTCATCATGTCATGGTGATTTCTGACTGGCCCCCATCTTGTGTTGACTTAACCATTTGGTATTTGCCAAAAAGTATGTCCAGCGGACCTTTACCAGAGGTGTTTGAGTCTCAAGAATTAAATTAGAGAACAGTCTAAGGCACTGTATTGAAGATGTCACAATTCAATGAAAGACTGCATGGTGAACAAGAACCTCAGATTCCTTTCCTTACATAGGTCAGCTGGCAGCCATATACCAGTCCTTTCCTACAAGATTAGAAGATTCTTCTCTAAAAGCAAATGAAACAGCCCTAGAGAATAACTTCCAGAGACTGGGGATTCCAGTTTAGAACTCTCTAAAGTTGGGACTAATCAGCTAATCAGCTTTGTTAGGTCTTTATCCCAAATGTAAATGATCAAATATGACCAGATGAAAGAGAGCTTAAAAGAGAGAGAGAGAGAGAGAGAGAGAGAGAAAGTCCAAAATAAGCAGACTATACAGAAAGAGAAGAAAAAACAAAGCCAAAAAAAATTAATATCATCCCAAACTAAGAAAATAATATATGTCCATAATAAAACAACAAAGTATTACCCAGAAAGGGAACAGAGATTAAAAAAGACTGCTTCAAAATTAATAATAAAGTTAGAAATCCGATAGTAGAATTAGAAAGTGAATTAAGAAAATCTCTCTGGGTCAACTAGAAAATAAAAAGGTAGCTGGAAAAAAGCTAAGAAAATGACACAATCCATCTGATTTGTTCAAATAGTTGATGAATAATAGTTCCTGAAAAAAAAAAAGAAAGAAAATCCAGAAAATGAAGGCCCAACACTACCAAGGATATAGCATAGGAATACTTCCTTAAAAAGGCAAGTTTCCAGCCACTGAATGCTCATGAAGTGGAATTTTAAAAAGAAAACAAAAACAAAACAACACTGATGCACAGTAAACTTTTACAAAGGCAGAAAAAAAGGGAAACAATGTTAAATGTTCCCAGAGAGAAAGAATTAGTCACATACATAATGTTCTCTAAAAATTAGAAACTCTGTATTTTTAATTAAAGCTCCACATTCTTTAATAAAACCTTGACTTAGAATCAGGCTAAAACCAAAGACTGTAAGTATAATTAGCTGTTGCTAATGAAGAATCTTAAGGTAACAGGAGACTGCCAAAGACAAGAGCCTACACTAACTCTTTCAGTACAAGCTGAAAGATATTTGAAAGACTGTCGCTCAGAAACACTGGAAATATAAACTTAATTCAGGCTTGGGTGAAGGTCTTCTCTATAATTAAACTTACTTTATATTTTATCGTTATGAAAGTATCAATAAATTATGGTTTTAATGTCTCTCCGAAATTCATGTTGAGATTTGGTTGTGAAAGGATTAAGTAGGTGTAAACCTGATCCACCACAGTGTTAAAAGAGGGTGCTTTGGGAGGAGAATAAAGTTATTAGAGGACAGCAGATGTTATGTCACTGTACTCTCAGAGGGTCGACCACAGTTCAAGTCCCAGACCCAGCAGCTTGAAACTCATACCAGGGGTGTATGTGTGTGTGTGTGTGTGTGTGTGGGTGTCCAAAATTCTAAGAGGAGAATGGAGAAGGGACTCTGGTGAGGCCATCCCTCTGGGGCG
>NW_006159547.1:3004462-3015334 GCF_000334495.1 Tupaia belangeri chinensis | reverse complement strand
TGGGTGGGTAATTTCTTGCTTTCTGTCTCTCCAGCGAGTGCACAGACGCTATTAGCCCAGTGAGTGCATGGACCCTAGAATAAGGTCAATAAGGAAGGCCTCCCATGACTAACTCCTAATGCACTCATAAGGAGAGGAAGTAAGACTATGAGAGACACTGGGACACAGACACACACACTCCTGTTCTCTCACATGACACCCTGCCTTAGAGCCTCAACAAGAAGATCCCTACCAGATGTGATCCCTTCACTTAAGACCTCCAAAACCATACACTAACTAAATCTCTATTATCTTACGTTACCAGACATCTGTATTTTCTATTGAAAGTAACACAACTGACATATTAGAATATGAGCCAACTACTTTACCTGTATTAATAGTCAGTTTTTTGATATATCCTGATACAACTTAATTGTTAGGAAGAACACTTCTCCATGTTTTAACATACTAACCTATATAGTGTGAGAATTAAGTTTACTCACTTAAAGATGTACTATACATACTGACACTGTAATTTTTACTTATTTACTTTTAGGTTTCTGCCTAGGGTGCATGTGCTGCTAGGAGAGAGACTAAGAGAAGGAAAATAAGAAATCACCCCCTCCAGGGGGATGGCCAAGTTGCAATCCCTTTTCCTCCATTCTCCTCTCAGGATTTTGGGCATGACGCACATGTGCCAGCCATGACTTTCAAGCTGCTAGGTTCATGACTCAAACCGCAGTCAGCCATGTGAGAATCTAGTGCCTCAACCAACACACCACCTGTTGGCCTTGACACTGTGATTATTAACTCACTCTAACTTATTTCATTTTATAAGCTTGTTAAGTCTACAAGAAGCTTAGAATAATTTATACAGAGATTTTGTCTGTATTTTTCAGATTTTCTTACTTGTTCTTAAAAATGAAACAAAAAATGAATATTTTTAATCAACAGAATGGGGACCAGCAGATGGCATAATGGTTATATCATTGGATTACCATATGGCCCAACCTTGGTTCAAGTCCCAGACCTGGTGGCTTGAAACTGATGCCAGGCACACATGCATGTGTTCCCAAAATCCCAAGAGGAGAATGGAGAAGGGATTGTGGCACAGCCATGTCCCCTGGAGCATGATTTCTCACTTTCTGTCTCTGTCCAACGAGTGTAAGTGCCCTATTAAAAAAAAAAATCTCTCTAAAAAGAAATAATTAAAAAATCCAGCAGAATGAAATCACACATCTCAACCATTAACACTGGAAGCAAAAAAAAAAAAATTAGTGCTTCAAAATTCTGAGGAAACCAGTTTTAGTCTGGAAGTCTATACACAGGAAAATAGGCAATAAGATGTGAGGGTAGATGAGATACTAAAAATCAATGAGACAAAAACCTAAGATCCGGGAAACAAGACCAACACTGGAGCAAAGTAAAGGGATTTCCCAGAATGATGGCAAAAGGAAGTCCCAAAACAATGATTGCATAGTAGCCCTAAAGAGCAAATAACCTGAGCTAAAACAGGAAGGTGAACAAATCCAGGAATGACTTTATTCCTCCTCCTCCACAAAAAAAGAACCAGTAAGTTATATGATACTATTTGCATATGGGGTTTCACAGTTCTGTCAGAAAATATGGAAAGAATTAGTGATAGAAAAATAGAAAATTAAACAAATGGCGGGGAAAACCAGCAACTGTGACTTCAGACAAAATAAAAAGTTCTACAGGAAAGAAAGATTATCATAGAATTCATTAGGACTTGGCAATGGGCCAGGAGGAGACTGAGATGAGGGACATTCCAAATACCTGCAATGAAACAATAAAACCTGACAGACAAGAAGTGGCTGAGAGAATAGGTCTGAACCAGTTGGAACCAGGATGATGCCTGGAACATGGCTGCCTAATCTCTGAACTCATTATACCCCCCATGTATTACAGTAGCATGCTAGACAACACTCCCACTAGCATTTTGACAGTTTATGATAATCATGACAAGGACCAGAACTAGCCTGATAAAGCCATAAAATGGGAGGGACAGTGGTTCCAAGAAAACCACTACCCCTTTTTTGAAAAAAGTTATGAATAAACCAACTCTTACCTAGCCTGGCATTAAATCAAGTCATATATGCCAGACACTCACCAAAGTCTAGGGCTGTTCTGCGTCTGGGACAGCCGTTCTATAACATCTTTAAGATAACAGTTCCGTTCCTCCAAGAGCAAGGAACAAAACTGTTTACCCATCTCCTCTCACAGAGCTGCTCTACCTATGGAATAATCTGCTCTGTACACTTTCCTTAATAAACCTGTGCTTACTCTCTCTCAAAGGTTTACTCATGAATTCTTTCCAGTGCAAAGTATGTAGAGAAATCCCACTAGTTGACACCTCCCTGGTAAGAGCAGTGCATATTTATAAAAGCCTAACAATTTAAACCTTAGTGAATTAACTAAAATTATAAAAAAAAAGAGTGGAAGAAAAAGTATTTGTGGTTAGTCTAGACATCTAATTATCCCAAAATAGAAAGACAAAATGCAATATTAAAAATTGATAAACTAAAAAGCAATGGTATAAAAGTTGGCAATATTCACCAAAATTAAAATTTTTTTATCTTTTTTTCATTTCCAAAAATTCTACAGATATAAGTGAACATATGCAAAGTGATGTATGACTATGATATAGCACGGTCTATAACAGCAGAAACACAACAACCAAACTAAATGTCCACCAATAAACTAGTAAATAAATTCAGGTACCTCCATATAGCTGAATATCATACAGGTATTTTTTAATGACACAGCTCTATTTATACTGATATTAAAAAAAAAGTTGCACATAATACAAAATACATAACCTAAACAGGTAGCAAAGTTTGCTATTGTGTATGTACAAAGACCATAAAAGTAGCAGCATAAACATAAAGTATAAGAGTAAATGCGGAAAGAAAGAGGTAAAATATTGAAATAGCGACTTGTAGGGTATAGGGCTGAGTGGTAAGGAGGGAATGATGCATCTCGTTGTAAGTCTTTAAGTATTATTCAACTTTTCAAATTGCTTATGTACTATTTTGATTAAAATAACATTAACTTTAAAAAAATTGAAGACTGTAGAAAGCTAGATAGCTTGGACCAACTCACCCACTGAAGAAAACTAAAAAAAGCTCAACAAAATATGGAAAAGAAAGGCATGACACACTTTTGCAAAGAATAACAGAAAAAATACATCATGACTTTGTTGTCTTTTTTATTTTAAATTTATTTATTTACATCCATTCACCGTACAGTATCATGACTTTCCCGAGGGCCTAATATAAGAAATATTTCCTAAAAAGCAAACCCTAAGAAAATTAAGAGCATTTACCTGGCTAAGATTCAGGAGAGAGTTAAAACCCAAAGAAATTAGAAAAACAGTTGGATGCCATTTGCCCTCAAGACAATCCACTGGCTAAGAGGAAAGCTAATCAGACAAAAACAAAATAAGGTTAAGATTCCAAAAAAACTATACTACAGGAGTAAGGAAGAACCAGAAATAAACTTGGCTCTGAAATAGTCTTCAGTCACCTGCATAATCTGCAAAATCTAAAGTCCTAAAACTAAATTAAGTTGGGCCTGGTAGAAATAAATGGGGATCTTTGCAACTTAGGGCTCTAATTATTCAAATAAGTTATCAAACACAATGTTTAGTACACATTCAACAATAATTGGGCAAAATAAAGAACCACATAAGAAGACCCATGGAGACTCTAGGTGCTTTATTTCAGATACAAATTATAAAATGACTATATTTACTATGTTCAAGTATATAACACATGATTGAGAACTTCAATAATTATTTCACTAATATTAATACAGATTTGAAAGGGAAAAAATCCTAAAACTGAAAAACAAAGTGTAAAAGCCTACAAAAGCAGTGAATGGAATTAACTGCAGATAACATATATGCAGAGTAAATGAACTAGAAGATACGTAGAAAGAAGTTTCCTAAATAAAGCAGAGACAGTAACAAAACATACAGAAGAAAGGGTAAGATACATAGAGTATACAATGAAAAGGTCTAACATACGTTTAACTGGAGTTCCAGAAGGAGAGCAAAAAGAGAATGGGGCAGAAGCAATATCTGAAGAAACAATGGCTGAGATTTTTCCAGAACTGATGAAAACATCAATCCACTGACTCAAGAATTCCTTGCAATCTCAATCAGGATAAATAAAAAGAAATCCACACCTAGATACATCATCGTGAAACTGTAGAAAACCAGACAGAAACAAGGGGTGGGGCAGTGGGGGAATAAAACCTTCAAAAGTGTGATACTTTCATCTTTCAATAGTGAAAGAAGCCAGAAAACAGTGAAATGGTCTTTCCAAGTGCCAACCTACATTTTTATACCATGTAAAAATGTCCTTCACAAAGATGAAATAAAACAACAAAAACAGAATTGCGTTATCAGGAGACCCATACTGAAGGCAGAGGGAAGGTTAGAGATACAAACAAAGAAGGAACAAAACGAAAATAAGCTCTCTAGAAGTGATTCATGGCATTCAATGCTTTCTTTATTATTTATTTATTAATCTTTGCTTAGATTCTAAGGACAAATTCTTTTACATGGTATAATATAGACTGTGTGCTGCACCTATCCATCTGCAAGCAGTTCAGCAGTTCATTTTAGATTCTTTTCCTTAAAGATTTTGTGTCCAAAGTGTCAAAGATGATTAAACAAATTTACTAAGAAAGACTTCCTGTTATCCTGACTCTTGCTTATCTATTGGATTGCTAGAAAAGTCATGATGCATTTTTGCATACAAAACCAGAAAAAATATATCATGACTTTTCCAACAACCTAATAACTACCTCTTATTAATACTAAACAAATAAATTAAAAGTAAGGAATAAAAACCATTTTACACTCAGTATGTAAGTATTCATCACTTATGCTGGTTTGAGCAATTAAATCAAATTATTACTCATCATCATTCCAACTCCACCTTCCTTTTATTGTTTTCCACCACTAAATCAATACTCAGAATGTATATACCAAATAGGATTGTCTTAAAGTCCAAACTCCAATCTTTATTATCTGAATGTCATTAGGTAGCATATTTAACTTCTTTTTACTTCAGTTTCCTCATCATCAGGATGGCAGTAATTGCTACATTTCATATAGAGCTTAAGAATTAGAATTAAAGGAACTTTAAATGGAAAAGAACTCAGAATAGTAATTGGCTCATATAAGCATTCAGTATATATTAAGAGATTTTTTTAAAGGAAAAAAGTTATATTAAATCTACATTTTAAAAGCCATGCATTTCAGAAATTAGTAATTTTTTATTTCCAATAATTGTACAATAATAAAGACAACTACTGATTAGTTAGAAAAGCAGAAAATACATACTTGACTAAATCTATTCTGTTATTTATGGCAGCCCAATGGAGAAGTGTAACATTTTCTTTGTCTGGTTGCCGTACATCATAACCTGCTTCCACCAATTCTCTGCAGCGTTCATATATTCCATACCTTGAAAAGAAAATATGGCATTGTTACTACTATTTAACAAGATAAAGCTGAAAATAAAATTTTTCAAAAGAAAATAATGCTCCATTTTGAAAATGAAATATTAAAAAATATTTCTCAACATAGAATTACTTTCCAAATAGTAATATCTAATAGCTTTTACAAAATGTGTTCTTTATGGGAATATAAAATTTCATTAGGTGGAACAGAAAAGGATACAGAGAGGCTGTCAGGTAGCATAGTGGTAGAGGGCGCTGGGCGACCACAGTTAGAGTCACAGATCTGGCAGCTTATTTTCTCATTTTTTCTCTCTTTCTCGCTCTCTCTCATCCCATCCTTCTCTGGTCAAATTAAAATAATGAACTAATTAAATAAATAATGTTGAATAAAATAATTTTTGAAAAGAAAAAGGATAGCAGAAATAGAACTTCGAAGAGTTGCTTGTTTTTCATTATATTCCACTTACTTTATTCTGTAAAACACTTAGGATAGTTTTTTTTTTTTTGAGAGGTTTTTTTGCTATAGGGCGCGTGCGCTCACCAGACAGACAGAGAGACAGAGAGATAGAAAGCGAGAAATCACCCCCCAGGGGGTATGGCCACGCCGCAATCCCTTTTTCTCCATTCTCCTCTCGGAATCTTGGGCACACACGCACACGTGCCCAGAGGCACGCGAGCTGCGGTTGACTACATGGGAGTCCAGCGACATAGCCGTTACACTAACTGCTGGTCCACACTTGGGATAGTTTTAAACCCACATACAACTAAACTTTAAAATATTAAATACATAAAAATCAGTAAGAAGGAGCACATATATGATTTAGAAGAACATCAAGAATAAAGGACATTGGGCAGGCAGGTGACATGGAAGTAAAGACGCCTGGATCCCACATGACCGACTATGTGTTCAAATCTCAGACCTGGCAGCTTCAAAATCATTCTGGGAGCACACATGCATGCATGCATGTGTGTGTATATGTAGGAACAGAGAGGAAGGGATTATGGTGTGGCCAGTACCCAGGGGGATTTCTCACTTTCCCTCTCCAGCGAGTACACATGCCTATAGCAATGAATCAATCCCAATTAAGAAACCCACCAAAAATATATTTTAAGAAAGAATAAAGCATGTTTTACAAATTCTAGGATTCTCTATTTATAAATTTAGCTTTGACATTCTTGAAATAAAAAAGGATGTGCAACATTGGGAAGCAGAGTGAGTGAAGAGTCCTGTGACTCAGTGCAGGTCAGTAAGACATAGAAAAAGTCTAACAGGAGCGTTCTAGGAAAGATATTCATGTTGATATCTGATAAGAAACACATGATAAGAACCTGGTCCTCCCTTCCTGTTTTCCATCGTTGCATAGCAACATTAATTTTTGATGACTTCTTATAGAAAATTTCAAGCATAAATAAAAGTAGAGAGAACAGTACAATCATCTACCAAGAATCAATGATCAAGCCATAACTACCAGCAACTTGATCCTAACCAAAAGATTGGGTTCTTGGAAATACGTGACATAAAATCAAATTTAAATGAGCTTTGATAATATCTGTAATTTCTTATCAGAGTAGTCTCCAAAACGGAAAAGACACACCACAGGGTGAGGTTAACTCAGGAGCTACATAATAAGGGGACACTAGAAGCAAATGTAAGTACTACTTATATTCATATTATATCTAATAGAGAAATTATCATACTGCTGCCCTCACTGGTTCTGTTTCATACATGTGTACAAACACATACACAGGTACATGAGGTAATCAAACTAAAGAAACAGCAGCAGGAGTTCTACAATTCACAATGGGGTGATAATGGTACTTTCAGTTGTCTGTTCCCTTTCAGAAAATTGTTAACCTGTGCCCAGGTAAATAAGCTAAACATCATACATTAAAGAAAAGAATCTAACTCCTACTCTGAATGAGATGATAAGTGACCATGAAAAACTTTTTAACCATACAGAGAATCACTGGTTATTTTTCTCATACCTGAAAGTCAATATGGAAAGTCCAGCAGGTGGCATAGTGATTAAGGTGCTAGACTCCCACATGGCCACCCACGGTTTGAGTCCCGGATCTGGTGCTTGAAACCCATGCTGGGCAAGTGTGCATGCATGCCCCAAATCCCAGGAGAACATAAAGGAGAAGAGATTTTGGTGGGGTCAGCCCCACAGGGAGTTTTTTCTCACATTTCCTCTCAGTGTCTCTCTCTGTCTGGCGAGCACATGTACCCTATGGCAAAAATCTTTTTAAAAAAAATAAATAAAAAGAAAAAAAGAAGAGAAAGTCAATATGGAGAGTATTCTGGAAAGATGTCAAAAAAGGAAGCATCAGAAATCTCTCTCACCAACTAGACAACAATTATACTCAGAATCTGTGTCGGATAACTATTTAAGAACTCTGAAGACTACAGAAGGCTTTCAACTTCCAGGTAAAGGCTTGGATGAAAAAATGAGGTTAATTTTAGAATTAGCACAGTAACAGCTACCCATCCTTCACCACCAGCCTGATCTTGGAGCAATCTGCATACAACTTACCAGAGATACCGTGGGCAAAAAAGGATCCTTTCCTACAAATACCAAATATCAGAGATCTGTGCTGTGCTTCCTGATTACTGCTTCTGATGACAGAGGTACAGATCAATAGGTAACTAACAATTGTTGTGCATCTCTCCATTGTTACAAGTCCCTCCCCCTTCAGATGAAGTGGCTTCTGGGTAATTTAAAAGGGCAGTGCTTTCTTTCTCCCCCCATTTCATTTTTCTTTTTCCCTTCTGAAAGCCAGATAATAAAGACTAAGACATTCAAAAATAACTACATATAAAAAGGAAAACTTAGAAAGTGACTCTGCATGTCCAAAGAAAGGCACAGAAAAAACCTAAGAGGATCTTAAATTTACATCCCCATGCTGATCCTTGGCACAGAGATTACCTATAATAATCAAAACATAAAAACAGTAAATTAAAAAAATAACAAATCCTGGAGATAAGGTAGAATACAATTATCGAATTACCACACTGCTAGATTCTAATGTCTGGTTTTGGACAAAAAGAAATCAGAAGGCACACAAAGAAACAGAAAAATAAGACCCATTCCAAAGAAAAAGACAAAGCAACAGAAACTGCCCCAATGGCAGATTTAATAAACAAAGACCTTCTTGCTTTTTCTGCCTACTCTTTTCATTTTTTTTTAATGGTTTCAACTGCTTCCTTGCAATGCACGATTCACGAATCTTCCTCACAGCTTAGACTTTTCCTCTGAGCTACAGTCCTTGGTATCCTACTTTCTTCCAGATGCTTTCACCTCAAACTCAGCATGTCCAACGCTAAGCTAAATATTCCTCCAAATGTTTTTTCTCACTTTGTTTTCTACATCAGTGAATGATACATAACATTCTGCCATAAAATAGGTATAGAATATACACAAAAGAAATGAATTAAAATATTAAAAAAAAGAGATCCAACAATAGGAGTCTTCAGAAAGTTCATAGAAAACGTGTATCATGAAAACCTATGCAGAGATTTCAAAAATGTTTTGCACCAAAATAAACTTGTACTTCAAATTATTTTCCATAAACTTTTTGAAATCCTCACATGCTGTCTACAAGAGATTCGCTTTAGATCTAGACACAAACAGAATGAAATGAAAAGACAGAAAAAGGAAACTACATGCAAATAGTAATCAAAAGAGAGCAGGGATGGCTAAACTAATATCACACAAAAAAGGTTACAAGAGACAAAGCTACTATACATTAATGAAAAGCTCAATACAGTAGAAGATATCATAATTACAAACATTATGCACCTATTAAAATACCATCAGGATTTGATGCAAAAATTGACAGAAGTGAAGGGACAAATTGATAATTCTAAAGTAGTAACTGGAGACTTCAACATCCCACCTCTTGATGGATATAACAACCAAACATAAGATAAGTGAAGGAGTAAAAGGACTTAAACAATACAATAAGGCAACTAGATCTAAGAAATAGAGAACATTCTACTCAACAAATGGTCGTGGTCAGTTACCCAAAAACTTAAAAACAGAATTACCATATGATACAGCAATTTTTCTGGCTACAAACCAAAAAAAAAAAAAAAAGAAAAGAAAAGAAAAAAAAAACAAAAAAACGGATCTCAACATGATATTTATAGATCCCTGTTCATGGCAGCATTCTTTGCAATAACTAAAATGCCCAAGCAACCCAAATGTCCCACAACAGGTGAAGGGATAAGCAAACTGTGGCATATACACAGTGAAACAGTATTCACCTCTAAAAAGCAGGCTATCCTGACAAGTGCTATAAGGGTAAACTTTGAAGGCACTATGCCAAGTGAAATAAGCCATCAAAACAGCCAGTCAAAAAAGACAAATGCTGTGTGGCTCTGTTTACGTAAGATAGAGTAGTCCAAGTCATAATGACAGAAAAGAATGGTGGCTGTCAGGGGCTGTGGTAGGAAGGAATGAGGAGATACTACTTAATAGATATAGACTTCAGTTTTACAAGATTAAACGAGTTGCAGAGAATTGAGGGTTGGCAATGGTGTGCAACATTATGATCGTATTTGATACCTCTGAACTGTGTACTTAAAGATGGTTAATATATTAGATTTTGTTGTTTATTTTACAATTAAATAAAAATGGAGACAGACAGTGGAAATGGAGAAAGAGAGTGGCACAGTGGTAAAACATGATGCCCTGCAAGGCTGACTGTATGGGAAGGTTCTGTGTTCCCACCCAGAAACCTCCCTGAGTATGTTGAGCATTTAAATCCCCATAATCCAGGGATGGCTGATGTTAGGGGTAGACTACAGCATCAAGCATTTGTGCTGTCTGTCTCTTTCTGCCTCTCTCAAGAAATAAAATTTTCATTTCTCTTTTCCCTCTCTTTGGTGAGTACACGTGTCCTACACACATCATAGTAATACTATCAAAGAGAAAGTATTAAAAGAGGCAAGAGAGAAGTAATTCATCATGTATAATGGACCCTCAATACACAGTAATGGCAGAAAATGGAAAACAAAAAAAAATACCAAAGACATATTTAAGAAAAAAAGAACAAAATGGCAGCTCCTAATCAGGTCAGCCCCACAATACAGTGGTTAAAGAAGCCAGATCTCACACGGTCAGCTGCAGTTCAAATCTTTACCCTCAAGGCTTAAAAAATATACCAGATTGGGGCCAGCAGCTGGCATGGTGGTTAAGGGTGCTGGACTCCCACATGGCAAGCCACAGTTGGTGTCCTGGACCTGGCAGCTTGCTTTCTCACTTCCCCTCCCCCTCCTCTCCCTCTGTCCCTCTCTGGTCAAATTAAAATAAGTAGATAAATAAATAAAATACTTCTTTTTTTTTCTTCTTTCTTTCTTTTTTTTTTTTTTTTTGAGAGGTTTTTGCTATAGGGCAT
>NW_006159547.1:2971149-3004346 GCF_000334495.1 Tupaia belangeri chinensis | reverse complement strand
GTGCGCTTAGCGTGAGTTTAAGCCACCAGCTCTGGGACTCGCACCACGGTCAGCTACATGGGAGTCCAGTGACATAGCCATTACGTTAACTGCTGGCCCCAATAAAATAATTCTTAAAACACACACCCACACCAGACATATGTGTGTACATGACCAAAATCCTGATGGAATGGAAGAAACAAGATTTGTGGACATTGGATCATGTCCCACAGGGGAAGGAGATACTTTTTCTCTCACTCTGGAGAGTAAGTACATGCACCACTTTGCAATTAAACAAACACACAAATAAATGCTACCTAATCTGTAATTGTACTAAATGTAAATGCACAAAACACTTCAACTGAAAGAATGTAGACTTCCTGAAACTCTGTTACAGTTGAACAATGAGAATTGTTCTATTTGTAGATTCAAGAGAAAAAAATAATCCCTTAAACACTTTTTAAATGTTTAAAATAAATCTCCTTTTGGGGCTGGCAGGTAGCACGGTGGTTAAGAGTGCTGAACTCCCACAGGGCTAACCATGGTTCAAGTCCTGGACCTGGAAGCTTGCTTTCTTACTTTTCCTCACTCATTCTGTCTTTTTCTGGTCAAATTGAAATAAATAAATGGATAAAGGTTAATAAAATAGTTTTTTAAATAAATTAACAACTCTCCTTTCAAAATAAATACAGGGGCTAGCAGATGGCACAGTGGTTGAGGTGCTGGACTCCCACATGGCCAACCGCAGTTTCAGTCCCGGACGTGGTAGCTTGCTTTCTCACTTTCTCTCTTTCTCTTTTCCTTTCTGTGGTCAGATTAAAGAATAATGATAACAAATAAAATAAATAATTATTTAAAATACAATAGATAAATATAGTGGCCAGCAGATGGCATGGTGATTGAGATGCTGGACTCCTCATGGCTGAGCATGATTCAAGTCCCAGACTTGGTGGGTTGCTTTCTCACTTTTCCTTTCCCTCTCTGGTCAAATTAAAAAATAATAATAACAAATAACATAAAATATAAAATAAATAATTCTCTTTTAAAGAAGAAAATATAAATAAATAAATAAATTGTTAGGCAAGCAGGTGGCATGGTGGTTAAGGTGCTGGATTCCAACATGGCAGATCACAGTTCAAGCCCCCGACCTGGCAGCTTGCTTTCTCACTTTCTCTCTCTCTGTCTCTTTCTGGTAAGTACACATGCCCTGTACAAATTTAAAAAAAAAAAAAAAAAAGATAAATAAAAATTATTCTTTGAAAAATAAATAAAAAATATAAATTGTTACTTGTTCTTCTTTGATAATAGAAATGACACTTTTTTCCTTTTGAAATTTTTAAATATTTTCTAAAAATTGTTTTTTATGTTTATGAGGTGAATTATGCATCATAAATGCTATCTTTGTAGAACTTCCAAATATTTTTAGATGATCAGAAAAATTAAAGCTTTTTACCTTATAATTTAAAAGCAATAAAATTAATAAAATGAACACTATTGGTAAGTTTTAAAATACAAGCAAGTAAGAAAAACAGCCCCTAATCCAAAGGTCAAGAATTTGCAGGTACTAAAGCACCTTGATTAGGAAGAATTGTTTGAAAATGTGAGGCTAGATCTCTCTTTCTGATCAAGAGATAGTAAGCAGCACTGACAAAATTTTTACTATGTACTAAATTTTTACCATATATTAAACTTTTTATATGCATTAGCTATTTTCGTATTGGTATCAGACACTTATTTTATTAAATAATTAGTCTATTCATGATTATCAAGAAAAAGGGCCTTTTCTTAGCAACGAATATTCCAAACCATTACAGTTATCATTTGCTGATCAAAAGACTCTTAAACTAGTTCTATCTTGTCCCTTTCCACCTCACTTCACCAGGTCATAAGGGCAACTACTCACTGCTTCTAACTACAAATCTACAACATAAATTAGGCTGATAGGTTGACTGTATTACCAGGAAAATGGTAATACAAATGCAGAGATCAGCAAAAACATAAGGAAACAGAAAAATGATAGTGCATATGCTGGAGAGCAAAACCATACTAACAATCGGGCCAGTCCCATAAGATAACAGGTAAGTGCTGCACAGAGGAAGCTAGATCCAACATGGCTGACCAGGGTTTGAGTTCTGGCCTTAAAGGTTTGAAAAACATACATTTGCATGTGTACTCTCTGGTAAAAAGAAAAAAAAAATAACAATTATATAATCCATCTATTTCTACTAAATGAATTTCTGATTTCTAGAATAACAGCTACAATTTAGATAAGTAGCAAGACTAAAACGGATAGTATCCCAAATCAAAATAAATAAAATATAATCAAGCCTAGATTTCAAAAAGCATAAAATGTTCAAATAAGGATACTATGCAATATATGGAACACTTACTAAAAATTTATGCATTATTTATCTGAAATACAAAGTTAACTGAGTGTCCTAGTTTTTTGCTTGCTATTTGTTTTTAATTTTGCTAAATTGGGCAATTCTAATAAAAAAACTCTCAGCTCTCTCAAAGAATAAGATATTTTTTTAAGAGACCTAAATATAACCAAGATAGCATTAAATTCAAACTGAATTTGTAAGAGAGTTAAATCTACATATCAAAATTTAGCTTTGTACTTCTTTCCACTGTAAAATAAATAACAATTTCCCAGTAAATCCCAAGTGGGGAAGAGAAGACTATAAACAAAATAGCAATGACACAAATTTTGTTATTTGTCTTGTGTGTGAAAAACAAGATTACTTGTTTTAGTCTAATAGAAAGTGTATATTTAGATAAAATATCCTATTCAAACTTAAACAAAGAAACCTCCAAAAGGAAACAGAATCATATTTTTTATTATTACTGCTAGAGGGTATATGTGCTCAGAACAAAACAGAACCTCCCCCAGTGAGGCAGTGTCATGTCACAATCCCTTTTCCTCCATTTTTCCATCTTATCGGGACGTTGGGCACACATGTACATGTGTCTGGCATGTTTCTCAAGCCACCAGGGCTGAAATTCAAGGCTGCCATGTGGGATCTGGCTCCCAATACATAGTGTTCAACCACCATGCTGGAGGCCCAGCCCAGAATACAATTTTTAAAAATGTCATGAAGCTTCTCTATGGTGCTACCGTCAAAGCCCATATAAGGATTAAATCACCTTATAATCACATTATTCAGATAAATTATTCTTGATATTTTATGGGGATCACAGATAGGCCCTTTTGAGAATGTAATGGAAGTAACAGACCACCCAAAAAAAAAAATGTTCCACCACACAAGATTGCATATACAATTCAAAGGCTTTCAAGGAAGTCTGAAGCTTTTTCCAGGTATGAACATTAAGTAATTCGTATCTCCTAAGCAATTTTAATAAAGGTGACATTATTCTGAAATTTGATTTGCACTAGATAGTGCTAAGGTTTCCAGCACTTTATATAAAAACAATTAAAAGGCCAAAACCACATCAAACACTTTATATTAGGAAACAGTTATTTTATCGTTTCATAAAACATTAAAAAAAAATACTCAGTTTTATGTGGTTTACTTACTCATATAATGGAATACTCCATACTTTCCTTTTGAAGCAGACATACAAATGATCAGAAAGACCAAGAAAAATATACACCATAATTAACTATACTGTGACTATTAACTCTGCTAGATACAAAGAACTTTCAGACAGTTCTTAAAGCTGAAACACCTATGAACTAAACATAGTCTCTCTGCTTTCTTTTTTTTTTTTTTTCTGATGAACAGACCTGTGTATTTCAACTTCCATATGATTCACATTATAATATCCTTAGATTTACCCTTGCCTAGGCCTATCTCAAAGACTGATATCACCTGGCATTTCAAAGATCCAATTAGACAAATTTGTAATATTTCCCTTGGCACATTTTGAAAAAAAGAAACACACACGCACGCAAGAAGAGACTTCAAAAGTTTCTGGAAAAGTGGAATTAAAATGTGAGTTCATTTTGGTGTAAAATTTGAAATCCCAGCATTGTTATTTTCATAATATGTATTTTCCACAAACTTATTGAAGACCCCACATATATGATCTTAACTACAACTTATTTCTAATCTGTGTACCTGGTTGAAGGAAGGGGGACCAGGAATGCACACTGATTTTTCCATTTAAAATGTTTTTAATAACAGTGTTTTTAATACCCATAACTAAACTTAATAATATTCTTAGGGCCTAAAAACTTCTAGAACTATTAACAGCTATCAAAAGCAAATAGAGGGACCAGCAGTTAGCGTTAACAGCTATGTCGTTGGATTCCCATGTAGTCGACCGCGGTTCACATCCTGAACCCGGTGGCTTAAAACTCACGCCGAGCGCATGTGCATGCGTGCCCAAGATCCCAAGAGGAGAACGGAGGAGAAGGGATTGCGGCATGGCCATCCCCCCTGAGGGCTGATTTCTCACTTTCTGTCTCTCTGTCTCTCTCTGTCTGTCTGGCGAACGCACGCGCCCTATAGCAAAAAACCTCTCCAAAAAAAAAAAAGCAAATAGAAATAGTCAATTAACTGAGGAAAAATAAACTTATTTGAGACACTGACATTTTCCCAAGGCAATTAATTATATAACTCGGATACATATTTCATTTAAAATACAAATGCCAAAGAAGAAAACTACAACAAAAGCCTTACTGTGTGGCCTTGACTATGTCCCATGTGCTGTAATCATCAATATGAGTTTTCCGTCCAAGAGGCTCACCATATCCATGGTTATAATGGCTTTGGGGTTTGATTTCCTGTTAAAGAGAAAAACCACACAAAGAGCTGAAAACAGAGGTACAGAAAAATATTTCAATACTCTATTCTAGTGCATTTGCACTGTGAAGAATGTTCATTATTAAAAGGATTAAGTTGTACCTTATTGTGATGTCCATGCTCTTAAGGAGCATGTTCAAATAGATCTACTGCTTGTATGTATTCTCAAAATAAAAAAGTTGTAAGAATAGAAAGTATTGAGAAATTAGTAACTAAAATTCACTTTTGCTCCATAGAATTCTCTTACCTCTTCACTGAATCGTTTCTATTATTCTAACATAACCTGTACTTTAAAACCTTCATCACATGCACAGACCCAATTTTCCTAATCAACTCCAAAGTCCTAAAGGAAGAAACCCATGGGTATTATTCTATAATTTTCTATTATTATCAATACCTTTTCTTAAACTCCTTAATCCTCAGAGTTTGCTAAGTAACTAAGTTAGATGAATAGGGAACAATGGAGCAGCTCTGATAGAACATAAGTTAGCCTGAATAGGACTAAAAATGTCAATATCCAGTTTTTGGCCGGAACCACCATCTTCCAGTAATTAACCGAAATGATGAACACAAAGGGAAAGAGGAGTGGCACCCGCTATATATTCTCTAGGCCTTTTAGAAAACATGGAGTGGTTCCTTTGGCAACATATATGCAAATCTACAAGAAAGGTGATATTGAAGACATCAAGGGAATGGGTACTGTTCAAAAAGGAATGCCCCACAAATGTTACCATGGCAAAACTGGAAGAGTCTACAGTGTTATCCAGCATGCTGTTGCCACTGCTGTGAACAAACAAGTTAAGGGCAAGATTCTTGCCAAGAGAATTAACGTGTGTATTGAGCATATTAAGCATTCTAAGAAACATGTGAAGGAGAATGACCGGAAAAAGAAAGAAGCCAAAGAGAAGGTACCTGGGTTCAACTAAAGCACCAGCCTGCTCTACTCAGAGAAGCACACTTTGTGAGAACTGATGGAAAGGAGCCTGAGCTCCTATTCCCTAGGAATTCATGGCATGATGGGTGTTAAAAATAATCTATCGTCTATAAAACAAACAAACAAACAAACAAAAAGTCAATATCCTTTCAAAAACTGTTTTAAATACAAGGATCTAAAGAAAAAACTCTTAAGAAAGAATATATCAAGAATATATCATACATCAGTTTCACCATCACAGCACACAGAGGCAGATTAAAAAAGAACTGGCTAGTAGGTAATACTTTTTTCGAGATTTACTTGTCTGTTTCATGAGTGACAGTGATAACTGACACAAGAGACAGAGTAAGCGAGACAAGCGGCCTCAACACGGTCTCAATGCAGCAGTCCTCTGCCAGCCTTCCCTTTTTTTTTTTTTTTTTGAGAGGTTTTTGCTATAGGGCACGTGCGCTCACCAGAAAGACAGTGAGAGACAGAGAGACAGAAAGCGAGAAATCACCCCCGGGGGCGATGGTCACATCTCAATCCCTTCTCCTCCATTCTCCTCTCAGGATCTTGGGCACACACACACACAAGGAAGCTTCTACTGAAACGAAAACTGATGTGGCTGCCATCAAAGAAAAGGTTAAGAAGGCAAAAAACAAGAAACTGAAAGATCCTGGGACCTGTAGATGGCGTAATGGTTACATTCCTGGACTCCTGCATAGTCAACAGCAGTTCGAGTCCTGGACCCAGTGACTTAAAACTCACAGTGGGTACGTGTGCATGTGCCCAAAATCCTGAGAGGAGGATAGTGGAGAATGGATTGCAAAGTGGCCATCCCCCCTGGGGAGAGATTTCTCACTTTCTGTCACTCTGTCTCTCTAAAGAACATACCCGCCCTGTAGCGAAAATCTTGTAGCGAAATCCCTCTTAAAAAAAAAAAAAAAAAGAAAGAAAAAGAAAAAGAAGAAACTAGAAGATCTTACAGGTGAAGAAGTTAAGCTTAAGATGGAAGCAGATAGGGCTGCCAGGTAGCATGGTGGTTAAGGCTGCTGGACTTCCACATGGCTGACCGTGGTTCAAATCCTGGATGTAGAAGCTCGCTCTCGCTCGCTCTCTCTCTCTCTCTTTCTCTCTCTCTCTCTCTCTGTGTGTGTGTGTGTTACTCTGTACCTCTGTACCTCCATGGTCAAATTAAAAAGTAATCAAATGAAGTTAAATAAAGTAATCCTTTAAAAAAAAGACGGAAGCAGATTAAAAAAGAAAAGAAGGGGACAGCAGATGGCATAGTGGTTCTCACTGAACTCCCACATGGTCAAAAGGGGTTCGAGTACTACACCCATTGGCTTAAAAATCACAATGAACACACGTGTGTGCATGCTCAAAATCCCAGGAGGAGAATGGGAGAAAAGGGATTATGGCAGGGCCACCTCTGGGGGGAGGGGGAGATTTCTTGCTTTCTCTCTCACTGTCTCCCTCTTCCTCTCTCTCTCTCCTGCAAAGCATAGCGTACCTACCCTAAGGCAAAAATCTCTTAAAAAGAAGAAAGAAAGAAAAAAGGAAAAAAGGAACACCACGGGCTTGTGACTCACACTGTCTGCTGTGGAGTATCTTTCCAACAGGTTGGACTCTGAACCAAGGTGCTAAATGAACTTAATTATATCATTTTAAGCATCTCAAATTTATTTACTTATACCAAATTTGTAAGATGATATTAGAGCAGTATAAAGCATTGCTGACAAGAAGACAGGAAAAGGAAAAAAGGTCACTATGGGTACTTATTCATTTTATATGTGATACCTTCTTCAAACAAGTGAAACGAATTTAAAAAGCACACAAACAGAGCTCAAGTCAGGTTACCCTAAGTTAGGTTTATAACATTAAAGCATTTTTGTCAGAGCCATAGAAATAGGCAAATTTTTTTTCAAGGTAAGAGAAAACTTGAAGTAATAACAAATTAAGTTCTAGAGATACCAGAAAGATTCTTTCCATTCTTTTTACAATAAAGAGAAAGACAGCATAAACATATAACATATATAACTACATGTGCAATAAATGCCAAGGAAAACCAGTTGTCACTACAAAACATTACAATGCTTTCTTTTAAAATGTAATTAGTTAATGGTGCCAGCAGATGGCACTACACTCAAGATAGAATGCTTTACCAACCTACTTGATGTACCAGCTACACAGGAAGATATGACAAAAATGATTTGGCTAATTGGGAATATATGATGGAAAGATTTCAGATAAATTTTTTCAGTCAACACAAGGTGCTTTACTAGGATGTATTCTGCTAGTCCTAATCCCCAGCGAACAATACATGATTGATGGTTTTACTAAGCAGAGTCCAGTTTGAGACACACACTCTTTATGCTGTAGTACCACCACTGTCTCAATCCGACCAATCAAATTAACTCTGCTTTCAACAAGAAAGTTTGACATGATGTCAATACGCTTAGACTAGGAAAGTGTTTGTCCACCTATAGCTGGTCCTGTCCCTGTTGCCTTTTTTTTTTTTTTCTTTTTTAAAGGTTTTTGCCATAGGGTGTGCATGCTCACTGGAGAGAGACACAAAAGGAGGGAAAGTGAGAAAATATCTCCCATGAGGATGGTCACATAATCAATGCCTTCTCCTTTTGGATTTTGGGCATGCACACACATCTAGCCTGCATGGTTTTCAAACTGCCAGATGTGGGACTCAAAGGGCAATCTAGCCCCATAACCACCACGTCACCTCCTGGGCCCAACTTGTAGGTTTTTTTTTTTTTTCTTTTGTTTTTAAAGAGAGATTTTTGCTATAGGGCATGTGCACTCACCAGAAAGACAGAGACAGACAGAGAGACAGAAAGCGAGAAATCACACCCCGGGGTGGATGGCCATGCTGCAATCCCTTCTCTTCTATTCTCCTCTTGGGATCTTGGGCATGCATGCACATGCGCCTGACATGAGTCTAAGCCACCGGGTCCAGAACTTGAACCGTGGTTGACTACATGGGAGTCCAGCGACATAGCCATAGCCATTATGCCAACTGCTGGTCCCCCTAACTTGTTGCTTCTTTAAAAACTGGTTTCCACTTCATTTCCAGGACTCAAACTGAAGTCAAGCACACAGAGTCCAGCAATATAACCATTACTCTATCTGCTCATCCTGAAACTTACTCTTTTGGGAGGGATTTTAAATCACTTGCCTAGAGATCAAACCCATGCTCTATTATGGTTTCTTCCAGCTCTTTGGTCATGAGGAAATCTGCCTGAGAATGGCTGCGGACCAGAAGTAACATTAACATCCATATTATATTTTAGCAAGTTATTTTTATTTTGTTGTTTTGTTTATGATTGAAGAGTATGTAGAGAAGTAAAAAGCTGGTAAGGCTAGTGCTGAAATACCAAATTTAAAGTGCATACACAGTAGCCTGCCTTATCTTCAGGGGATACAATCCAAGACCCCCCAATGGATGTCTGAAACGAAGGATAATACTGATCCCCATGTATACCATGTTTCTATAACTGATAACCAAGATGGCCACTGAAGAACTAATGGGGAGGTAGCATCTGTATAGTGCAGATGCTCTTGACAAAGGGTTAATTAACATGCTGGGAGAATGGAGAAGGACAGCACAGGATTTCATGATGCTCCTCAGAATGGTGCACAGTTTAAAACTAATGCATTGTTTACTTCTAGATCTTTCAATTTAATATTTTTGAACTGCATTTGACCACAGATAAATGAAACCTCTGAAAGCAAAACCATGGATAAAGGGAGAAATTCCTATAAAAAGTTCATAAAATATCACTTAATTTGCTACCTCTCAAAGTAAAGAAAAGACTTACGTAAGTTTTCCTTCTCTAGCCTTTGTTAATAAATGAATCTGTTTGGTAATACTGGTCTCATTATACATTATTTTTTTAATGCCAGTAAAGGAAAAGGATTTTACTTTAAGTGATTAGTGTAGCTTCTGACATCTCTATTCTGATTGTACTCTCTCAGTGGTATGCATTCTGTTAGGCTCATCAGTGTGGACTCTGTGATTGGAGTACAAAGCTTAGGCCCATCTGAGTGTTCAAGCTCCAGTGACTACATACCCTTTAAAGCTTAATACCTTTTGTCATGAAGCTGTTTATGTTAGATGATAAAATTCTTAATTTCATCCATGTTCTTTTCTATAGTCAAATGTGTGTCCAGTGAAGAAATCTAGATGAAATACTACCAGAAATGCAAAATCAAACCAGAATGGACAAGACTCAAAACCATCAACACCAATGCCAAAAGGTCAAGAAACATTAAAAAAAAAAAAAAAAAAAAAAAACCTAAACCACCAAAAAGAACTCTATAAAAGTTCTGTGGAAGACATTAAAGCAAAAATGTAAGCAAGTATAGAAAAACATGGTTCTTTTCCCAAAGTGGAAGCCAAGTTCATCTATTATGTGGAAGAACTGTTCTCCAATGACTGGCTAGGAGGTTATCCAAGATCTCTGGCTGATGAGGAAGCCTCTTTTTAAAAAGTAGCTTAAACAAAACTGGTTAAAATTTTCCATTTTATTTCAGTTCTGTAACAATCGATATCTAGCCGTCCTTTTTACAATGCAGAGTGAGAACTTTCCCTATTGAGTTTGATAAACAATGTTCAGATTCCATTGACAAAATGCCTGTTTAGTCTTTAAAGATGAACCTCTACCCTTCTTGGGTTTATGTATAGAATATTATAACATGACATTATAGTAATTGTGGTCAAACATAGAAATGGTAGGGAAACAAAAACATACATGTAAAATAAAGTCAGTATTTTAAGCAAAAAAGAAAACTGGTTTCCACTTCATTTCCTTCTGGTATTAATTCATATGTACATATGAATTTGTAACAATTCATATAAATTTGGTATGTTTTTTCTCTCTCCAGACATTGATAAACATTAAGCCAATACTTACGTTTCTCCCCTTCCTATCTTTTTAAAAATAAACTTTATTCCTAGTTTTAGATTTATAAAACCAATGTGAAGATATTACAGAGTTCCCATATTCCCCATACCCAGTTTCCCCTATCATTAATAACTAACACTAGGTATGGTATGTTTGCTACAATTTAAGAACCAGCACTGATACTTTATTAAACTGAAGTCTACGCTTCATTCAGGTTTCCTTAATTTTTACATCATATCCTTTTCCATCCATGATCCCACCAGAAAATGACATTCAGATGTCATGGCTTTTAAGTTCCTCCTGACTGGGACACTCTCAGGCTTTGTTTTCGATGACCTTGACAGTTCCCAGGAGAACTGATCAGGTACTCTGTAGAAAGCATCTCAACTGAGACCTGCCTGACAGTCTTCTCATCATTACACAACAGCATGTGTTCTGGGAAGTGTTTTTAATTTAAGCCTACTTGGGCAAATTTCTTTCAACATTGACTATAAGGATAATACAATCCTTATTGGCACAAATGTTTATGTATTTTTATGTAGTCTATAATCATAGTACTCATACATTTTTTTTTATTCTTCCCGTTTACAATTTCTCATGCCATTACACATAGTTGTTTTTTTTTTTTTTTTTTTTTTTGGAGAGATTTTCACTGTAGGGCACGTGCACTCGCCAGACAGACAGAGACAGACATAGAGACAGAAAGCAAGAAATCACCCCCCAGGGGGGATGGTCATGTCGCGATCCCTTCTCCTCCATTCTCCTCTCGGGATCTTGGGCACACACGCACACGCGCCCAGAGTGAGTTTTAAGCCACCGGGTCCGGGACACGAACCGCGGTCAACTACGTGGGAGTACAGCGACATAGCCATTACGCTAACTGCTGGTTCCCCACCATTACACATAGTTTTTGAAGTCCTGCTTTTTAACCACTGTATATACTGCCAGATTAACATGTACTGAAACATTTCCTAATTGGACATATAGGTTTATTCTTAGATGTTCTAACTATACTCTGATGTTATTTCTGAGGCATTTCTCCTCTGTGCCTTCCCCTAACATTCTTTTCTCAATTAGACTTTCAACTATGACAGTGCAGGAACCCTAGCTTAACCATCTGTGTACCTCCAGTGTTTAGGACAGATGTTGGCATATTAGTGCCCTTAAATTCAACGAAACAATAATGGATTTTTAATTCAACAGAACAATAATGGATTTTTCCTCACCACTGAAAAATAACATTTTTTTCTTTTCTTCTTCTTCTTTTTCCTTCAAAGGGTTCTTCTGCCTTAGGGCAGGTGTACTCTCCAAAGAGAGAGACAGAGACAGTGAGAGGGAAAGTGAGTAATTGACAACCTCCTCCCAGGAGGATGGCCACACCGCATTCCAGTCTCATTTCTCCCCCTGGGATCATAGGGATACACACACACACATGCCTAGAGTGATTTCAAGCCATTGGGTCCAGGACTTTTGGTTGTGTGGGAGTCCAGCATCACAACCAATACACCATCTGCTAGTCCCTACATTTCTTCTTTTTAACTGGGATAAACTTTCTAGACAAGGATTCTCAAAGGGTATCAATATTATTATGGTTCTTGACACAGTATCTACCTTGTTTTACAAAATGAATATATTTATAATCCCACCAGTGATACATGATTAAATATTTCTCCATAATTTCACTGGCACTAGGCCTTATTTTTAAATTCTCCTCTATTTAATAGAGGAAGTAAAACTTGCAACTTCAATTTGAAATATATTTTCCTATTCTATTTCACCTTATGAAAATTCTCTGTTCATATCCTTTGGCCATTTTATTCTACTTGAGTCCTAAAGTTTAACATATTTTAGTTATATTTATGCATGCACAAGATTAGATATTGATCTTTTCTCATAGTGATATAAAGATCTCAGCTCTGATTTTAGAACTGCTGATCTATACTTTCAATATATTTCAGATATTATACTCTTTGTAGCTACATTAAATAATTTTATTCCTTAGGCATTTTGGTCCTTTTCTAAATTATTATTTAAATGCTCCTCTAATAATTAGTGCTATTCATCAAATATTTCCAGCTCTTTTCTCGGGCACATGGTAGGTAGGATTGTACATGTACTCAACTCTTTGAAAGATAAGTGAGTCCAAATCATTAAATTAATTTTTAACCAACAGAATATGAAAAACGGGATGTGAAGCTTACAGAAAATAAGTTTAAGAGCCAACATGCCAACTCCCTACTCTTTATCTTTTCCTTGGCCATGGAGACTGGCAATCTACCAGAGTAGATACCCAATCATTCTAGGTCCCAGAGTAGCCACTATCCAACATACATGGTATGTGTAGTAGGAACCAGTAACATAAGCTAAAGTATTTAGGTTGTGAGGTACTAAAATCTAGCTAATCCTAGCTAATATAATTCTAAGAGATGTTCATTTTAGTAAGTATGCAGATGAATCTATATAAATTATCTTCTCAGAGGTTGGGAGATAGTAATAACTAGCATATGATTTTACTACTAGTGTTCACAGATTTATCTTACATCTGGCCTCAATATTAAAATATATTCTCTGGGTTTAGATGATTTCTACAAACCTAAGAATACAATCAAATCTCCAGCAAATTATATGTTCAACTCCATAGCCCATGGCATCGACAAAAAAAAGCAAATGAAATAATAGAGAAAAATAAGATACATCCTTATTTTCTGTATTTTTCCTCCATTTTTAATATGCAATGTCCTAAGTGTTTTTCCATTATATATAATGTTGTTAAATCATCCTATTCAAAGAGGTTCCAGAGAATGCATAACATTACCCATGGATAAAAATGCCCACTTGAGAATCATACTCTTGCATTATAGAATATGTCCAATTTTACATTCCACTTGGGATTCTTAATTTTATCTTCCAACTCTAGAATTCTAATCGGCATTCTTTTAACATATCTCCTGGGTGAACTCATAATACAAATGACCTTCACATCTTGTCTTCCTCCCCATCACAGGTCAACTGTTCTTACCAGCAGCTCAAACTCGAATCCTAGCCTCCTTTCTAACTAGTTTCCAGAAAGCTGGGGTAGACACAAGTGATTCTGGAAAACTCTGAGAAAGAATCTTTTAAGCATTAGAAATTGTTTCATTTTGCAATTTTAATGTATTAGTCAAGTGTGGATGTAAATTATTTAAATCAAACTATCAAAATATAATTTGGATGGGAAATAAATTCAGCTGAAAATCCTGACAAGTATTATAAAGAATCTCTTAGAAGAAATGCAGAAATCTCATTTTCGATTAAGAATAAACAAAGGCATTCAGGCATATAGTTTAGTAGGCAACAGAGATCAGGGTTTTGGGTAAGGAAATTGGATTAGATATGCAATTTCTAAGGATCATCTAACGATTTTTTTCTCCTCACCACCTACACAATGTATTTGTCCCCCTTTCTGTCCTGTTTACTGGAAGCCATTTCTAATTGTTGAAACATCTGAGCTAGAAGACTCATTCAGCCTTGACTATCCTCAAATCCCAAGGATAACAATCTACACACCAAATCTCCATACTTCTTTTCTCAAAACAAATTCTATCGGTCCCTTTCTCTGTATCATCCCTATAATACCCTCCCCCAAGTGAACTATCCATGTTACTGACCTTGTTACTCAGTTAAAGTGAGGATTACGTAAAGTCCTTATAACCACACACACAAGTAAAGAAAATAATTTCAGCCATCACAAAAATTCCTTCATAAACTTGTCCGTCTTTACTTTATCCAGCATTGGCATTTACCATCCCCTTCTACATATCCTAGATATTTATGTACACCATTCCCAGAAACATATATTTTAAAACCTCATTATCTTTTATTCATGTTATTAACACACACTATCTCAGGCTTAGGTAAACTTTAACGAATTTTTTAGTTCACAATTCAAATGTCACCATCATCTTCCTTGCTTCTCTCAGGAAATTTTGTGGTTTTTTTTAAAGAATTATTTGTATTTATTTTATTTATTTATTTATTTATTTATTTATTTATTTAAATTTGACCAGAGAGGGACAGAGTGAGAGAGCATGAGAGTTGGCAAGTGTGAAAGCAAGCCACCAGGTCCAGGACTTGAACTGTGGTCAGCCATGTGGGAGTCCAGTGCCCTTTACCACCACGCCACCTGCCGGCCCCAAGAAGTTTTAACTTCACTATTATCTGTGCTCCTATTGCTACATACACAAAATAGTACAGTATTATAAAATGGAATACTGTTAAGTTTACTACCCCTATTGTAGTGCGTTACCACAAACTGAGCAGTTCAAAACAACACAAATTTATTATCTTACAGTTCGAGGTCAGAAGTCCAAAATCTTATCACTAGGCTGAAGTCAAAGTCATATAAAGTTACACACCCACCAGGGAGGAATCTGTTCCTTTATGTTTCCAGCTCTCCTGGTTCCTGGCATTCCTCCACTTTGGGCAACATCGCTTCAATATTCAAGGCCAGCATATTCAAATTCCTCTCTCTTTGTCCTCACATCACTTTCTGCTCTGTGTGTATTTTGAAAGTTCCCTCTGCCCCCTTTTATAAAAATACTTGTGATTAAATTTAGGGTCCAGCTAGATATCCAAGATAATCTCATCTTAAGATCCTTAATCATCTCTGCAAAGTCTTCTTCCTTATAAGGTAGCATTTATAGGTTCCAAGGATTAAGACCTGATGTTTCCGTGTCCATTATTCTATCATAAGTTGGGAAATATGAGAAGTCATAAGCAAAGTCTGTATTACAGAGCCAGTGCTACTACCTATTTAATGGAGCAAGAGAAAACTCTTGGCATCAAATACCTTCAAATCACTGAAGAAGTTCAATTATTGGCTCTCTCTCGTGGGGCATTTGGGAGTACTGAAATTAACTCTATAGGTTCCTACAAAGAAAGACTCTCTCTCCTTCACCAAATTTTAGTTAGACTGCTCTTCTCAATTAGACCATGACCTTGACCCTTGCCCTTACTGGGACTGCACAGCCCAATTTTAGCAAGAATCCTGCTCAGTGAATTCAAAAGAATCCTCACCTTTGAAATCTGTCCCCTGACATGTCTTCAGTGCAAATCCCGTTGCTTGGGCCAGCAGGTGGTGTGGGCACTGGACTCCCATATGGCCACACTGAAATTGGTGAAGTCCTTGAGCTGGCAGCTTGCTTTCTCACTTTCCCTCTCTCTCTCTCTCTCTCTCTCTCTTTGGTGAGTGCATATGTCCTATGGCAAAAATTTTAATAATAATGATAAATAAAGTTAAATAAATAATTCTTTTAAAAAAAAGAAGCCTATTGTTGGGGCGTGGTGGCACCTGCCCTATGGCAAAAAAGAAGCCTATTGTTGACAAGAATGCCCCCCCTTGATGTCTCCTCTCAGTAATGTTGCACACACTGACCCTCTCCCTTATTTTCTACTTGTTGGTTTTTAATCCCCACTTGTCCTTGCTGTGCATGGAACTGGATCCTACTGCCACAGTTCCTGAATAAAATTGCTTTTACCACCTTAATAACCATCGTCTTGTTCTGGTTTTCTCAAACAGAACTTCCCTCCCTAACACTGTCTGGGGCAGAAGAGACATTCTCCAGCTCCATTCTTACAACTCTTGGGAACCAGCAGTTAGAGTAATGGCTATGTCGCTGGACTCCCACGTAGTCAACCATGGTTGGTAACCCGGACCCAGTGGCTTAAAACTCACGCCGGGCGCGTGTGCATGCGTGCCTAAGATCCCGAGAGGAGAATGGAGAAGGGATTGCGGTGTGACCATCCCCCCGGGGGGTGATTTCTCGCTTTCTGTCTCTCCGTCTCTCTTTGTCTGGCGAGTGCAGGCTCCCTATAGCAAAAAAAAAAAAACTCTTTCTTGGTCTCGCCCCCTGCGCCCCCATGGTGGTACACACTTGGTGTTGTTTCTGCTAAGGGAGGCCTAGCTATTTTCTGTAACCTAGCAGGTATCCAGCTAGAGAGCTGTCTCCCCTCCTGGAAGTCCCCACACCTCTCAGAGGAATTGTTTTCCACCCACAGGGAGGTCAATAAAAAGACTACAGCACTTTTTCTTGGGTTGTTAACACTTCAAAAACTCCCTTCTCACATTAAATTTTCTCTTTACCTTGTGTAAGCTGGAAGTGACAGAGTTCCAGAACAGCTCATGGCCACTTTCCAGTAAGCTCAACAACTCTACCATGCAGGCATCCTTTGTCAGTTACTGTCCTTAGCTTTGAGCTCCAGGAAAAATGCTGAGAAAGCAGTTAAAGATACTTATTCTTTCTGTGAGGGTAAACCATATTGTAATGAACAATTCTATACAGATCTCATCTGCAAAGGCTCTCCAGAGTAAGCAGCTAAAAAAGATAATTACGTTTAATATCATTAAATTGTACTCCAAACTGGTTATACCAATTTGTACTCTCACTAGTAATGTTTAAGTTTTATTTTCACTATACTTACATTTACTATCCTTGTTAATTTGGGGAGATCTGGTAAATACTAAATTTTATCTTGTTTTGATTTAATTTTTCCTGAAGCAAACTGAAGAAGGTTTATCAAGGAAAAATCAACTAGATCAATGCTAATGGAAAGTCAGGAAGGATGAGGACTGCAAGTTAACCACTGGATTTAGCAATAGAGAGGTCACTTCATTTGACAAGGCTGGGGCACATGCCAGGCTGCAACTGACTTAAAAAAGGATGAGAGAAAAGGAATTGAGGCACAGCACAGAAAACTTTTCTCAGGAGTTCTGTTACAAAAAAGAGCAAAGAAATAGGGAATAGTGGACGGGAAGTAGATTCAAAGGGTAGTTTTTTTGTTTTGATTTTGTTTGTTTTAGGATGGAGGAAATGATCAGTAGAAGTGATCTGGTAGAGCCAAGAAGTAATGATACAGGAAGGGAACTGCTGGAGAGAGATCCTTAAGTGGGCCCAAGGGGACAGAAATTAGTGTAGCCAGTACTTTTATGCTCAAAACTACAAAACACTGATGAAAGAAGCCAAGGCTCTAAATAAGTAAAAAGATATATCATATTTGTGGATCGGAGGACTTACCACAATAAAGATATTAATTCTACCCTCATTAATACATGTTTAATGCAGCTCTTATCAAACTTCCAGCCAGATTTTTTGTTGTAGATACAGAAAAGGTTATTCTAAAATTAATATGGGATGGCAAACAAAACAAAACAGCTAAAATAATATGGAAAATGATGAGTTAAGTGGGAAGAAGCAGTCTAGCCAAATTCAAGATCTATTATATAGCTACAATAATCAAAAATGAACAGCATACGTTGAGGGAGAGAAACACTGATCAGTGAAACAGAACAGAAAACCAGGAAATAAAAACACAAATATACGCTCAACTGGTTGTTTTCTACAAGGCAGACATTACTCAATGGAGAAACTGGTGCTGGAGCAGTTAAGACATCCATATGCAAAACAAAACAAACAATTTGAAAAAGTTACCTGATCCCACTACTCATCCTTTATATAAAAAATCAATTCAAAATCGATGAAGCTTAAATGTCAAAAATAAAAGCATAGGCCCAGCTTCAGTAGTTCAGGGAGTAGGGCACTGTTGCATGTTGCTGCAGCTCCATGGAGACCTAAATTCAGATTTCAGATTGACCTAAAGACACAGAGAGACAGACAGACAGACAGACAGGCACACACACACACACACACACACACACACACACAATGTGGACATTCATGTGGGCCCTATCAAATCTGACTGCTACTTTGACTTCAAAAGTTCATGGGGAAAATAGAATTAAAATACGAATTTATTTTGATGCAAATATTTGGAAATCTATGCATAGTTTTTTCATAATACACATTTTCCATGAACTTATTGAAGACCATGTGTACAAGAGAAAACTAGGATATACAGAGGCCACATGAGGATTCGGTGAGAAAATAGCCATCTGCAAGCCAAGGAAAGAAACCTCAGAAGAAACCAAACCTCCCAACACCTTGACTGAATTTCCGGCCTACATAACTGTGGAGAAAAATTTTCCATTAATTAAGCCATCCAATCTGTGGTATTTTGTTACAGCAGCCCAAGTAGACTAATATAGATGCAAGAAGACATTTCATCAAGCAGGACATATGAATTGCAAATAAGCACATGAAACTATTTCACATAATTAGTCATCAGGGAAATGCACATTAATATGACCATGATTTACCATGTCATACCTGTTAGAATGGACTAAAATTAAGAAGTCATAAATTTATTTAATACAGTTGCGCGTTAAAATCAATTTTTAGGCCTTACCTAAGTTTTCTGAACCTCAGTAGTACCTCATCACCTTTGGCCTGGTTAAACCTCTCCTTCCTTGTGTGACTGTTTGCAGAAAAGCCCACGTGTTCCTCATCAACTGACCCAAAACCCAACATACTTCACAGTTGCTGAACACAATAAAACCTAATGGTCAACCCCAGAGTCACATGAATAAGTTCACTTCTTCATAAGTGTTTACTTTAAACTAGCTAACTCTCAACCTCCCCCCTTACACAAATGCACGCATAGGCAAGTCTAAGGGATAATACCAATGGAACTTAAAAAGGCACAGTTTCATAGACAACTCCCCTCATCCCTAGCCCCAGATTAACACCCTTAACCTCTCTAGGAAACAGTGAGTAATAAATTCCTTGTTTCAAGCATTTTGGTTGTATTTCCTCATGTCTCTCACCTGATACATACACACCTGAACCTAATCTCCCCTCCCCATACATGTAGACATCCAAGGTTTTTTTGTTTTGTTTTGTTTTGTTTTTCTTTTTTTGGAGAGGTTTTAACTATAGGGTGTGTGCACTCGCCAGAAAGACAGAGAGAAACAGAGAGATAGAAAGCGAGAAATCACCCCCCCAGGGAGGATGGCCACGCTGCAACCCCTTCTCCTCCATTCTCCTCTCAGGATCTTGGGCACACACACGCCAGGCATGAGATTAAGCCACCAGGTCCAGGACTTGAACTGCGGTCGACTACATGGGACATAGCCATTACACTAATGGCGGGTCCCTTTAAAAACAAAACAAAACACTATTCAGATCAGTGTTGTCCAACAGAACTTTCTGCAATTAAGGACACAGTCTATAAATCTGGGCCAATCAGCCCAATATCACACAGTGCCCAATTGCTGGATGTGGCAACATTAACTAGATTATCCTCCCTGAAGTACCCCCTCAAAAGAAAAAAGCTCTACTAAGTAGATGAATGTGGTCCAGCAACAAATCTATAGGAGATATTTATAAACAATTAAATGATAATAGAATGCTCAAAAAGATTTAAACCTGAGACACCTGTAAGTGAAACTAGTACCATTTGTCCTCTGAGCAGCTAGTGCCACAGATTTAATACTGAGAATACCTATCTCCAACCCCATCTATACCCAGAGTTATTTCAATGAAAGTCACCACCTTTCAAAGGATTAAAGAAAGTACATTTTACCTGATTAATTCAGACTAAGCAGGAGAAAGGATACATTGAATAAAGTAAAATTATGAAAAGGAAGACTTTCAAGGAAATGTAGTTTTATTATTTCAAGTTAAAGAGTTATTCAAAGAAGTGGCCTTGGAATAACTACCAAAAATGAAACGTTCCTTAACTTTCCTTAACTGCTTTAATAACAAGGAAGAATTGATAGTAACTATGATGGAGTTCCCCTACTATACTATAAAAAATAAATAATAAATTGTGTTTTGACCTATTATATGGCAGAATATATATGAGAATTAATTTGCATAGCAGAGTATATATGAGACTTTGACTACAAGGGATGCCTGTGTTCAGTATCCAGATCACCCTAAACAGGCTGGGTATGGTGGCATGCTGAGGATTTTGACCTGTTAATTTATATATACACGTATATATGTATATTTTGGAGAACAAAGAGTCTACGTTCTAAAACAAACTGTCTACTGCTAAAACCTGAATAAAACTACTTTACCTCTCTGAATCTGTTTTCCAATCTGCAAAAAGTTCAATAATACACTTTTTACAGAACTACTAGGTAAATTAGTTGTGCCAAACTTGGAAGCAACAAGATGTTCTTTAGTAGGTAAATGGATAAAGAAACTGTGGTACAAGCAGACAATGAAATATTATTCACCACCAAAAAAAAAAAAAAAAAGGAGCTATCGAATTATGAAAAGATACGAAGGATACTTAAATGCATATTACTAAGTCAAAGAAGCCAATATGAAAGGCAACATATTATATTATTCAAACTAAATGACATTCTAGACAAGCCAAAATTATAAAAACAGTAAAAAGAGCAGTGATACTACTCAAGGGAGGGACAGATAAAGAGGCAGAGAACAGAAGACCTTTAGGGCAGTGAAACTATGCTGGGTAACGAGATCTTCAGATCATACATCTGTTAAAATGATAGAACATACAACAGCAAGAATGAGTCCTATTTAAAGAATGGCCTTTGAGTGAAAATGGGTTAACGCAGGGCCATCAGTTAAAACAAATGCACTATGCTGGTGTGGAACATCTACAGGGGCTCTACTTTCTGCTCAGTTTTCTAAGCACCTAAATTGTCCTTAAAATATCAAGTCTATTTAAAAAATTAAAACAAAGCATAAATGAGGACATTTGCAACCACATTAGCTACTGGCTCATAAATAACATCCAATCGACTCTATATCATCTCTATCACATTCTATTGTGCTATAAAACAGGACAATCTGTATTTATATTCAATTCTACTAGTTACTAGCAGGTTACTTAACTTCTCCAAGCTAAAGTTCCTCATTTATAAAAAGAGGTATGTATAAAAAGCTATGAGAATTAATTATAGAGTACATATGCAAAATTGTTCGGGATAATCCCTAGCTTGTAGATATCATTTTTAACTGTCAGCAATTGTTCTCATTACTGTCATCAACTTGAGAAGATTATATTAAAAGTACTCAGGAGACCGTCATGGCCACTCAGTGGTTACCCCAATGATCCACAACGCTGAGGCCATGTGGGAAAGTCCAAAGTTCATGTCATGAGGTCTCCTCGGGCACACCAAGTAAAGGCACACATGCATGCCCATGATACTGGCTGGCTGAGACTGGGGGCAGGACTGTGGCACGAAGATCCTGTTGGAGTTTCATCCCTTGCATAAGAAATAAACAAATTAGGCCCAGACCTGCAGCCTAGTGGTTAAAGGAGCCAGATTCCCACATGGCCAAATGTGGTTCAAATCCTGGCCGCAGCTGGAAAAAACTGTGTGAGTGTGCATGTGAACCCAAAATCCTGACAGGAGAAGCAACTGTAGTATGACCACATCCCACTGGAAAGTGACTTATCTCTCTCTGGTCCATGCACATACACACACACATACACACACACACACACACACACACACACACACATACATGCACACACCCAACAGTGGCAATTTAAAAAAGAAACTTAAAAAAGGCAGGAGTGGGCAGTCATGGTGGTTGGGGTGGCTGGATCTCACATGGCTGACTGAGCTGTTGAGTCCCAGACTCAGAGGCTTTGCGAACACACCAGACACATGTGTGTACATTTCCAAAATCCCGAGAGGAAAATGGAGAAGAGACTGGAGCATAACCATCCTCCTTGGGGATGATTTCTTACTTTTCCTCTCTGTCTCTCTCTCTCTCTCTCCCTCTCTCTCTCTCTCTGAGCTATAGATAGAGCTCACCTTATAGCCAAAAATTAAAAAAATAAATAAAAAATCAGGAGCCCAGTCACTGTGGTACAAGCAGCAGGGTACTGCTGCACAAGGCTAAAACTACAAAGAATGCCTGGTTCAGTACCCAGATGACCCTAAACAGGCTGGGTATGGCGGCATACACCTGTAATCCAAGCTAACTGGGAAACTGGAACAGAAGTGGAACATGGTAAAGCCCAGTCAAAAGTAACTATCTCTTGCTCTTTCACACATATACAAAAACAGAAGTACTCCGTACAATGCCTCATACATTAAATGCCAAATTAGCTTCCTTCCCCTTCCTATAATACAACTATTCTCACATACCAAATGGATATCAGAGAATGGGAGATAAAGTGTGGAAGTGTTTTTCAGAATCACCTCAGGAAGTTTTTCAAAATATGCATACCACAAACCCAGATGGAATTAAACACTTTGAGAGATGATGCATGAATGCATGTGTATTTTGACAAAGCTCCCCAAAAGACTATTATACACAAACACATGTTCTTATTGCACCAACCTATCTTCCCCATAACTCTGCTTCCAACTAGTGCTTAATGGAATTTAGTGTGTTGAAATATCATATATTTTTACATCAATTTATTGGAGTTTCTATGTATTGATTAGACCAGGGGTTGGCAAATTACGGCCCAAGGGCCAAATCTAGTCTACCATCTGATTTTTTTTTTTAATTTATTATCATTATTATTATTCTTTCACATGAGTTCACAGGGGGCGGGGGGGGGCGGTGAGAAAGCAAGCAACCAGGTCCAGGACTCGAATCATGATCAGCCATGTGGAAAGTCCAGTACTTCAACCACCATGCCACCCACTGGCCCTCCCACCTGATTTTATAGAACACAGCATGTCCATTTATTTCCATATTGTTTATGGCTGCTTCCACTGTAGAATCAAGTAATTGCTACAGAGAGCATATGGACCACAAACTTGGAAATACTGGGTTGTCAGAAAAATCATGCCCATTTTTGCACAGAAAAACAGCAAAAAGTCAGGACTTCTGACAACTCAATATTCACCACCTGGCCCTGTACGGAAAATGCCTGCCATTTGGGGCTAACAGGTGGCATGGTGGTTAAGGCACTGGACTTCCACAACAATTCAAATCTCAGCTTGTTTGCACTCTTTCTCTCTCTCTCTCTCTGCATCATGAGCATACGTGCCCTATAGTAAATTTTAAAAAATAATACTAAATAAAACTAAATAAATAATTCTAATAAAAGAAAAAAGTCTGTCAATTCATGGTCTAGATTATTCATAAAGAATGCTATTCACGGGAACCAGCAGGTGGCATGGTGGCTGGACTCCCACGTGGTCGACTGTAGTTTGAGTCCTGCACCTGGAGGCGTGCTTTCTGACTTTCTCTCTCTCTCTGGTGAGCATATGGCAAAATTTAAAAATAATAATAAATTAAATAAATAATTCTTTAAAAAAAAAAAGGAATGCTATTCAGTAACTCAATTAGAACATTTACTCTGAAGAGTAACTGGTTCCATGTAATTACAACATCTCTTAAAGTATGTAAAAATCTAGAAGTATGGAAACAAACCAAATGAATAGTTACTCACATAAAAGCATAAAGACCAGAAATAGTTTTACCTGCCCAGCTGTTATTCCCAAGGCAAGTGTTTCTCCCTCATTTCAACTGCTATCCCCAGAAGCACTATACCAGTGTGGAATGAGGAAAGATATGCAGTCCCTCTCTAATGCTTAGTTGAGATTCGAAATGTATAGAAAAAAGAAAAATAATGCTGATACCTCCATGTTCCCACATGTAATATAGCACCTGCTCTCCATTAGGGGAAAAAATTAGGCTGAAAGGACAAGAGGAAGAAAGGTAACAGAGAGTCGAGGCATGCTCAGCTCAGGCGCCAATCATCCTTGAGTCCAACTGTGTCCCCGACGTCCTGAGTTTGGGTTATCTGAAACAGTAAATTCTCATTTTGCCCAAATAAATTACAGTAGGGTTGCTGGCATTGCAACTAACACAAGTTAACTTCTGTCTTCACCTAAAATAAAAACCAAATTATTCTTCTCTATGAAAATAAAGATAGTTTTAGTTACCACTAGTTTTATTCATCCCTCATTAAACTCTACATAAATTAATGAATGCCAGTAATCAGAAAATTATTCTTGTGGCCAGCCAGTGGTGTGGTGGTTAAGGCAGCTATATTCCATACAGCTGACTGTGCAGATCGAGTCCCAGATTCACTGGCTTGAAAAACATACCAGGAGTATATGTATGAGTAGTCAAAATCCTGAAAGGAGAATGGAGGAGAAGGGACTATGGCACAGCCATCTCCCTTGGGGGAGTGATTTCTCACTTTCTCACTTTCTCTGTCTCTGTCTCTATCCCCAGCAAGTGTAAGTGCCCTAAAGCAAACTAAAAGAAACAAAGATGAAAATTATTATTAAAGATTAAGCAAGGATATAGTATAATAAACAACTCAATCAGTACTTAATTTTCCCTAAAATAAAATGACTGATAAAAATACAAGCCATTTGACATTACATACAAAAAGAGCTTTAGGCACATTTAGCCCTATCATCCATGCACCATCACAGTATCACTGATGATCGGAAAAATGATCTGAAGATACTATAATATTCTGATTTATCAAATAAAGATTCTATTATATTTAGTATACCCTAGAAAGTAAAATTCAACTGGCAAACTTTCATCAAGAATTGAAACAAAAAGTATTATTTAAGCCTCTATAAATCAGAATATTAAGTTATTTACAGTAGCTCCTTCATAGAAGGCTAAAGTTTTGCTGTCTCTCAAATTAACTGCTTATAGCTCTATTTCAATATTTTCTTTTAAAAGATATTATCCAAGGACTGGATAATTACTCTATCAGGTAAAAATTTTAGTTCCATATTT
The DNA here is from genome assembly GCF_000334495.1 of Tupaia belangeri chinensis. Classification (NCBI taxonomy): domain Eukaryota; kingdom Metazoa; phylum Chordata; class Mammalia; order Scandentia; family Tupaiidae; genus Tupaia; species Tupaia belangeri. Next base: position 2,979,172 of record NW_006159547.1, on the reverse strand, counting down.
TATGAGTACTTCAGAGTCTTCAAAAGTTCATAAGAAATGTGCATTAAGTAAAAGTTATGCATGAATTTCAAAGTTTTTGCACCAAAATAAATGTATTTAGCTCCATTTTTCCACAAACTTTTTGAAGTCTTCTCATATATTATTACTTTGAATCATGATTTTCAAACTCCAAATATAAAATATTTTCAAATATGTTACTCTAAAATTTTCCAGCTATAATGCAATCTAATCATAAAATACTGCTACAATCAGATGGTGCTTTAAAAGACAATTTTATATAACATTGGTAGTAGAAATCCTTTCTGGATTATGTAATTGTTTGGGGTTCTGTTAAAAAGCACACTACATTTTAAGATAACCTCACTGCTCAACCCTGACCACCTTAATATAGCATCAAGATACTCTCCAGAGCACTGGTCCACAACCTTTTTGGCACTAGGGACCGGTTTCATGGAAGACTATTTTTCTACAGATGGGAGGGTGGGGCATTTTTTCCAAGCACATTACACTAATTACACACATTATTTCTATTATTATTACATTGTAACATATAATGAAATAATTATACAACTCAACATAATGCAGAATCAGTGGGGGAGCCCTGTTTGTTTTCCTGCAACTATCCAATAGCTGGTTCCACCGGGGTCTCCAATGAGAACCTAATGCTGCCACTGACGGCGGGAGGTGAAACTCAGATGAGCAACGGGAGCCATTACCTTACATGAATAAATACAGATGAAGCTTCACCCACTCGCACTCCATTCACTTCTGCCATGTGGCCCAGTTCCTAATAGGCCATAGACTGGTACTAATCTGTTACCTAGAGGTTGAGGGACCTCTTCTCTAGATAAAGGGATCATAATTCAGTTTTAAATTATGAAAAAAATATAAACACACGCTCACTGCCATCTGTTTGGAGGTATCTAAAGGATTACAGTGAACTTTTTCTTACTGTACTATGTGTATTTTGTTTCTGTTTCTGTGTTTTTGTTTTTGTTTTTTTCTGGCAAAGCTGAATTACTTAGTCACCTAGTAAAGGATTAAGATTATACTTAGGTGCTCAATAAAAACTTCACGTATCAAAAGCACACATCTCTAAGAAAATCAAACATTGAAAGAAAGGCTTACAATAAAAAGTCAATCCCCAGACAGCCAATATTATTACACTCATTCAGTCAGTTGTTTCCATATCTAATATACATATACTGCTATTGTTTAATTTACCAATTTGATACACTACTCATTTCTTACCACAACATTAACAGTTAGCAGTTATTGTTTTATTAAGTGCCAGACATAGAACTTAGCAAGTACAAGATTAATTCATTTAATCCGTAGAGTAACCTCATTAAGTAGGTCCCATTATAATTTTAATTTTCGTTTGGAAAATTAGGACATAAAAGCTCAAAAACTGCCGCAGGTCACATGGCTAATATATGGCAAAACGGGGATTTGAATACAAGTATCCTAAAACCACTGCACACATTTTATACCTCATATCTTTTATCAAGCCACTCCACAGTACACCTTTCACACTTTCGAGATAATTTTCCCAAACTACATAAAAATGGAGAGCAAAACAAAACAAAGTCAAAACAGAAAAACAGCATTTCTCTTTTTTCCGGTATTTGCCATTGGGTAGACACACTTGCTGGAGTCAGAGAGAGAGGGAAAGTGAGAAATTACTCCCCAGGGGGGATGGCCACACTTCAATCTCTTCTCCTTCATTCTCCTCTCAGGATTTTGGGTGCACACACATGTATCCAGGATGGTTTTCAAGTCTGCAGATCCAGGACTTGAGCTACAGAGTCAGCCATGTTAGGATCGAAAGCCTTAACCACCACACCACCTACTGGTCCAGAAAATGCTATTTCTTAAAACCAAATACAAGTTTTTGGTTCTATACATAATGCTCAACTTAGGCTTTGCCACAATCCATAAGGTTACAAATCAGTGACATTTTAATTTTATATTTATGTATTGACTCAGTTGTTACAATCCTTAAGATACAGTATTTTAGAACCTAAATTACAATTATATTACCTATAGCATTTTTCAAATTAAAAAAAAAGAAATTGGATCCTAAAGACTACAGAAAGACTTTGAACAGAAAGAGTTGGGAGTAACCTACCCAAAAAAAAAAAAAAAAACTCAAAGTAATTTTTTTCTACTTTCTGAAAGAGAGTTAATTTATATATGTATACAAATACATTTCCATAAATACATAACAGGGCAAAAGATACTAAAGGAGAAAGGCAAATTCACTTTCACTAAAAAAGCTTCAGGACAGTAGGGGGCGTGATGGTGAAGGCAGCTGGATCCCACATGGCTGACTGTACGGTTCAAGTCCTGGACCCAGCAGCTTAAAAGTCATAGTGGATGCATGCACATGTGTGCCTTAACTCTCAAGAGTAGGATGGAGAAGGGTTGCAATGTGGCCACCCCCACCCACCCACATCCTCCCAGAGGAGTGATTTCTTACTTTCCCCTCTCTCTCTTGTTTCTCCAGGGAAAAGAGAAACACCCTATAGCAAAACATAAAAAAAGAAAAAAAAAAACACTTCAAAAAGTAGATTTTACTCGGGACCAGCAGTTAGCATAATGGCTATTTCACTGGACTCCCATGTAGTCGACCGTGGTTCGTGTCCCGGACCGGTGGCTTAAAACTCATGCTGGGCGCGTGTGCGTGCATACTCAAGATCCGGAGAGGAGAATGAAGGAGAAGGGATTGCGGCGTGGCCATCCCCCCCTGGGGGGTGATTTCTCACTTTCTGTCTCTCTGTCTCTGTCTGTCTGGTGAGCGCACGCGCCCTATAGCAAAAACCTTTCCAAAAAAAAAGGTAGATTTTACTAAATCTGTGAAGAGAATATAAATGTAGGAATATTTTGGTTTAATGTTCAAACAAAAAAAAAGATACACGAAAATGAATAAAATAAATATAAAATCAATTACTATTAAATAAAGCAAGGGGAACTAGAAAAAAGCAATAACAGAGCTTTGAAATTGAGAAAAAAAGGAAGAAAACAAGAGATGAAAGCCATAGATAATCTAGGCAATCCAGTTCAAAGCTGAGTCAGATGTTTCTAAAACAGAGAGTCAGCCCCTACAATACTCTGGCAGTTCTATGAAAGAACTGAGATGACTTATTAAGGATATTCCAGTAAGTGAAAGAGAAGACGCGATAGCAAGTCTAGTGATAGCAAGTCTGTTGGACTTGTAGACCAACATAGGCTCTGTCTCTCTACTGGAGTCTTTCTTTTAACCAGTCTAACTAAATGACAGGAATTTGATACCCGTACAGGCTGCATTACATACTTGAGCACTTACTTGGTCAAGTGTTTCAGGGGTGTATATCTTTCCAACTCGATCATTACCTTCTGGAAAACATAGGCTAACCTTTTTACTTTATTTTAGCTCATATAATCAACCATACAACCTGACACAGTGTTATATACCTAGAACAAACACTCAAGATAGTCAGTCAGTTAGTTAGTTATGAGAAGTTTTTGCTATAGGGCATGTACACTCACCAGAAAGACAGAGACAGAGAGACAGAAAGTGAGAAAAAAACTACCCGGGGGGGATGGCCACACTGTAATCCCTTCTCCTCCATTCTCCTCTCGGGATCTTGGGCACATATGCACATGCACCTGACGTGAGTTTAAGCCACTGGGTCTGGGACTTGAACCGCGGTGGACTACATGGGAGTCCAGCAACATAGCCATTATGCCAACTGCTGGTCCTGCTCTGGTCAAATTTAAAATAATAATAATAATAAATAAAACTGATTTTTTAAAAAAGAAGGGTTCTTTGTTTATAATTGCACAATTCTCTAAGGTTTCAATGTTTCAGTTGTGAGATGTTTGCATACTAGCAGGAGATTTTCAGCAATGGCTAATTTCTTTATCTTGTCTAGTAACATAACTTCATCTGTTCAACAAATTATTTACTAAGAACTTCATTCTTTGAGTGTTAAACCTGAAAATAAGTAAAATAAAATGTGGTCTGACCCTGTAGCTTAGTGATTAAAGATGACTAAGATTGGAATCCTGGCTCTGGCAGTTTGAAAAGTCCTCCAGAAGTATGTGTATAAGTGTGTGTGTTTCCCAAAAATCTCAACAGAATGGAGAAGAGACTGCAGCATGACTCCACCTCTCTCCCAGCACAAACACCTCTAGCAAACAAATAAAACTTGTTACTGCAAGATACTATCTCACTAAATTAAAACATACATTCATTTTTTTTCTTTCTTTCTTTTTTTTTTTTTTTTTTGCTATAGGGCATGTACACTCACCAGAAAGACAGAGACAGAGAGACAGAAAGTGAGAAAAAAACTACCCGGGGGGGATGGCCACACTGTAATCCCTTCTCCTCCATTCTCCTCTCGGGATCTTGGGCACATATGCACATGCACCTGACGTGAGTTTAAGCCACTGGGTCTGGGACTTGAACCGCGGTGGACTACATGGGAGTCCAGCAACATAGCCATTATGCCAACTGCTGGTCCTGCTCTGGTCAAATTTAAAATAATAATAATAATAAATAAAACTGATTTTTTAAAAAAGAAGGGTTCTTTGTTTATAATTGCACAATTCTCTAAGGTTTCAATGTTTCAGTTGTGAGATGTTTGCATACTAGCAGGAGATTTTCAGCAATGGCTAATTTCTTTATCTTGTCTAGTAACATAACTTCATCTGTTCAACAAATTATTTACTAAGAACTTCATTCTTTGAGTGTTAAACCTGAAAATAAGTAAAATAAAATGTGGTCTGACCCTGTAGCTTAGTGATTAAAGATGACTAAGATTGGAATCCTGGCTCTGGCAGTTTGAAAAGTCCTCCAGAAGTATGTGTATAAGTGTGTGTGTTTCCCAAAAATCTCAACAGAATGGAGAAGAGACTGCAGCATGACTCCACCTCTCTCCCAGCACAAACACCTCTAGCAAACAAATAAAACTTGTTACTGCAAGATACTATCTCACTAAATTAAAACATACATTCATTTTTTTTCTTTCTTTCTTTTTTTTTTTTTTGTAATTTGACTGAGGGCATGTGCACTTCTCAGGCAGAGACAGAGAAAGAGAACACATCCTCCATGGGGCAAGGTGATGCCACAATTCCTTCTCCATCTCTCCATCCTGTTGGAACTGGAGCACGCGCACACACACACTAGTGTGTTCTCAACATGACTTGCCAAACTGCATGGTCAGCCATGTAGAATCCAGCTGCCTTCAGAAGGCCACAGGTTTGCCCAGCTCATATAAATTTCTAATCATTCACCTAAGCCAAATACATGTGGTAGCGTTTCCTTTCCTTCTTCTGGTACAAGAAAAGGAAATAACATTAACTGAGCACCTACAATGTGCCAGTTCTTGAACCTCAACATATAGTCCCACCTAATCCCTTACAGTCCAGTAAAGGAGACATGCCATTTTTTGAAGAACTGAGGCTTAAATAAAGTATTTGTTAAGGCCAACTCCATGGCACAGAGGTTATGTGCTGGTCAAGAGAAACTGAATCCCACAGAGCAACCACAGTCAGCCTTAAACATGAAAGGAACATGGGTGAGTACCCAAAATCTGAGGCTGGAGGACTAAAGGAGATCAAGATGTGACTAGACCCTGTGGAGGGTGCATGTCTCTGTCTCTGTCTCTCTCTTATGCTCAGGTGTATGTGCACACAGTCTATAACATTAATAAAGAAAGAAATTAAGTACTTATCACTTTGCTAGTTACTGAAGAGCCAGAATTGGAATCCAAGTCTGTCTGACCCAAAAAATCTATGTTCTTTCCAAAAAAAAAAAAGACTGAAAGTACTATTTATTATTTTATTTCTCATCAAGACAGAGAATAGGTTTTTTTCCTGAGACTGAAAACACTGCTTATTTTCATAACAAAAATATATTATTTCATTTAATCCACACAATAGCCTATTACTTAAGAATTATTATATCATCCCATTATTATACATGATAAAGCTAGATGTTAAAGAAGTAAACTGCTAGAAAACAACAGAACGGTATCAAGTCTGCATTCAGGTACATACAACCACCACAGGGAAAAAATTGCAAAAAGACCTCAGCCAATGCATTACAAGCTTAAGATGCAAAACATTTAGACTAATCAGACCTTATTCTGTGTATTCAAACATACTATCTTTTTAAACCTTTGCTTTGCTAAATGTTAATTATTTGCTACCTCAAGAGTAATTGTAACTAGTAACCAATCCAGAGATTACTTATTACTTTTACATTTAAGTAAAAGGGAATGGCATATGTAAGCTACTTCAATTCCCATTTTCGATATTGAGGAAGTAAACACTGCAGAAATATCATAACTATTAACTGGCAACTTCAAGTCCCCAAACTTCCAGCCTGGTAGCCATGCCATATACTAAGTAATCTCTGGATTGGTTACTAGTTACAATTACTCTTGAAGTAGCAAATAATTACCATTTAACAAAGCAAAGGTTTAAAAAGATAGTATGTTTGAATACACAGAATAAACACTTGAAGTATTTGAAATACTTTCACAGAAACGGAAGAATAGAAATAGTCCTTAGTAACATTTTCAAAGCATCCTTTTAAAACTATTATACTCTATTTCTTGACATAGTTTTAGGGGCTAAGTGTGAACCACTTAGTGTCTTCAATGCCAGTTATGAAAGTGGTTACTTTAATTAAAAAACTGTTCATCTTAACTGTACAGTTCTGTTTGTCAGAAATCTAAAGTAGCCTCTGTGGTTGATAGGCGCCCAGGTATCTATTCTTAAGGAATGGTCCCATCTGTTTTTGTTAAACCAAAGTGATGAATGAGAAGTTGGTTGACTATAAACATGTAACATGGGGGGGGGGGGAATGTCATTAATTAAAAAAAAAAAAAAAAGCATGTTACAAGACAAAATCCAGAAATAAATAGAATCATTCTAATGCAAAGTAACCAGGTAGCGACATCCATGTTTGTTCACCTTACAACACACTGATTGTCTTCATCCCTTGACCTCAGAAAAACTACCCAACTTAAGGAAGCTGTGCTGCCGCCCCATCGACACATCAATGGGGATCATTAAAAACCAGTATGTATCAAGCATTGCTTCTCAGCCTTAACCAGCACAAGCTCAGCTACAAATTAGGAGATAAACAAGTACAGAATGTGACTGAGTCTGGGGACCAGCACTGTTTACTTACATGGGAAGCTTCTCATGTGATGGGATACGTGTTGCACTGCCCTCCCTGGTTCCCAAAAAGATGCTACAGTACTCTGGCAAGCTAATTGAGCATGGGTCTATTCCCAAAAGTTTTGGGCTCTCTTTTTCATTCCTTAAGGACAAATGCTCAAATAAGGACAACCGACACAAGGTGCCCCTAGGCGCTGCCTTTGGCATAATCTAGAAGGACATCACTTTGCCCAAGAAACTGTCCGCCCTTAGCTAAATAAAAGGAACTGCTACAGTATTTCACCCTGGAGAAGGAAAAGGAAAGGAATCAAAAACAGACCCGCTTCCTCCTCGCCCCCGGAGGCTTGGAGCAAGACCAGGGGCTTAAGCTGCGGCTCCAGACCAGCACCAGGCCCCCGCCGCCTCTGCGCCCGCAGGCGGCGCGGCGACAGAGCCGCACGGTCGACACCTCCACCTCTGTCCTCCAGGCACAGCCAGGGACTGCGTCCCTAAGCCCGCCCCGGCCGGGCCCGCCCCGCTATCTCCTCCCCCGTTATCCGCTCGCAGCAGCGCTCGGGCCTGGATTCGCCTCCCCGCCCTCTCCAACTTCGGCACGTCCCACTGCCCCACGCGCCTGGGCCGCCGCCCTCGGCCAGCCCAGGGGGAGAAGGGCCGGGGGCTGCGGGCCGACGAATGCACTCGGCGCCCTCCCTCACCTCTGGATGCAGAAGAGGCACGCAGCCCGCTTCGGTATCGTACTCGTCCGGGCCGTCCGCCATCTTGGTGTTAAATCCCTCCTCCCGCTGCATGCTGGGAGAAAGCGTTTCACCCTCGCGGGGCTCGGGCGAGGCGGAGGGCGAGCGGGACG
>NW_006159547.1:2953861-2970938 GCF_000334495.1 Tupaia belangeri chinensis | reverse complement strand
GCGGCCGAGGTCTGGCACAGCGGGCAGCTGGGGTGGTCCCCGCCCACGCGCCATGCTCTCCCTCTTCGGACCCCTCTTCAGAGACCCGGCGGAGCTGTCGCCCGGATCCAGAAAGACGGTTTGGGGCTCTCAGGCTTGAGTCCAGACGTTCGTCGCTCCTGAAAACGAAAGAAGCACCCTTTCCCTCCACACTCACAAAGGTCACCTAGTAACCCGTGCCTCCCGTGACGCCTGGAAAAATAGGGATTCGACTTGGGGCTCCCTCCTAGAGAAACCCTTTTCTCACGGTCCCAGCCGGTCTCCTTGGTCTTGAATTAGTACTACATGAAGATGTACACGCTCCAAGCCCACACATACCCATCTACTGCACATTAATGTAACCCAGGAATTCAGAACTAAAGTATTCAGGGAAGTCAATGAAATGCGAACCCGATAAAATGACTAAAGTCATTTGTAAAAGAGTATGTTAGGGCTGTAAGGGGAAGTGGGGTTACTTCCTCGAAACAGTTGGCTGGTGGGACAATTTTAAGAAAGCATTTGTCTGTGTTTAGCTATTACGCACTGTAACTCTACACAGCTCAACGGAAGGTTTATTACTACTTGTTTCCTGTTAAAGCCCAATCAGCCAAAGACCACCGGGAAGAAACGTGTAGTTCCATATCAGACTTATTTGAAAATCAGGAGGAAATGTGGGATACCGCTGACAAAGGAAGGCGGAAGCCCCTTGTGAGCTTTAGTTTCCCGCCAAAGGAGTCCGGGGAGGTCTAGGGAGGTGTAGGGAGAACAGGGATCAGTTCTGGATTGCATGCTGTTGTGAGGCAGGATGAAGAAAAGCAGGGATTGAGGAGAGACTGGATGCTTTTATGAGGCTAGGGCAAGTTTAGTAAGTGCGTATTCCTAGTTAGAAATGAAAATAGTCAAGTGGACCTGGACTCACAGGTTAAGAATAGTAACCACTAAATGGGGTGAATATGGCATTGTATAGACGCTACATGGCAGTAGGGGAAAGATGGTTCTCGCTGTCCTCCCAGCACAACTGCTTTTATTCTGCTCAGTCCAAGCTGATTTTCATTCTTCTGATAGTCCTGGCCCAAACCAGGAATCATCGCGCAAAACCAGGTAGAATTTGGTTTCTGCCTTTGGAGCACCAGATTGCTTTCAGACACATGTTAACACTTAGACGTTATTTTCACTTCAATATTTCCATTTTCATCTTGCCCCTTTCTTACCTGTACATCATAAATTTACCAAGAATGGAGCCAAAATGAGAGTAAAGAAAGAAAACTGAGCGAGAAAGTTGAGATGTGGCAAAAAGAAAGTGTTGAATAAAGTGAAAGAGCGAAGAAACTAGACACAGAGAAAAGGAGAAAATGTTTTCTGGGTGCCCATGTAGCAGAAGCGTTGGTGCAGGTGTATAAGCAGTATTCATAAAATGGAGATGTTTAACCTTCCCAGTGATCCTGGGTTTATAGAGGTCATAAATGGAAAGATCAAGAGCCAAATGCAGCCATGGTTCATTTGGGTTACCTGGTAGTGTTCAAAATATATTTGAATTAGATACCAAAAATTCAATAATTTGGGAAATTTCACTATAGAATCTAGATTCCTGGTTCATCTGAAAATATGAGATGGGTCTTCTTGCTCACTTGCTACTAGACCTATGGCCTGCTTTACCTGTTTTCATTGCCTACCTGGCTGCTGTAGACATTTTTATTTGTGACTTCTGAGAATTCTGCAACTTATACAGAAAATACAAAAAGTAACTGAGAAAAGCTGAAACAACTCCACCACAGTCTGTGTTTGCCTTACTTACTACGACTGAAATAGTCATTAAATGAAGACCTGAAGAAAGAAACCAGGGGCAAGACCTTGTTAGAGAAGAATTGTAAAAAGTACTTAGAAGCAGACAGATTGGAAGGAATGGGGCACTGTTGCATAAATATGGTTTCATATGTAACTTAGAGACTACTGGAGCAAAAGACAGCATTAGAGATTATCCAGTTCTAGTTCAACTCTGTCATTTCACAAATGGGAAAATCATGGTTGGAAAACTGAAGAAATCCTCTTAAAGTCACTGAAATAAGTAATAACAGAATCATGTCTGGAAGCCTCCTGAATTTTCTCCATCCACTGTACTTATCTCTACCCCATATTTCTTCTTTTGTAATTATCCTCAACAAATTATTATTTGCTCCATTTTAAATTTTCATTGTAGTAAAAATATTTAACATGAGACCTACCTTTTCATGCATCATACGGTATTTTTTTTTTAACCATAGACACAGTTTTGTTCAGCAAATCTCTAGAACTTACTCATTTTACACACGCAGAACTTTTTACCTGTTAAATAACTCCTCCCTGTCTTCCCCCCAAACCTGGTCCCTGGCAACCACCATTCTATTCTCTTTTTCAGTTTGACTATTTTCAAATACTTTGTGCAAGTGGAATTGAGCAGTATCTGTCCTTCCATGACTGTCTTATTTCACCTAACATTTCATCCCCATTCTCAGATATGGCAGGATTTCACATGCATATGTCACTTCGTCTTTGTTCACCTGTCCGTGGACACTCAGGTTGTTTCCATACCTTGGCTACTGTGAGTAATGTTGCGATGAACACGGGAGTGCATGTTATCTCATCCAGATCCCGATTTCAGTTCTTTTGACTATCCAGAAAAGGGATTGGTGGATTAAAAAGGTAGTTTTGGGGTTTTTCTAAATAGTTATTTTATTTAACTTTAATTTGACCAGAAAGGGACAGAGAGAGAGAGAAAGAGAGACAGTGAGAGAGAAAGTGAGAAAGCAAGCTGCCAGGTCTAGGACTCGAACTGTGGTCAGCCATGTGGGGGTCCAGTGCCCTTAACCACCATACCACCTGTCAGCCAAATATGGTAGTTTTGTTTTCATCTTTTGAGGAACCCCTGTACTATTTTTCATAGCAACATACCATTTTGAATTACCTACAACAATGTGCAAAGGCTCCAATATTTCCACACCTTTACCAACATTTATCTTTTGTGTGTGTGTGTGTGTTTTTTTTTAAATACTAGTCATGCTAACAGGCATGAGATAATATCTTGTGGTTTAGATTTGCATTTCCCTGGTGATTAGTTGAACTTTTTCTCATATATCTATTGTCTTTGGTATGCTTCTTTGGAGAAATGTCTACTTACATCCTTTGCCCATTTTAAAATCAGGTTATCTAGAGGCTATTTTTTCAACTGAATTTAGGAGTTCATTTTATATTTTGGGTATTAACACTTTATCAGATATATGATACGTGAATATTTTCTCCCATTCTGTAGATTGTATTTTCACTTTCTTGACTCTTTCCTTTGCCGTGCAGAGGCTTTTTTTGTTTGATGTAATCTTGCTTGTCTAATTTTATTTTTGTTGCTTATACAGTATCCAAGAAATCATTACCAAGTCCAGTGTTATGAACCTTTTCACCTATGTTTTCTTGTAGGAGTTTTAAAATGCCAGGTCTTACATTTCAGTCCGTAATCTATTTTGAGTTGATTTTTGTGTATTGGGGAAGACAGTGTCCAATTTTAGGGGGGTTTGTTTTGTTTTGTTTGTTTTTTGGCATGTGAATATCCACTTTTCTGAGTACTAATTGTGAAAGAAACAGTCCTTTTCCCTTTATGTATCCTTAGCACCCTTATCAAGAATAAATTGACCACATACAAGTGGGTTTATTTTGGGGTTCTCTATTCTGCTATATTGGTCTATGTGTCTTTCTTTATGCCTGTACCATATTGTTTTAATTACTATAGCTTCATAATATATTTTAAAATCAGGAAGTCTGATGCTTCCAGCTTTGTTATTTCTCAAGATTGTTTTGTTTATTCGAAATCTTTTGGGATCCCATATGAATTTTAAGATTTTTTTCTGTTTCCGTAAAAATGTGCCAGTAGGATTTTTTAATCGGTACATGAGTTTCAGTACTATGGTCATTTTAGCAGTATTCTTCCAATCTATGAGCATAGGATGTCTTTCCACTCATGTATGTCTTCTTGAATGTCTTTCAACAATGATATGTAGTTTTTAGCAAACAAGTTTTTCACCTCCTTGGTTACATGTAATCCTAACTATTCCTTTTTTTATTAATTGTCAAAGGACATGTGCACTCATGAGAGAAAAAGAAAACACCTCCCAAGGGTGTGGCCATGCCACAAACCCCTTACTCCATTTCTTCCTCCTGTTAGGATTCAGGGCATGTACCCAAGTGAGTCTAGCTTGTCTTTCAAGCCTGCAGGGTCAAGATTCAAACCACAGTCAGACATAGAGGATATAGATCCCAGAGCACAGTACATAACTACTGTGCCACAGGGTCAGCCCAGTATTTTTTTTTAAGTTGTATTAATTTTACTCATGATCGAATGTATGAGCATATACATGAGAGAGAGAGAAAAAAAAGTTCCCTAATGGGGTCTCATCATACCATGATCCCTCTTCTTTTATTTTAAAGAATTACTTTATTGAACTTTATTGATTTATTTTAATTTGACCATAGAGGGGGGACAGAGAGAGAGAGAGAAAGTGAGAAAGCAAGCCACCAGGTACAGGACTCGAACCACCCACAGTCAGCCATGTGGGAGTCCAGCATGTCCAACCACCACTCCCCCTACCAGTCTCAACCATGATCTCTCTTCTCTTGCCCTCCAACTTGTCAGGATCTTGGGCATGCACACAGGCACCTGTGTTTTCAGGCTAACCCGTTCAGCCATAGGACTTTCAGCACTGAAGCTCACTTTGCTGCTGTCTGCACTACGAGGCTTGGCCATTCTATTCTTTTTGATGCTACTGTATATAGAATTGATTTCTTAATTTCTTTTTAGTCAATAGTTAGTGTATATAAACACAACTGACTTTTGTAGGCTGATTTTGCATCCTACAACTTTACTATATGCCTTATTCTAACATTTAACAATACAAACAGTATTATGTATTAAATATTTATTCTCTGTCAATATCAGAATCAGTAACCACAACGTAGTCAGAGGCACCTTTTAAGATTCCATTCAGATTATTTGGGCCAGTAAGGTACAGTTCTGGAATCATAGCACTTTGAGTTCTACTCAACTTATTAATGGTAAAGTTTTCCTTTAAGCCGTTCCACAGTTTATGTCTCATTGGAATCATGGACTCTAGAACTACATAAAATACTGACTATTTAGAACTGGGATGAGGCATAGGGGTTGCTATTTTAATAAAAGAAAGCAAGCACACATAATGATACTCTAGAATCCTACTTTAAATGAAGTGTGGAAAAATTTTTTGCACTTATACTCTATATGAATCATTGATGTAGAAAAATCAAACTGGAGAATTAAAGAAAATATGTGGAATTTGGTATGCATAATTATCAAGTTCAAGGAAGGTTCCTTATTCATTCCTTCACACCCTCTGACACTGAATAGAACTGACCTATGTAACTAAACAGATAATGTGAAAAAAATGAGAAGACTATAATGCTTATTTGGTGGCTCTTTTCTATAGTTTCAGCTATCTTCCAGTTTTGTAATACTCTTCTCCTTGCGCTGAGTCCCTTCATCCCAAGGATTACTGATAATCTCTGCATGCCTACCATCACGCACAGTAACAGTACTTTCACTAATACATCTTTGTTTGGACCATTGTCTTGGTTCATTATTGGGTTGCTGACAGAAGTACCTGAAGCTAGATAATTTATATAGAATACAGAGGTTTATTTGTAAAACTCGTGATTTTGGTGGCTAGAAAAGTCCAAAGACATCATGGAAGACAGAACTTTAAGCAGAGCAGACAGTGGTCTGTATAAGTTTCTCTCTTGTGCTGGTCTCATTATCTCTGCTTATAAACCCACTAGAACTCAATAATAGGAACTCTGGTTTAATGAACTTATCACATCCAAAGACCTCACCCTAGGACACCATGGAGAAATTGTATTTTCACTTAATACCTTTACAATTCAACCAAGTCCTAACGCATGGATTTTGTGGGAATATGTAAACCATAGCAACCAAGGAGAAGAATTCTGTTACTTCTAGGCACCATTACTGATACACATTTTGTGTGCTAGTCAGATGCTTCATATGCATTTTTAGTCTAAATATGATGTCCAAGTTACAGGTGCTATTGTTATCTTCCTTTTACAGGTGAGTTAACTCTTTACAGAGTTAACATAATGGCTACATACGATTGCACCAGAGAGTCTGCAGACATCTACACAGTAAGTGGTTTATAAACAATGATGTGTCAACAATTCCTAAAATCAAACATGGAGATAACAGCTAATAGGCCATAAGACTGATATATGCTAGTTGATTATATGCTTGGATGAAAAAAATACACTTTTCTTGCTTTAAAGAAAGAAAAGGCCAATGGTGGCATGATGGTTAAGGTGCTAGGACCAGCTGGGCTGGCGGTGATGTGATGGTTAAGGCACTGAATTCCCACATGGCTAGCCATGGTTTGAGTCCTGGAGCCAATGGTGGAAAACCACATCAGGTGTGTGTGTCTTCATGTCCAAAGTTCTGAGAGGAGAATGAAGTAGAAGGGATTACAGCATGACCATCCCCTCTAGGGGGTGATTTCTCACTTTCCCTCTCTCTTCTATATATCTCTCTGGCAAATGCACAAACCCTATAGCAAAAATTGGGGCTAGCAGGTGGCATGGTGGTTAAGGATGCTAGACTCTCGCATGGTGAACCAAAGTTCAAGTCATGGACCTGATGGCTTGCTTTCTCACTTTCCCTCTCTCTCTCCATTTCTCTCTGGTCAAATTGGAGAATAATAATAATAATAAATAGAGTTAAAATAATTCTTTAAAAAATTAATGAATTTTTTAATAAAAAAGAGCAAACTTTCCTATCAGGGCTTCATTAGGATAGCATGGATATATAGTACAGACAGTGACTGGGCCACTTCCAGACTGTTCCCCAGCATTGCCGTCCTTGACCTTTTCCCCTAGGTCCAGTTCATCTCTGGAGAGATATATCCTGGTTAGTTTATTTTCCCTATGATTATTACAAAAGGAACCAAGGACACTTCTCTCATTGGCTTATTTACACTTACGTGTCAAACTGAGAGACGACAACGTAACTGTAGTTGGCTCAATTGCTTTATCTCATTTAGGAGGCAGTTTGATAAGTCAAAACATTTTCTATCAAGATTTTCCAGACTACTAGTCAGACTAGCTGGGATTGAATCCCAGTTCTATCATCTTAATTCCTGTGACCTGAGAAAAGTTATATAAGTTCTCTGGCTATAATAAGCTTGCATAGTTGTCATATCATTTCTCTTCTCTTTTTCTCAGGTTTAGATGACTCTGACAAACATTTCATTTGCTATACAGCATGGGTGACTTTTTTTAACTTTCTTTCCTCCAATTGGAGTCCAGTCTGGTTTCCACTCTTAGTTTCTGTTATCATCTTCTGTTTTCTTTTCTGTACCTCATGAAAACAGGAGGGAAGAGAAAGGCTTGGGAGGTATTATCTAAGCAAGCAAGATACAGGCTGCATTAGAAAACCTGGATTCTGCTCTCTTTGTTAAGTTTCAGTTCACTCCATCTAGGTGAGAATTTTCTCTCATTCTCATGGTGGGATATCCTCAGATATCAGATAGTTTCTCAGTACAACTTGGGATGAGTAGCTGGATAATGGGGCAAAGTTAGGAGCTAAGTTCATTTATACTTCTCCACTTGTTTTAGAATGCTATGTCTTTGTGTGCTTGCTAGCATTTTCTTTTTCTTTTTCTTTTCTTTTTTTTGGAGAGGTTTTTGCTATAGGGCACGTGTGCTCACCAGAAAGACAAGAGAGAGACAGAGAGACAGAAAGCGAGAAATCACCCCCCCAGGGGGGGCATGGCCATGCCACAGTCCCCTCTCCTCCATTCTCCTCTCTGGATCTTGGACAGCCTCCTCCTACTGGTCCCCCTTATTTTATTTTTCTAAGATTGATCTCAAATTCAGCTTTTGGGATATTTATTGTTAGATTGGTTCATCATGGGGAGGTACTGGGGAATTAGAGATTTCCAAACATATATACAGACAAATTTACATAAATATCAGAAAATTCAGGGACATCCCAAGCATGATCCATGGGCCCCAGGTAAAAAAAATTCCTGATTGTGATAAGTTATAGTTTCAGTTCTTGACTACTGTACTTAACCAATAAAAAGACTTCCCTAGGGCCAGCCCTGTAGCCTAGTGTTTAAGGTAGATGGATCCCATGACTAATTGTATGGTTTGCATCCTGAACAGGGTGGACTGGAAAACATACAGGGTGCATGTGTGGGTGGGCCCCTAAATCTGAAAGAAATGGAAGAGAAGGGATTATGGTGTGACTAAACTTCACTGGGGGGGAGGGGTGCTTTCTTCCTCTCTTTCTGTTTCTCTGTCTCTCTCTGGTGAGAGTACATGCCCTCTGGAAATTAAAAAAGAAAAAGAAAAGACTATTTCATGTATGCCAGGTGGGAATATACAGATCAGCTAGGGCTGGCTAGAGCTGGGGAAGAATTATACAATCAAGATCCTGTTGGGAACCAGCAGTTAGCGTAATGGCTATGTCGCTGGACTCCCACGTAGTCGACCGCGGTTCGTGTCCCGGACCCGGTGGCTTAAAACTCATGCCGGGCGCGTGTGCGTGCGTGCCCAAGATCCCGAGAGGAGAATGGAGGAGAAGGGATTGCGGCGTGACCATCCCCCCTGGGGGGTGATTTCTCGCTTTCTGTCTCTATGTCTCTCTCTGTCTGTCTGGCGAGCGCACGCGCCCTACAGTGAAAAATCTCTCCAAAAAAAAAAAAAAAAAAGATCCTGTTGGGGATATTGTCTCTCTGTCTATCTCTTTCTCTATCTTATGCATGCACACTCATTGAAGATATAAATAAACTTTTTAAAAACTTTTTAAAGAAAAGGACTTCAGGAAATCATCTAGGTTATCCTACTGTTTTCAGACAAAATAATCTTTAGTAAATGTGGTTTAGAAGTGCTTTCTCACTTTCTCTCTCTGGTGAGTGGTGTGCCCTATAGCAAATAAATAATTTATTTATTTTTTTAAAGAAACAATACCGGGTTCTGGTTTTATAGCTAATTAACTGTATTATCTTTATCATTTATTTAATTTCTCAGCCTCAGTTTTGTCATCTGTAAAATAAAGGGCTTGGAAACTTCAACGTTTCTCTCTCTCTTTCTCTTAAGATTCTCTCTTTCTTTTATGAGCAAGATAAATATATAGAGAAAGTCCCCTCAATAGGCTAAGAGGCTCCTGAGCCTGTGATCTACACCCAGCCTTCCACCAGCCCCAGATCCCGGGCAAACTTTCTGCAACTGCCTCACAGAGAATCATGGTTCACTCCTGCACCACCATCTGGTCCCCAAAACTTCCTCTCATCTCTGTGAGTCTAATAGTAATAATACCATCTAGATAAAAATAATTTTTTAAAATTTATTTTTAACTG
The DNA here is from genome assembly GCF_000334495.1 of Tupaia belangeri chinensis. Lineage (NCBI taxonomy): Eukaryota > Metazoa > Chordata > Mammalia > Scandentia > Tupaiidae > Tupaia > Tupaia belangeri. The sequence goes on along the minus strand of NW_006159547.1, from coordinate 2,961,498 downwards.
CCAGAGGTTGAGGGAGAGTAGAGAAAGCACCCTCCATGAAGTGTGGTCATTTTGTAATCTATTTTTCACCATTTCTCTATCCAGTAGGAATTTGGGGCATGGTGTGCTCACATACACGCTTGGCATGTTTTTCAAGCAACCATGGCCAGAATTCAAAGAGCAGTCAGCCATATGGAATTTGGCTCTCTTAACCACTAGGCTACAGAGCTATCCCTAATAATTTCCTTTTAAATTATAATGAAAAGTCCACAATCTCTGCAATTAATCTTTACTCTGTTTTGTCTGTGACAGTTTTTATTATCAGAAAATTTTCCTGATTTCTATCCTCAATCCTTCACATTGTAGTCTTATTTTTCCTCAGTCCTCTTAATATTCTCTTTCTCGTTCTTACCTAAATCATTTCCAGGCAGGTTAAGTCTTACTAGTGAAACCAAAGGAGGAACTTCCGTCAATTAAAACCTTTTTTCCCACTTTTAAATCATTAATGTGCTTGGTAAATGAGACGAGACCTAGTACTAGCACCCAAAGGCAGGTCATGAGATATTCTGTTTCTCAGATAAGGGGAGCTAAACTGCTGTAGCTGCAGTATCTGGTACTGTTCACTCCTTTATTCTAGATTATACCTTTCTAAGCTTCACTCAGAGAAAAGGTGGCATGGCTAAAGATACCACATTAAAAGAATAAAATAAATATGCAAATACGTGATCTGAATTTAGGGGCATAGTCCATTTTGGGCATCAGCACTGAGTTGCCACACCCTCAAATTTCCACAGGATCCTATTCAGAACACCTGCCCACCTAAAAAAAATCAACCATTTTTTTTCTATATCTTTTTGATTTTTTGAAGAATCAGTTCTTTAGGGGGCCCGGCAGGTGGTGTAGTGCTTGAGGCATTGGATTACTATATGACTGATTGCAATTCGTGTCCTGAACCTGGTGTCTTGCTTTCTCACTTTCTCTCTCTCTCTCTCTCTGGTAAGTGCATGTGCCTGTAGCAAATTAAAACAATAATAATAATAATAATAAATTAAATAATTATTTTAAAAATTAGTTCTTTAATTCTAGAAGTAATAATTACACCTACTTTTAACTTTTTAAGTAATAAGTTAAGACATACAGTTGAAACTAACTCTCTTTTTCTTCTCACTCATCCCAACAGTTCCTAGAGTTGATCAGGGTTACTCATACTCTTCCCCCCAAATCTTCAAATATCTTTAAAATGTGATATCTTAACTGTGCTAGTTCACATTTGGCTTTCTTTCACTTAAGAATTTATCATAGGCGAGACCAGCAGTTAGTGTAATGACTATGTTGCTGGACTCCCATGTAGTCGACCGTGGTTTGAGTCCCAGACCTGGTGGCTTAAACTCATGTGGGGCGCATGTGCGTGTGTGCCCAAGATCCAGAGAGGAGAATGGAGGAGAAGAGATTGCAGCGTAGCCATCTCCCCTGGAGTGTGATTTCTTGCTTTCTGTCTCTCTGTCTCTGTCTTTCTGGCTAGTGCACACGCCCTATAGCAAAAACCTCTCCAAAAAAAGAAAAAAAAAAAGAATTTATCTCACTGTGGCAGCATTTATAGTTTTATTTTACTCTATTTAATGACTTACTTAGTATCCTCCTGGATCCTTGTATATCAGTACATTTTTGGTCTTAAGTGACGGAAGACTTGACTAAAAGCACCTTACATTAAAGGACCTTTATTACTTTTTAGAACAAGAAGTGCTGAGTCAGTTCAATTCACCATTTTAGCAATGTCATGAAGATTCAAGTATTTTCAAGATCAGCTCAACAGCTCAGTAATGTCAGCAATCAGAGTCCTGCCTCTGTTCTGCTACTCCTAGATGAAGGTGAGAAATCCTGTTCTCAACATGGCTGCAACAGCTCTAGATACTATTCATCACGTAGCAGCAACCACAAGCAAAAAAAAGGACTGTTCCTCCTCATGTGCCTCTTCTTTGAATAGAGGAACATTTGCAGGTCACATTGTTCACCATTCAACTACATATCCAATGCTAAAATTAATCTTTGGCAAAGGAAATGAGACCACCATGAGTAGCTTATACAAGGGATTAGCAAACAATGTCTTCTGGGCCAAATTTGGCCCATTGCTTGTTTTTTGGTTTTTTTTTTTTTTTTTGGAGAGGTTTTCGCTATAGGGCGCGTGCGCTCACCAGACAGACAGAAAGAGACAGAGAGACAGAAAGCGAGAAATCACCCCCCAGGGGGGATGGTCACGCCACAATCCCTTCTCCTCCATTCTCCTCTTGGGATCTTGGGCACGCACGCACACGTGCCCAGCGTGAGTTTTAAGCCACTGGGTCTGGGACGCGAACCGCAGTCGACTACGTGGGAGTCCAGCGACATAGCTATTACACTAACTGCTGGTTCCCCCCCCCTTTTTTTTCGTTTATGTGTTTTTGTGTGCCTGTGAGCTATGGGTTTTATCTTTTTAAGTGGTTGAAAAGAATCAAAAGCATAATAATTTTTTTTTTTTTGGAGAAATTTTCACTGTAGGGTGCGTGCGCTCGCCAGACAGACAGAGAGAGACATAGAGACAGAAAGCGAGAAATCACCCCCCCCAGGGGGGATGGTCACGCCGCAATCCCTTCTCCTCCATTCTCCTCTCGGGATCTTGGGCACGCACGCACACGCGCCCGGCGTGAGTTTTAAGCCACCGGGTCCGGGACACGAACCGCGGTCGACTACGTGGGAGTCCAGCGACATAGCCATTACGCTAACTGCTGGTTCCCAAAAGCATAATAATTTTTTGACATAGGGAAATTATATAGAATTCAAAGTTCAGTGACCATAACAAAGGTTTAGGTATAATTTTTAAATGCTTTCAGGTCAGCCTGTGGTGTGGCGGTTACGTGAGCCAGGTCTTACTTAACTGACTACGCAGTTCAAGTCTTGAACCCAGCAGTTTGAGAAAAATGCCGGGCATGTGTGCCCAAAATCCTGAGGGGAGGAAGGAGGAGAAAGGATTGCAGTGTAGCCATTCCCCTGGGAGGTACATTCTCACTTTCTCTCTCTCTCTCTCTCTCTCTCTCTCTCTCTGTCTCTCTTAGGCAAGTGCACACATCTGAAGCAAATTAAAAAATAATCTATGTCTGATTCCTCCCCTCTCAAGCATCTCCAGCCACCTCAAGTATATAACTGTTCCTCCTTCCATTGTGAAACAATTAAAATTCAAGACTTTTCCTGTCTCTTCAGTTTAATCCAAGCAGTAACCTCTAGCTAAAACACTCTTATTTCAGGTCCATCTGGACAATTTTTTAGGTGAAACTTTAAGATGTAACTCGTGTTATTTTCTCTGAAAAACCTTATAGGATCATGTTTGGGTCTCTACCCTTACTTTGTTGTCTTTGCTTGAGTTCCCTAAAAAGAAAAACATAAAAAAGGACTTCCTTACATTCACTTATTTTGAGATGTAATACCATAGAAAAAGAGTTGGGAGTAGGAGACAGGAGTAAACCAAGATAAGGAGAAAAATCAATGCATAGTTACTTCTTTGATTTAGTTATGTTTCTCTTCTTTCTTTTTCTTTTTTTTTTTTTCTTTTACCAGAGCACACATGCACTTGGAGAGAGAAAGAGAAAAAAGTGAGAAATCACTATTCCACCCACATGGAGAATGATTATGCTACAACTCTTCTCTATTTCTCCCTCCTTTTGAGATTTTTAGCATACACACACAGACACAGACATACACACACACACACACACACACACACACACACACAGTGTGTTTTTCAAGCCACCAGGTCCAGGACTCGAACACACAGTCAACCAGGTGAAATCCAGCCACCCTAACCAACATACCACGGGCTGGCCCAAAATGGTTTTCTTTATAGGCAATGGGGTCTCCTCCTACTGAATAGCTTCTGAGGGGTCAAATTTCAGAATTATTTCCCCAGGGGGAAAAAGGCATGATCTCATCCCCCATTGCTCTATGGTTGCCCCAGGGAGGTTTCACTCTATTATACTTCCATGTTTGCATTGCAAAGAAGCCTCAGGATAGAAAGCAAGAGATAGTTGGTGCAATTATCAGATGTCATCTTGGCTCAGTTGGTAGCTATGAATCTTAAATTTAGGGCATGAGATACCTGATATACTCCACAGTCTTTATTGCCCATGTCTGCTATTAGTTTGCTTTGTATGGAGTTCTGCAAAAGATTAAACAGGAGTGTTAGAGGAATAAGCAACAGTCCCTGATGGTGTAATTAGTCTCAAGGCCATGTTTGATACTCATCCTCTTACTCCCACTACTACTTGAGTTAGGTTGCTTTCCTGGTGAGTAGTCCAGTTCTTCACCCTGAAGGGGCAGGAGCCCTTAGCTGCTTGAGCTATATTGGATAAAGACTGTTGTATTTGCACATTTATGGTTATCATTGGATATGGCTGCACTAAGAACTAGAAACGGAAGCACCATGCTAGTTATTGTTTAACCAGATCCCACTGGCATGATGTCATTGGATAGCATGGTATTCTGTGAAATGCCAAGTTGATCAACAACCAATAGTCCCTGTATACTGTGACAGAGAGCAGGAAAATTAACATAGTCCTTAGGCAAGCAGTAAGTGTGTACTGTTTTCTTTCTCAATATAAGGTAAATTGTTTGCTTTTTTTTCTAATAAGCATTGAAAAAGTCCTATTCACTAGAGTAATAACCATATACCAAGAGCTAAAAGCTATGCTGCTTTATGCTAATAGATACAGACCTAAAGACACAGAGCAGCTCTGACTGGGATATCCTTAGATTAAGTTTGCAATGGTCCATCATCATTTGCTATGAAGAATCTGGTTTCTTCAGTGGCTAAGCAAGTTAAATAGGTGAATGCAACAGAAATATGATGGGTACTCACACATCTTTTTGTTAAGTCTTTGAAGATGATGCTAACAGCTATATTTCCTCTCAGGATTGTATTCGGTCTGAATCACTATCTTAGCTAGTGAGGATGTGTAGTTTCAGGGGCTTTCACTGGATCTTCCTACCATAACAACTCTTTCTTTCTTTCTTTCTTTCTTTCTTTCTTTCTTTCTTTCTTTCTATTTTTGCTATAGGGCAAATGCACTCACCAGAGAGACAGAAAATGAGAAATAACCCCTGGGGGGATGGCCATGCCACAATCCCTTCTCCTCCATTCTCCTCTCAGGATTTTGGGCACGCATGCACACACACCCAGCGTGAGATTTAAACTGCTAGATCCAAAATTTGAACTGTAGTCGACCACGTTGAGTCCAGCAATGTAACTATTTCTGCCATCTGCTGGTCTCAACTATCATAACTCTTAGGAAGCCAAGGCAAGGGTTCACCAGTTGCTAAGTGTACCTACTCTGATTGTTCACTTGGAAACTAGGGAGGTAGGCAGAGGTGGGTGTGGCTCCATTGGATCACTGTGAGATGAATTTGGACCATATGGTCTCCATGAACTCTCACTTTTCCTAGAGGTTCTGACAGTCCTTTTGGTTTCTTAGTACTGGGATCAGCTCAGACCCTGTATCCCATAAACCTGGAAATGCCTTTTGTCAATGTACAGTTTTTCCACAAGTGGTTGCATGTCCTTTCGGGGAATGACTAGGGACTATGTAGTATATATACTTATGTCAGAGAATAGGATATTTTGATATACAGGGTATTTACTTAGCTTCCTCTTCAAACGATGAGTTCTGGGTCTGAGAACTCAATCTGTAAACTGAGTGAGAGGTTGCCACTTTCCATTGAGACAGCTGGTATCATAGCCTTCTGCTCACCAGCTGTCGATGTTTTCTGATTATACATATAGGTCAAACAACACCATAGTGGATGCTCATTTAACTTGCCCCAAGGAACTCTATAGTCTATTAGCCATTATCACAGAGCCCTGTGGGTGAAGGCATTCTGGATGCCACTCTGGCTTTGCAGCTTGTTATTGTAATTATGTCTACTTTCCTCTGACAATGAAGTGCTGCCATCTGGCCTCTGCTATTCTGGGATCTTATTAATCCAGTTGGTATTAGGAAGTCCAGTTTCACAATTACCCCTCCTGTTGTCAACTATAATGGATACCTACCACTGAGTTTCTCATAGATATGAATAACGCCCTCACCAGTACTGAAGCCATATGGGAAGGTCCTGATCTCACATCCTGAAGTCTCAATATGAGCACCAGGCATATACATGCATGCCCATGAGGCCGGGTTTACATCGTGGCATGAAGATCCTGCTGGAGGTACCTGTCTCTCTGTGTGTCTCTCTCTTGTGAAAGAAAAAAATTATTATTTTTTAAAAAGAAATAGTAAAAGTTAAAAGATTAAAAAAAACTGTACAAGGGAGTAAGAAAAAAACAGGTTAATGGAAAATTAGTATTATTTTTTAAAAAACATGGATCTCAAAAATTTTTGTGCCAAAATAAACCTGTACTTTAATTCCACTTTTCATTAACTTTTTGAAGTCTCCTCATATATACTCTGGAATTTACGATAATGGCCACATACAAAAAGAATGCAAATAGGCCAAGAAAAGATAAAACAGAAATAGTTGTTTAAGTAAAAGGAATACAGATAGAATTATCTGGAAATGGATAATAATAAATTTCTATTCAATAAAAGCAACAACAAAACAAAACAAGAGTTGATGTCCTATCCTATTCATGTGCCAACACTTGGGACGTCATTTTGTACCTGTTAAAAACCTTTACCAGAGTAAAGCCTTAGTGCTGTGGTGGCCATCTCTCCCAGCAACCAGGGAGAGCCCACCTGAGAAGGAGCCCATGTGCAGAGAAAAGCAGGGGGAGCTGGAGGATAAGACAGTCTTGAAAAGTCAGCTCTGACCTCTTTGATACCTAGGAATTGTTAATTCCTCAATTTCCTTCTCCATAAGGTGGTTTTTTTTTTTTTTTTGCCTTCACTAATTTGAGTCAGGCTTGTGAACTTGCAATGAAAAGGCACCACTACCACCATTAAACAGAAACTAAAACAGTTGGTTTGTCACACTCAGGAGTGTCTCAGTGTTGGATGTCTTGAATTCAATTAAAGGTAATTAGGTCCTTTGCTTAATCTTTGAGTGGCATTCCCCTATTCAAACTCCCCACTACTAGTGATTTTCTCTCTGCATTTGACTATTGCCTCTTGTTTCTTTTACAGCTGCACTTGAAATCTGGGCCAATCCCAGCTTTTTCGTTTTACACACGGCATAATCATTTTGTTTCTAACCTCTTTCACATATAACCTTTCAAAAGCTGCTTTCTGTGTTGTTGGCATTGAGCCAATTTATCCTCTACAAATTTTGTATTTCTAAGCCTTAAGGTTACAACAAGCCATATTGTTGTGCAGCTTCTTATACAGGATGTGAATTTAAAGAGAACGTGAGTCTCTGAGACTGCAATTCTCAGGTATTAAAAATAACAATACAGAGGCAGAAGAAGCCGGGCCTTCAGAAGAAGGTTTCACATGGCTCCAGCAAACTAGATTTTTCAGCGAATGAAGATTTTCTACTGATAATTCAGCCTCCAACAAACAAGCTAGCGGTAGGGAACCCCCCACCCACACCCCCAGCCTTCTATCTCTGTTTCTCTGTCTCAGTTCCTGTCTCTCCCTCTTCTGTCTCCCCCCCCCCTTTTTTTTTTTTTTTTTTTTTTTTTTTTTTTTTCTCTTTTT
>NW_006159547.1:2914874-2953782 GCF_000334495.1 Tupaia belangeri chinensis | reverse complement strand
GGCAGAAGAAGCCGGGCCTTCAGAAGAAGGTTCCACATGGCTCCAGCGAACTAGATTTTTCGCGCTGCGTGGTTTTCTATTTTGTGATTCTTTTTTAAAAAAACACAGTAATTACAACTTTTAAAATTTTTTTGTCTTTTTCCCCCCTCTTTTTGTTGTTGTTTCTCTTTCTCTTTTTCATTTTCCTTTTTCTTGTCTCTCCACTCTCCAATATCCTTTCAATGTGTTTTTAGATGGATCTAAGAGCACTGTAGCTAGACATCCAAATACTAATAGGGTTAAAATATTCCCCACTATGATTTTTTTTTCTTTTTTTGTTGTTTTTCTCTGTCTCGTTTTCTTTTTTCTTGTCTCTTCACTCTCCAATATCCTTTCAGTGTGTTTTTAGACAGATCTAAGATCACTGTAGCTAAACATTCAAATACTAATAGGGTTGAAATATTCCCCACTATCTTCTGAATCTGCTGCACCAGCAAGCACAATAGAACAGCAAAGAGATTCTGGATCACCTCTGTCTGCTTGCTCCTTAACATTAAGGCTGAACCTCCAGAATTTGAAAGAAAACACAACATTCATCAGATGACAAGAAATCACCGCCGGATCACGAGAAACATGGGAAAACAAGAAAATACCTCTCCTCCTAGGGAAAAGAGTAACTCTTCATCCACAAGCAGTTCGGTGAAAATCATGGAAATGTCTGATAAGGAATTCAGATCATTCATAATGTCTAAGCTAACAGAGATGGAAGAGAAGAGAGATAATGAACTACTAAAGAGAAAGGAGAAAGAGATTGACGAGTTCCAAGAGATGAGGAAATTCCTGCAAGATCTAAAAGTGGAATTACACACTTTACAAAAGACTCAAACCGAACTGCTAGAGATGAAGTCTATAATACAAGAAGTCAAAATCTCCCTGGAAAGCATTAAAAGCAGACTAGATCATTCAGAAAATAGAATCTCAGATGTAGAGGAGAAAATGGCTGGCCTAGAAAAATCCACCATGAAGGCTGAGAAAATGGCACAAAAATTTGAGAATAATATGCGAGAAGTACTGGATACCATCAAACGTCCAAATATCCGGATAATTGGCATTCCAGAAGGTGAGGAAACCCATAAGGGCATTGATAATCTATTCCAGGAAATCCTGCAAGAAAACTTTCCAAACCTAGAGAGGCATTCAAAGATCCAGTCCCAGGAAATACAACGGACCCCAAATAGAATCAACCCTAGAAGATCTTCTCCAAGACACATTATAGCCAGGTTGACCAAAACTGCAGACAAAGACAAGATACTAAGATTAGCAAGAGAAAAACATCAAGTTACCTACAAAGGACATCCCATCAGGCTAACAGCAGATCTCTCATCAGAAACAATAAAAGCGAGGAGAGAATGGGAAAATATATTCCAAGTGTTAAGAGAGAAGCAGTTTCAGCCAAGAATACTGTATCCGGCAAGATTATCTTTCAGGTGGGAAGAAAAGACAAGAACATTCTCAGATAAACAAAACCTGAAAGAATTTACCAGCACCAGACCAGACCTCCAAGAAGTTCTCAAGGATGTGCTGTATCAGGAAAACTAAACGCAGATACATGGAAATAAGAGTCCAAAAACTGAGAAAGTAGCTAACTTAATCATAGGGACAAGTCTGGAGTTGAATACTATATCCCAGAATTTAATCAGGAAAATTGAACCAGAACAGAAGATAAAAGTACATGAGACTGATAGGTTCATGCACCTACCATTTGAACAGAATCCTAACCTGTTTCCTGGCTTTAAGCAAAGTTCCTTGGCGTTTCTTTGATTTAAGTTAAAACTGGTTTTCTTAGTAGTAACGAGGGAACTCACCTTTGAAAGTAGTCAGGTTATGTAGGAAATCGTGTGATCAATGCAATGTGGGTGGGAAGGGAATGAAGGACAATTGTGGACACTAGAGGTGGTGTGAGAGGAGGGTGGGAAGGGACAGAGGGTCAGAAAGAGGAGTGGAAATAATTCTAGGAACTAGAAATGGAAAATTTTTTGTAATGTGCATGATTGAGTCACTATGTAGTGTGTACTGGAGGGGGATCCATTTTGTGTGCTGTGATGATGCTTAGGGAAGGAATGTAAATTGAGTTACAAAAAAAAATATATCAGGAAAAAGAATATATTCAATAACTGCAGTAGGATATGTAGCCCCAGCTAGGTGCTACTTTATAGGATGTGTAAAGTTAGACTTGTGTTCATGGAAATGTGTGTGTCACCTGTTTTGCTATGAGGGTATTCGGATTGATTAAGGTCTTTGGTGATTCAATAAAATGTGGGGGGAAAACAGTATAGGAAGCAAACATAGATACCAGAGACAGTGAGGGAGGAGAGTGGGAGATGGCAGAGGGTAAGAGACAGGGAATCAAGGATGGGGGAAAAAAAAGCAAAACATAGAGAAAACAAGAAATGGAAGATCATTGGCTGACAATAACATGTTTGTTGATGTGCTTGATTGAGACAATATACAGTGTACTCTGGATGGAAAATCTCATTTTGTATGCTGTAATGATGTACAGTGAATGAATGCAAATAAATAAATTGAAAAAAAATGACAATACAGTTGCAAGTAGAATTGATTTGCATTGAAAGAAAGGGGAGATTCCATGGGGACTCTATGAACTAGATATCTTTTCTTCTATCAGACATCCTTATTTTATTATATATGACACCAACGCCAATCCAATTCTAAACTTATCAATAATTGTGTACTTTAAGAATTTCAGAAGTCAGGCCTGCTGGTGGTATGGTGGTTTAAGTGGCTGGATCCTACATGGCCAACTGTGCAGGTCAAGTTCCAGACACGGTGGCTTGAAAAAGAATTTCAGAAGTCTTAATGTGCAATTAAAAATCATGTATACTCTCTATTGGCAATTATCTGCAATATGAAAGATTTAGCCATATGCACACAAAAATGCAGTTCACAGGAAAAAAAAACCATGAATGGTTAATAGAAATATGTTAAGGTACTATGGGACCAGCAGTTAGCGTAATGGCTATGTTGCTGGACTCCCACGTAGTCGACCGTGGTTTGGGTCCCGGACCCGGTGGCTTAAAAAACTCACACCGGGCACGTGTGCGTGCGTGTCCAAGATCCTGAGAGGAGAATGGAGGAGACGGGATTGCCTTCTCCTACCCTGGGGGGTGATTTCTCGCTTTCTGTCTCTCTGTCTGTCTGGCGAGCGCACGCGCCCCTATAGCAAAAACCTCTCAAAAAAAAAAAAAAAGAAAGAAAGAAAGAAAGACAGAAAGAAATATGTTAAGGTGCTAGATATCATTTACGGTTAAAGAAATGAAATGCATGGTAAAGTAGCAATGCTATACTGTACTTTACTCCCAGACTTTCTCAGACACGAACTGTTGATAAGGATACATAAGATTTTGGATGGTATTTTCATAGCATTTATCTAAATTTTACATACTTTGACCCTTTGGCCCAGCAATTCCATTTCTAGAAATTTATCCTAGGGACAAATGACATTACCAGGCAAGAACATATATCAGAGGGTTATTTATTGTAGCATTGTTTGTAACAGTGAAAATAAAAAAATCATTTCCAATTGTGTTTCAATAGCTAAACAGTTAAATATATTGCAGCACATCCATACTTAAAAATATATTTATGACATAGACAGATGGCTAAATAGAGAAAGCTAGTTATATAATTGTGTGTGTGTGCTGTGTGTGTTGTGTGTGTGTGTGGCATAAGCTCATTTGTGGGGAAAAATTGTACCTGAAATGGTAGTGACTTCTGGGGAGTTGGATTTAAATGAGGAAAAAAGAACAGGATAATTTCTTTTTATTTCTCAGCTATTTCTATTTATACAAGCATATGTAGTACTATTTGATAATAAAGTACATTTTTTAATTCAGTCACAATTTTGTATTACTACCCAATCTATCAACTAATAGAAAAATACAATTAACTCTGCTATAAAATTAATTGGTAATTAAAGTTTATATGCCACTGTAATAGAGGATGGTATTTTAAGATGATAATATATTGAAGTGTAAGAGTAACACAAATAAAAGTGTATAAAGGTGGAAGTTAAAGGTTAGTTATATTTTAGTCTACATAAATACTATGAGTACTAATACAAATGAACTATTAAATTCTATTTAACATTATGAGATCAGGTTTATTAAATGAATTTATATTTTTTATTCATGATAGAGGGTGTATGCATGCATATGAGAGTGAGAGAGAGAGAGACAGAGAGAGATGACAGCTCTCCACAGGGTCTGGTCATACCACAATTCTTTTCCTCATGTCCTCTGCCTGTGGGACCTTGGGTACTTGTGAATGTGCCCAGCATGTTTCAGGCTGGCAAGGCCAGGGATGCAAGTTGTAGCCACCAAGTGGGATCCAGTAGCTTTGAGCAGTGCATCACCACTGTGCCACAGAACCAGAAATGTGTCCTGACTTTCCTGACAACCTAATAGCTAAGTCCATCATTTTCTTCTATAGCTTACATTGCTATCTTCGATAGGAAAATGGGAGCTATTGTTCAGGATCAAGAATATGAAGTTTTCCTCACTTTCTACTCATGTCCTTATAGGAAGCCAGGTTATCTGGAGTAATGGACATGGGCCCAAGTACTCTGTATGCTACACCTACAGAAGAAAGCATCATGTGTTATAGTGAGGGCAGTTGTACTTCATAGAGGGTACAAATTGCTAGATTTTGCCCATGATTAGAAGGCTGGACTGTCTCCTGCTATGCCCCTAGAAAGAGGTTGGAAATATAACATAGGAAAGAATGGATAGGAAACAATGAAAAATCACTACACTAACCATATCAAGGTTCTGTGAAATGGGGCAGGGTTTAGCAATTATTTATTAAAGTGTTTCCATGTCTCTCTTTTTACCAGGCTAAAAACTCCTGGGAAATATCGAGCACAATAATTGTCACATAGTAGGTACTCATTAAATATAGATTTGAACAAATGGATGGGTCAATGAATGAATGACCAAAGAAAGACTCCTTAGAGACTCTCATAAACTCTCTAAATGAGAGGAGAGAGAAAAAATAGACAAGTGACATGAATAAGAGGGAATGACAGAGAAACAGGAAGAATTAAAATAGAAATCTTGAGTTAGCTCAGTGGTATGATACACTTGGGAGGCCTAATTATCCCAGGGATGACCCAGAAAAATACACAATTGAAGTCAGATAGCTTGAAGCCAGGATGAGATATGTCTATATTTTTCCCAAACAAAAGATTTTTGTTCCTAATGGAGTAAAGGAAAACTAGCAAAGGAGAACTTCATTGAGTTCTACCTTTGGTAAGACTCTCTCAGACTTTGCATAAAATAGCTTGTGCCATTTGTTCTGCTCAGAATCTATTATTCTATACCACTTCCAGCTTCTGTACCATCTACTTCCCTGATCCATTGAGTCCCACTTCAAACTCAGAGATATGTAATACTTGGAGAAATTTCAGGATATTCAGGTACTTTCTAGCACACTTAAAGGCAGAGATACTCTTCTGTTACTATCACAAATACTAATATTCTTATCACCACCATTACCATCACCACCATAACCACTACCATTAGCTATGAGCAAAAGTACTCCCTAGTAAATAATAACCCTAAAACATGTCAGGAATCCTAGCCAATAAGGGTGGGTCCTCTTTCTTTCTTTCTTTGAGTGTTAACCAAGAGAAGGTGGACAGAAGAAAGACTGATGTCTCCCTTTGGTTATGTATCTGTATATCTATGCCTATTTTATTAGAAGTATGTTAGGGGGACCAGCAGATGGCACAGTGGTTAAGGCACTGGACAATCCCACATGGCCAATTATGGTTCAAGTCTCAGACCTGGTGGCTTGCTTTCTCACTTTCTCTCTCTCTTTCTCTCTCTCTCTCTCTCTCTCTCTGTCTGTCTCTGATCAAATTAAAAACACAAATTTTAAAAATGAAGTTCAATAAAATAATTCTAAAAAAAATAAAAAAAGAAGTACGTTAGGGAAATTTGAAGAATTCAGAAAAGACCTCTAGGAACCAGAGAGGTTCTAGAGCTGTGAAAATTCAAATCAGGATTCAAAACCTCTCTCCATCTCTCATGTTTCCTTATTTCTGCTTGGCTTCACTCTCCTGGAACAGATGGACTTTTTCCACTGGCAGAAAACCTACTTGCCAGCAGACTTGGACTTATATCATTCCATTATCTTGCCCAGAGAGGATGTGTTATCTTAGCTTCATTTTGAAAATTTCTAGGGAAAATTCTGAGTAATTTGTCATTACTTATCCCTAGACCAATCAAAATGGTCCAAAGCTTACTCTGACTGGCCCTGACTACATTGCATGTCCACCTTAGGCCGCAGAATGGAGTCTTAAATGTTTGGTAGCTTCACAAAAACCACACGGGATGCATAGTGGGGGTGGTACCCTTCTCATGAAGGAAGAAAATGTCATTGAGGAAAAGAAATGGTTTAGATGTCCACAAAGATAGATCAAAGAAAGACAGGGAACTGACTCATTAGATGACTTTAGAGATGACAGACAGTTGTGCTAGTGCTCATTACAGGGTCTAATGCTTGTTTTCATTTACTCCCCCTAAAATTTGTTCTTGCTATTATTTTCTACTCAGTTCAAAAAATACATTATAAAACTATTGTCACATGCCAAAGAAGTAGAAAGCCTGTTGTCCTCTTAATCAGAATTGATGATAACCTCAGAGTAATCAGGGAACAATAGACATTTTTATAATGTTTTTATCCAAATACATAGCATAGCTTTCCACTTATTCAACCTTTTTCAATCTCCTAAAATGTTTTTGTAGGTATTTTATATAATGTAGGTGGGAGATTATTAGCATAAAAGCTAGCACCAGAACAGTCTTTGATTACAAAAATATCTTAATAGAGATGAGGCTTCCACATACTGCTGCTCAGTCTGTGCATTGCGCAACTGCAGAAGCAACACCATGTGGAACCAAAGCAGTGAGAGGAGTGGCTAAGTTGCTCCAAATGATAACATTATTATTATTATTTATTTATCTCTTAAAGGAGAACAAGAGAAAAAAAGACCCAAAAGGTCTCAGGGCAAAGAGAGAAGCTTGTGTGATGGTGAGAGAATGATGGTACACAAGAGATGTGGCTAGTGAGAGAAGCTTGGTAGGACGAACAAGGGACTTTTTAAAGCATGAATGTCCTACAATTTTCAGTTATTTGAAATGGGATGCGCATTTCTATCTTCAGTAAAATTTCTGAAGCTTTAGTCTTTTTTTTTTTTTTTTTTTTTTCTGAAAAAAATTTCAAAATTTGTTTTTTTTTTTTTTTTTTTTTTTTTTTTTGAGAGAGATTTTTGCTATCGGGCATGTGCACTCACCAGAGGGACAGAGAGACAGAAAGCAAGAAGTAACCACCCCCCCCCAGGGGGAATGGCCAAACCACAATCCCTTCTGTTTCATTCTCTCTTGGGATTCTGGCCATGCGCACACACACGTCCAGCATGAGTTTTAAGATTCTGAGTCCAGGACTCTAACCACAGTCGACCACGTGGGGAGTCCAGCAACAAAACCATTATGCCATCTACTGGTTCCAAGCTTCATAGTCTTTTTATTCAAGATTTATTTGGGATAGGAGAGGGGAAGAAAAAAATATAAGCCATGGCCCAGTTTGTGTCAATGTCACAGCAGAGAAAGGAATAGACATATACTTTCAGAGTAGAAAAAAATTGAGGACATGGAAATGGAGGGATGAGTCAATCATATCTAGAACTCCAGAACTCCAGCATAGAACCCCTGCTGTCACTGAAACTGAATTCATAATGACTCCATTCTATCTTACTAAAATTCTGTAAATTATTTTGTGGGTTTTTTTTCTTGCTCTCATAATTGGGACCCTATTTTATTTTTCTGCCCATGTTTTTCAGGTTGCAGAAGCCTGTCTCTATCTACACACCTACCTGTATATCCATTTGGATTATATATATAATATTTGATATAAAATAGATATGAAAAATTGTAAGTTGAATCATTCTAATGTGGGAACATCTTATATATATATATTTATATATAAATCTGTTATATATATATATGATCTTATATATATATTTATATATAAATATGTAATATATATATATGTATATATATATATATGATGTTTCCACATTAGAATGATTCAACTTACAATTTTTGACTTTGTGATGATGCAAAAATTATGCACACTCAGTAGAAACTGTCCTTGGAATTTTGGTCTTAACTGGGCCTAGTGATGTGCAGGGTGATACTGATACTGCTTTTGATGCTGAGAAATGGCATTATGTCATTCTGTTTTTCCATATTCAGTATAGTATTCCATAAATTACCTGAGCTGCTAAAACACTTCATTATGAAATAGGTTTTCAGTTAAACCATTTTGCCCAACTGTAGGCTAGTGTATGTGTCCTGAGCACATTTAAGGTAAGCTGTGCTTTGATGTTCAGTGGGTTATGTGTGTTAAATGCATTTTCAAGGACCATCAGATGGCATAGTCATTATGTCACTGGTCTCCCACATGGCTGATCCTGATTCGGGTCCTGGATCTAGTAGCTTGAAACTCATGTCACACGAGTGTGTGTACCCATGATCTCGGGAGGAGAATGAAGAAGGGATGGCTGTGTGGCCATCCCCCTAGGTGGTGATTTCTCACTTTCTCTCTCACTATCTCTGTCTCTCTCTCTTTCTCTCTTCAGTGAGCACACATGCCCTAAGGGAAAAAAATCTCTTTAAAAAATGCATTTTTAATTTGTGATAGCTTTATCAGGACATAACCCCTTCATAAATCAAGGAGCAACTAAACATAAAATAAAAAACATAAAGAAAGTATATTGAAATTTTGGTGTTTTTATTCCTTCCCAATGATTTGGTTTTCTTCAGATATCATTTCCCTATTAGATCAAAGGGTTTCTTTTATTTAGTATTTCTTGTAGTTTAGGTCAAGTGTCAATAAATTCTCTCACCTTTCATCTATCCTAAAATGCCTTTATTTTGTACTTTGCTTAAGAATTATTTTATTTATTATTATTTTTTAAATTTGACCAAAGAGACAGAGAGAGAGAGAGAAAGAGAAAGTGAGAAAGTAAGCTGCCAGGTTCAGGACTAAAACCATGGTTGGTCATGTGGGAGTCCAGTGCCTTAACCACCCCGCTGGCCCTTGTATTTCTTTTTGAACATCATTTTGGTGTATTCTGCTGGCCCTTGCATTTCTTTTTGAACATCATTTTGGTGTATTCTTCTTCTTCTTCTTCTTTTTTTTTTTAAGAGAATTTTTTGCTGTAGGTTACATGTGTTTAGCAGAGAGACAGAGAGACAGAAAGCGAGAAATCACTCCCCAGGGGGGATGGCCACGCTGCAATCCCTTCTCCTCCATTCTCCTCTCGGGATTGTTGGCACACATGCACATATACCTGGTATGAGTTTGAAGCTACCTGGTCCGGGACTTGAACCGTGGTTGACTACGTGGGAGTCCAGTGATGTAACCATTACTCCACCTGCTGGTCCCCATTTTGGTGTATTCTAGCTTGCCTTTTTTCCCCCCTTTCTTCCTCGTATTCAAAAGATACTGCAGTTTGATTATCACATACATATGTGTATTTTCTTTGAATTTATCTCATTTGTGGTCAGCTGAGCTTCTTGGCTCTGTGACTTGGTATCTTTAAAAAAATATGGGAAAGTGTTAGAAACTCTCCCATTCCTTCATCTCTCCTTCTTAGACTCTAGTTACATGCTTCAGCACATTAGTATTATTCCAAAGGTCTTGGGTATTGTGGTCTTTTTATTTGATCTCTCTTTTCTCTTTCTGTTTTGGTTTAGCAATGGCTAATGTCTATTGACATTAATGTATTGAAGTTCAGCGATCCTTTCTTTAAAGGAAAGATCCTTTCAGTGATCTTTGACATGACTGTGTGAAGGCTGCTCTTAAGACAATAAAATTAATTTATTTTTTAGTTTTTGTTTTTAAATTTACCAGAGCATGTGCGTGCTTCCCAGAGAGAGAGAGAGAGGGACAGAGAGAAAGCGATCCCATGGGGCATGGTCATGCTGCAATCCTTTCTCCAATATTTCTCCCTCATTTTGGGATTTTGGGGCACGTACACACATTTGCCTGCTGTGTTTTTTCAAGCCTCTCGATCCGGGACTCAAACTGGAAGGTCAACCATGTGGGATCCAGCTCCTTTAACCACTGCACCATGGACTGGCCCCAAATTTTTGTTTTTGATATAGTATTATCTATTTTTAGCATTTCATTTGTTTTTTGTTTGTTTAGTTTTCATCTCTCTGCTAAAATTCTGGTCACAATATCATCTATTTTTCCTGTTTTATTACACACACACACACACACACACACACACACACCTTGTATGTATCTAATCTGTGTACCAGAGACAACTCCAGTTGGCTTATGTGGAGATCGCAGTCCACCTGTGAGAAAGGTAGCACTTAGGTCCAAAGACATCCAAGTAGATTGCTAAAGTGCTTAACTTAGCTATGAAGAACATTTGATTTTCAAGTAATAAAAATAAAGTGTTTTTTTTTTTTTTTCTTTTTATTGGTAGTTTTCACCATGAGGTAATAGGGGGTATTTCTGGTGCAGTGTTCAAGTGAATAGAGTTTAGATTTAGGTGAACTAGAGCTGAGTTCCTGGTTCTGCACTTAGAAGCTCTGTGGTGTTAAGCAAATGACACCTTCCTCTAAAGCCCAGTTTCTTGTCTGTACATTGCAGATAATTACAAAAATGCCTCCCCTACAGGGTTTCTATGAGGTTTACATGGGATCATACATAGACAATAACCAGTGCAGTAAGTAGCACAGAATGGCCATTCAATAGTTAATGCTAGTCATTCTCTGTCTCTTGTGCCTGCCTCATTCCCATCTTCTTCCCTACAGGCTAAAACTCAGAACAGGGAACCCATTTTGTCTTGGTCATGGACATGCCTTCCAGCATCTATCCTATCAGAGGTACTCGATACATGCTTGTTGAAAGAATAAATTAATAAAAATCTTTCTTGAATAAGGCAATTAAAAAGGTTGAGCTCTCCAGAGATCAGATTTGCCTCAAACAACATTTTCATAGGTGATTTAGAAAAGAGAGTATGTTATTACATCTATTAACCTCCAGAAAAATATAAAAATGGTGGCAAAATTCCTGGCTCACATTTCAGAACAATTTTCTAGGCTGTGATGGGGCAGAAAAAGTGATCAATTAATCATGCTGATATATAAAAGTAGTACGTTTTTGAACATTTCCTTCACTCATGAGTGAGAACTGAGAATCACTGGAAGTTTTGCCTAAAGATAATTGATGGATGCATTCCTTTAGCCAAAAATGTAAATAAAAGGACATGAAGAAGGTCATCAAAGTTACATTAGTTTTCCTTTGGATATAGCAAAGCTCATCCTTGCCTGAAAAGTATCATTCTGTGATAACAAATGTTGAGCAATCAAGAACCACTATTTTATTTTCTTTTGAAATTCTTAACATTTAAAATTCTTAAATATTTGCCAGAGGGCATGTGTGCTCACCAGAGACAGAGTCAGAGAGGAGATGAAGAAAGCACTCCTACTGGGTGCTACAATCCTTTCTTCTCCCTTTGGTTGGGATTTGGGGCTTGCAGGTACATGCACTCTCACAAGGGTCAGAATCTGAACTGCAGTCAGCCACATGGGATCTAGCTCCTTAAACCTCTAGGCCACAGGGCCCGCCAGCTAATATTTTCTTGACCCCATCAGCATAAAAGAATTAGTTGTATGCCTCTTCATTTCACAAGAGTTTCTGAGAAGCATTTGAAGGAATTAATGCATACCAGTGAGTATGTACTCACTGGTAAAGGAATTAGTCATATTAAATATGCTTAAAAATCACTTTATTTTTAGAATGTTCCCTTTTCTCATTGACATCTTAATGTACTGTAATTTGAAATTTTTGTATGGTGAGTGAGCAGAGCACATGCACTTCACAACAGGGAGAGTAATTGCTACTTAAACATGCTATAAAATCAATATATATTGATTCATATATATATATATATATATATTGATTTACATAATGGAAAGATGCACAATAATAGCTCAGAACACTTACTGTACTTTAATAGTAATAAAAATGGTTTAAAAGCACAAAATCATAGTGAATAGAATACTGATTTTAGGTATGTTCTCTAGTTCTTTATGCATTCATTTTGCATTAATGTGATTCTTTATTCAGAAAAATCCATGATTTTTAAGGATATGTGTGTATAATCTTCAAACTTGTTTTTAAGAGAATTCCAGGAAGGATATAATTTCATATGCGCAGGTAGCCCCTTCCTTCTTGTCTTTCTGCATCCAAGGATTCAACTAACTGCAGATGGAAAATATTCCATTATTGCTGAGGTGTAGTATGTTGCACTATGTAGTTAGGCCTCTGATGTTTGTCTGAACATGTACAGACCTTTTTCTTGTCATGTTCTCCTGAACAACACAACAATTATTAACATAGTATTTACATTGTTGGTTTTATAACTAATCTACAGATTGCCTTTTTTTTTTTTTTTTTTTTTTGAGAGGTTTTTGCTATAGGGTGCGTGCACTCATCAGAAAGACAGAGAGCGACGGAGAGACAGAAAGCAAGAAATCAGCCCCCGGGGGATGGCCATGACACAATCCCTTCTCTATTCTTCTCTCGGGATCTTGGACATGCACACACGTGCCTGGCGTGAGTTTAAGCCACCAGATCTGGGACTCAAACTGCTGTTGACTACATGGGAGTCCAGTGACATAGCCATTACACTATCTGCTGGTCCCCTGACTGCCATTTTATAAGGGACTTAGTATCCACAGATCTTGGTATCTATAGGTGTCCTAGAACAAAAGCCCCCTACCAAGGAATGATTATAAGAGTATAAATCCAAAATTTAAAGAAAACAAAACCATATTTTTTCTTTTTTTTTCTATAAGTTTGCTATAGGGTATGCACTCTCTCCAGAGAGAGAGACAGAGGCAGAGGCAGAGAGAGAGAAACCCTCCCAAGGGGGGATGGGCACACTGCAATTCTTTCTTCTCCATTCTTCTTTTGGGATTTGACACACATGCACACGTGCCCAGCATGGTTTTCAAGCTTCAGAGTCCAGGATTCAAACTACACAGTTGTCCATGTGGGGTCTAGCCACCTTAACCGCCACGCCACCTGCTGGCCCATGGAATCATATTTCTTCTAAATTAAAATGTCTCTTCATGTCTTTAAAACACAACAATTCTGTACTCAATTGAACTTTTAAAAATATGATGGGTAAGGGACCAGCAGTTAGTGTAATGGCTATGTCGCTGGACTCCCGTGTAGTCGACCTTGGTTTGAGTTCCATATCTGGTGGCTTAAACTCACAACGGGCGCATGTGCGTGCATGCCCAAGATCCTGAGAGGAGAATGGAGGAAAAGGGATTGCGGTGTGGCCATGCTCCCTGGGGTGGGGGGGGGGGGGGGGGTGATTTCTCGCTTTCTGTCTCTGTCTCTCTTTGTCTCCTAAGCGCACGTACCCAATAGCAAAAAACTCTCAAAAAAAATATGATGGGCAAGAGCTAAAATGCTACAAATAAGAGAGGTTTTTTATTTCTCTACTTACAACATGATTAAAACAAGAAAGTTCCAGTTAGACTATTTTCATTTTTCTGTTTGCATGCTCAGTGTATCAAAACATTTCCCCTTGTGGCAACAAAATAGCTGCCTCAACTCCAAACAGCACATCCCCAAATAAGAAAATCAAAACGCAAGCAAAAAAGTAGGACCAAGAGCATCTCCTCATGTACGTCTATTTTTAATAGGAAATGTGTTCTTCAGCTTATTTCTTTCTCTTTTGTCTCATGCCCACAATTGTGCCACCTGCCTACCCTAAACCTATCACAACAAAATGAAATGGATATTTCCATCGAATTAGAGCACTTACAAGTCAGCCCCTGTGGCTAAAGGAAAGACTGACTTTCCCCAAGTAGTATATTGCTATCTAATATAAAATTGGATAGCTTCTGTCAAGGAATAAGGGCAACTTGACTGTTTGGCCAGTAACTTTGTGGGGACTGTTCCACAAAAACTGACATGTTCACCCTAATGCCAATGGATACATTTAAACTGAGAAATATTACCGCCAATAGAATGGGCACTTCCATTCTCTAGACAGGACCTCCCTAAACATGCCAGGTGAGCAATGGTGCCTGTGAGCCAGGTTGACTGAGACTAGGGTGGATCATGGCATGAAGACCCTATTTCAATTACCTATCTCTCTATGTCTATTTCTCACATAATAAATAAATAAATCAGCTTGAAAAACAAACTTCAAGGGAGTTGAACTATGAAAAGAAATCTGCTAGGTGAGTGCAGAATCAGACCTAGAGGAAGAGTTATTTCTCTGGCTCAGGTGGTCTCCTCTGCCTGCAGTGCCATTACTTTTCTTAACTCCCACGTATCCTTAAGAATTCAGCTTAAGCATCATCCCTTCTAGAAAGTTTTCTTTGTCACTCCCTCCCTCCCCACCTGTACTTCCCACCCCCAAACTGAATTACATGCCTCTTTTCTGTATTATCGCAGCATACTGTGAATAACCGTATCATTACACCTACTCCACTGTACTGCAGTTACCATTTATGAGTCCTCTCCACTAAATTTGTTTCTTAGAAGCAGGAGCTGGGCTACCTTGTTTTTGTAGTTTTAATGGTGAGCATTCATCTTGAGGAATAGATAGCTACCCACCCCCCATCCTGCCAAGATGTCTCTATCCTAATCCTTAAAGTCTGCTGTGATGGTTAATTCTGAGTCAAAATGGAGGATGTTTTTAGATGAGATTTAACATTTATGTCAGTGAGCATCTAGTCAGGCAGATTGCCTTCCATAATGTGAGTGGGCCTCATCCACTCAGGTGAGGCTTGAATAGAACAAAAGGACTGACTTCCCTGAGCAAGAGAGAATTCACCAGCAGGCTGCCGTTGGAATTTGTCTGCACTACTGGCTCATCTGAGCATCTGTCTGCTGGCCTTGGACTGGACTGTACCAGTAGCTCTCATGGATCTAAAGCCTACCTGCCCACACTGTAGAGTTTGAATTTGCCAGCCTCCATAATTACATTAGTCAATTCCTTATCATAATTTTCTCTCTCTCCCCTCTCTCTCTCTCTCTCTCTCTCTCTCTTTAAATATATATATATATTTATGGGGGATGGGCACACTGCAATTCTTTCTTCTCCATTCTTCTTTTGGGATTTGACACACATGCACACGTGCCCAGCATGGTTTTCAAGCTTCAGAGTCCAGGATTCAAACTACACAGTTGTCCATGTGGGGTCTAGCCACCTTAACCGCCACGCCACCTGCTGGCCCATGGAATCATATTTCTTCTAAATTAAAATGTCTCTTCATGTCTTTAAAACACAACAATTCTGTACTCAATTGAACTTTTAAAAATATGATGGGTAAGGGACCAGCAGTTAGTGTAATGGCTATGTCGCTGGACTCCCGTGTAGTCGACCTTGGTTTGAGTTCCATATCTGGTGGCTTAAACTCACAACGGGCGCATGTGCGTGCATGCCCAAGATCCTGAGAGGAGAATGGAGGAAAAGGGATTGCGGTGTGGCCATGCTCCCTGGGGTGGGGGGGGGTGGGGGGGTGATTTCTCGCTTTCTGTCTCTGTCTCTCTTTGTCTCCTAAGCGCACGTACCCAATAGCAAAAAACTCTCAAAAAAAATATGATGGGCAAGAGCTAAAATGCTACAAATAAGAGAGGTTTTTTATTTCTCTACTTACAACATGATTAAAACAAGAAAGTTCCAGTTAGACTATTTTCATTTTTCTGTTTGCATGCTCAGTGTATCAAAACATTTCCCCTTGTGGCAACAAAATAGCTGCCTCAACTCCAAACAGCACATCCCCAAATAAGAAAATCAAAACGCAAGCAAAAAAGTAGGACCAAGAGCATCTCCTCATGTACGTCTATTTTTAATAGGAAATGTGTTCTTCAGCTTATTTCTTTCTCTTTTGTCTCATGCCCACAATTGTGCCACCTGCCTACCCTAAACCTATCACAACAAAATGAAATGGATATTTCCATCGAATTAGAGCACTTACAAGTCAGCCCCTGTGGCTAAAGGAAAGACTGACTTTCCCCAAGTAGTATATTGCTATCTAATATAAAATTGGATAGCTTCTGTCAAGGAATAAGGGCAACTTGACTGTTTGGCCAGTAACTTTGTGGGGACTGTTCCACAAAAACTGACATGTTCACCCTAATGCCAATGGATACATTTAAACTGAGAAATATTACCGCCAATAGAATGGGCACTTCCATTCTCTAGACAGGACCTCCCTAAACATGCCAGGTGAGCAATGGTGCCTGTGAGCCAGGTTGACTGAGACTAGGGTGGATCATGGCATGAAGACCCTATTTCAATTACCTATCTCTCTATGTCTATTTCTCACATAATAAATAAATAAATCAGCTTGAAAAACAAACTTCAAGGGAGTTGAACTATGAAAAGAAATCTGCTAGGTGAGTGCAGAATCAGACCTAGAGGAAGAGTTATTTCTCTGGCTCAGGTGGTCTCCTCTGCCTGCAGTGCCATTACTTTTCTTAACTCCCACGTATCCTTAAGAATTCAGCTTAAGCATCATCCCTTCTAGAAAGTTTTCTTTGTCACTCCCTCCCTCCCCACCTGTACTTCCCACCCCCAAACTGAATTACATGCCTCTTTTCTGTATTATCGCAGCATACTGTGAATAACCGTATCATTACACCTACTCCACTGTACTGCAGTTACCATTTATGAGTCCTCTCCACTAAATTTGTTTCTTAGAAGCAGGAGCTGGGCTACCTTGTTTTTGTAGTTTTAATGGTGAGCATTCATCTTGAGGAATAGATAGCTACCCACCCCCCATCCTGCCAAGATGTCTCTATCCTAATCCTTAAAGTCTGCTGTGATGGTTAATTCTGAGTCAAAATGGAGGATGTTTTTAGATGAGATTTAACATTTATGTCAGTGAGCATCTAGTCAGGCAGATTGCCTTCCATAATGTGAGTGGGCCTCATCCACTCAGGTGAGGCTTGAATAGAACAAAAGGACTGACTTCCCTGAGCAAGAGAGAATTCACCAGCAGGCTGCCGTTGGAATTTGTCTGCACTACTGGCTCATCTGAGCATCTGTCTGCTGGCCTTGGACTGGACTGTACCAGTAGCTCTCATGGATCTAAAGCCTACCTGCCCACACTGTAGAGTTTGAATTTGCCAGCCTCCATAATTACATTAGTCAATTCCTTATCATAATTTTCTCTCTCTCCCCTCTCTCTCTCTCTCTCTCTCTCTCTCTTTAAATTCACACACACACACACACACATATATTTCCTGTTGGTTTGTTTCTGAACTTGAAACACACCAGGCACCATGACTAATATACCAATGGCTAAATTACCATACATAGCAAAAGAAAGTTTGCAGATAAGATTAAATTAAGGGCTTTAAAATGGGAAGATTATTTGAGATTATCCAACAGATCTGAGGTAATCCCAAGGTTCCTTTTTTTTAAAAAAAAGAAAACTTTATTTATTCATTCATTCATTTAATTTGGCCAGAGACAGAGAAAGAACAAGAGAGAGAGAGAAAGTGAGAAAGCAAGCCACCAGGTTTGGGACTCGAACTGTGGTCAGCCATGTGGGAGTGTCCAACACCTTAACCACCACACCACCTGCTGGCCCCCCAAGGTTCCTTTTAATATGGAAGCAGAAGTATCAGGATCAGAAAAGATCTCATGGCAGAAGCAGAAGCCCAAGTGATGCGATTGCTGTCTGGGGGGCTACAATGCAATGATAGTATTTAGACCCTGGAAAAATCACAGGAACAACCTCCAGAAGGAGGGTAGCCCTGCGAACACTTTGATTTTAGCTCTGCAAGACTCATTTTGGACTTCCAACTTCCAAAACTAGAAGATAACAAATGCATGTTGTTTGAAGCTAGTAAGGTTGTGATCATTTGCCAGAGCAAAATAGGAAACTAATACAGTATTAGAAAATATTTATTAGTGAAAAGAAAATGGGTTCTGCAGGTGGCATGTTGGTTAAAGGCGCTGGACTCTCACATGGCCGACTGCAGTTCGAGTCCCGGACCTAGCGGCTTGCTTTCTCACTTTCCCTCCCTCCCTCTTTCTCTGGTCAAATTAATACATAAATAAATGGATAAATAAATGAAGTTAAATAAAATAATTTTTTAAAAAAAGAATGTTCTGAATGTGAATTCATGGATAATGGTGATAAGACCATGCAAATTCATTTTACACAGACAAACTCTAAATAATTTGTATTAGAAATGTTGTTGCCCTATAGCAAAAACCTCTCAAAAAAAAAAAAAAAAGAAAAAATGTTGTAACCACAATCTTTTCTAATTATCATCTTCTAAAAAAGGACCCTTTAGTTATATAAATAATCAAATTCAGTCAATTATTTCAAATGTCAGCTATAAAGTAATTTAAGTAGAATAAAAAATAATGAAGTTATGACTTTTCTTATTAAAAAGTGGAGAAAGAAAACAGACATTTCTATTTTGTCCATAGGTATAGAAAAGCAACCATTATTACTGCATTAAATATTTTCCAGTGGACTTTCTACACCAAGACACATCATTCAAACTAAAACTGTGGCTGGATCTACTTACATTTTGGTCAGTTTTCACAGTTGATGAATTACATAATAAAATACCAATTTAAATAATTTTTAAGTCTTGCTCACTAAAGAGATTTTGCATATAAATGTCAAACACTTACATAATTAGTATGTAGAAAATACGTTAGGGCAATAGTGAAGTAAAGCTTTTAAATTTGGAAATAAGGTTGCCAGTTAATTCTAAATCTATAAAATCTATAAGAAATGGATGTACATATAGGTATATGAAATCATCTTTAAAAGACCAGCTCGTGGCCTGAGAAAACCCTGGCTAGGGCCTAATTCATTAAATATTTCTTAAGGGAACAACAGATGGCATAATAATTATATCACTGGACTCCCACATAGTCAACTGTTCAAATCTCAGACTCGGCACCTTAAAACTCACACCCAGCATGTTGTGTATGCATGCCCAAGATCCTGAGAGGAGAATAGAGGAGAAGGGATTGCGGCATGACCATCTCCCCTGTCTCTCTGTTTCTCTATTGAGTGCACGCAGCTTATAGCAAAAATCTCTCAAAAATATATATTTTAAAATTAGAAATTAATACACATATAAAACATGACAATATAGTCAAGCCAGATATCCAGGGTTTAGTTTGCTTCAGTCCATGGCAAGCAGGAGCCTGCACACAAAAGACTGGATCTGTGGGATCCCAATGGGACAGCTCTGGAATTTCCTATTAAAGAGACATATGAAAGGCAATCCCCCATACCATGAGATCTTAGGAGCCCATCTTGAAACTGCTTCTGCAAATACGTTTTTCATTTTATTAATGATAGAGTGCATGTGCGTGTACCTGAGAGAATGAGAGAAAGAGATAAGCACTTTCCATGGGGTCCGGCCATGATCCTCTCCCTCCAGGCCACCAGCTGGCCCCCAGAACATTTTTTTTTTTAAGTTGACAACTATATATTTCCCAACCACAAGGGCTTACTTTACATGTAGATGTATAAAGTATGGGTATCTTTATAAATCTTCTTGTTATATATTAACTTCTTTCAAAATCTTAAGTAGAATAATGACATTTGTAATCAAATAGTTCTTTTTTTGCTATTTGCAGATTTCTAATCACAAACATAATTTGCAGTAGTAATTTTTGGGGAATAAATAAATACAGTAAAGATTTCTAAATTATCATTTGGAATAAGTTACATCCAAACACCAGACTATAAAACTTCAAAAAAAAAAGAGAAAGCCAAAGTTCTTCTTAAAATTTATTTATTTATTATTATTATTATTTTTAAAATTTGCTATAGGGCACATGCACTCTCCAGAGAGAGAGTGAGAGGGAAAGTGAGAAAGCAAGCCACCAGCTCCAGGACTTGAACTGTGGTCGACCATGTCGGAGTGTAGCACCTTAACTACAATGCCACCTGCTGGCCCACAAAATTCTTTTTTTTTGGAGAGGTTTTTGCTACAGGGCAAAACCTGTACGCTCGCCAGACAGACAGAGAGAGACAGAGAGATAGAAAATGAGAAATCACCCCCCAGGGGGAATGGCCACACTGCAATCCCTTCTCCTCCATTCTCCTCTCGGGATCATGGGCATACATGCACATGCGCCCAGTGTGAGTTTAAGCCACCAGGACCGGGACTAGAACTGATGTCAACCACATGGGAGTCCAGTGACATAGCCATTACGCTAACTGCTGGTCCCTCCCAAAATTCTTTTGATGAACTTTCAACTTCTCTCTGCCAAAGTGGTGTTCAACCTTGACTCCTCCTCTTCCCTGATTATGATAATTCCCTTTTATCAAAACATTTATTGGGTCCTGTTAATTCTATAACCTTAGCATTTCCATTGGAATATCTCCATCGCTATTGCATCTCTCAATTCTGGCTACTGTCATCTCTTGGCTTGGTGTATGGCAACAGCCTCTAACTGATTCCTTGGTTTCTTGGCCTGTACTATCAACCTCTCATCTATACTCATACTTTACAATTCCAACAGACCAATTACTCTTCATAAAATGAAAATCTAATCATACCCATTTGCTACTCTGCTGCTTAAATTCCTCAACCGTTTTCTCACATTCTTAGAATAAATTTCAAACTCCAAATATTGGGACATGAGTACTTCCTAGAGGAGCCCTTCCCACTCAGCTGCTGAAAAACAGCTCCCTTTACATTGCATGAATAGAGTGTATATAAAAATTAGTACACTTTATTTTAATTACTAAAATACAATTTTGCTATTCTGAGATAAGAAAGAGCATCTTAAATATATGAGAGTTATTTTAACATTTGGTATCAGCATAAATAAATAAATGCTGTGAAGTCAAAGTTTTTTAAATCTAAGGCAAGCTTTCCTAATGATTTTAGTTGTAGGTTTGAGTTACTCAAACATTTAAATGTTCCTTGAACTTCATCACTACGCATGCTCCTTTTCCTGACTTCAGTCCAAAAATAAACATCTATTATGAGTCTAATAGTACTCAGTTCTATTGATAGTATGAAAAGAATCTCATTACATAACTTTGGGTTTTGCTGGGTGAAAACTGACATATAATATAATTTAAATGACAAGATAAGCATGGAAAGCGTTAAGGAAAATAGTAAGATTTTATGTGTGTGTGTGTGTGTGTGTGTATACATACTTAGTATATATAATTAGCATTATTAATTATATTACCACTAGATGGTTATTACTTTTAAAATAATTTATTTATTAATCCATACTTCTGGGCACACATTCATTCATTTTTTTGCTAAAAATTTCTTCTCTAATTATTTCATAATTATTCCTTAGGAAACTACTATGTGCCAGGTTCTATTCAAGGAAGCAGTGATACAGGGCTGGTAAGTTGTAGGTGAGATATGGACCTGATGGAATTGGTTTCCTGGACAGAGACAAACAGGAAACACAGAAACAAAGTAAAGAATAATATAGCTTCAGGAATTGATAACTACTATAAAATATGGCAATGACATTGAATGATGGGGGAGAAAGGCCAACTTTAGTTTGGGTGATTCTGGAAAGTCCTTTCTGAGGAGAGAAAGGATATTGATGAAGCTTTAACAATAAGAAGGAGCCATAGAAGTTAAGGGAGCCAGATTCCACTCTATCAAATCCAGTGCAAATCCCAGCCCTGGTAGTTTGAAACCAGATGGGTATGTGTGTGTATGTGTCTATGTGTGTGTGTACGTGATCAAGCCCCATTAAAGGGTGCTTTCTCCCTTTCTCTCTCTCTGTCTCACTGTCTCACTATCTCTCTATCATGAGCACATATGTCCTCTGGTTGTTTAATAAAACTTTTTTTTAAAAAAGGAGCCAGTAGAAACTCTAGAGGAAAAGTGGTCTAGATAGCACTAATAAATGTATATATTATAGAAAAAGAAAAAAAAAAGTGTGGCTGGACTGGCAGGCAGTGTGATGGTTAAGGTGCTGGACTCCCACACGGTTGACCATGATTTGAGTCTCAGACCTGGCAGCTTGCTTTCTTACTCCTTCTCTCTGATCAAACTGAATAATAATAAATAAAATTAAATAATTCTTAAAAAAACCAGTTTGGCATATTATAATATAATGACTCTATGCCTAAGAAAGAGATAGTGATGATTTGAACTAGAGTTTCAACACTGAAGATGTTAAGCTGTTGAATTTGGTATATATTTTGAAGCCTCAAACATCAAGACTTGGTATAGCATACAGAGGTATGAGGGAAAGAAAGGATCCTAGGGGTTTTTGTTTGTTTGTTTGTTTGTTTTTTACTTAAATAACAGGGTGGATACTATTTACTGAAATGGAGACCATTGGGAGGAGTTTTCTTTGGAATCTGCTGTTTACTCTGTTTGGAATTTGGTAAGTGTATGATACATCCAAGAGAAGACATCAGGTAGAAAGTAGGATATTTGAGTACAGAATAAAGAAGGTCCAAGAGGAGAGCTTTCATTAAACATTTCTTTGCTGTAGGCCATTTTATTCTACAATATATCAACTCAATGTTCATGAGAACTGTGGCCATCTGCATCGACATGGCATTATAGCCATAAGGCCTAAGATGTAAGATCACCTGTGTCAACATGACTTAGTTATTTGTTCCAAGAAAATTTGCCTGGAGAAGATAAGACTATAAGCCAATAAATAACTTGACCATTTGCTTCAGGAAATCCTTGCAAATCAGATGATCCAAGACAACACTCTATTTTCCTGGATCAAGCTCCCTTGTAAAACTATAATTTGTTTACCAAGACTTCAAGATTCTTACCTCACCATGCCCATCAACCCTAAACCATTATTTCTCAAAATTGCCCAATCTCAATTTCTCCCCTTCCTTGAAATACTTGCCGTAATCCTCTTGAACTCAGACTCCTCAAGTATTTTCTAATTATTTGACTCCTCCCTCTTGAATCTGCCTAGGTGCTTTTCTCCTGTCTGCAGTGAATTTTAGTAAACTTCAGTTTTACTTGTTAGGTTTGTCTGATTGTATCCTGAGGAGTTAAACATTCTTTACTATTATTTTTCCTTTCCTACCTTTACAATAGGTGTTGGTCCTGCAAAAAAATATATTGACCTATCCACTCCAAAACTCACAATTAGCAGAATGAGATTTCTGAAGTCAGGAGGACCCTTAGACATCTATTCTAATCAGTTTATTTGACAAATGGGAAAACTGAAGCTGGAGCAATTGTGATTCGTTGAGTGTCACGGTTAGTAGCTACCAGATTGTAAGATTTATAACTCCCGATCCAGCAGCCTTTCTGGGACAATACACAAGCTCATTTTAAGCAAAATGAGTACATTATTTGTATTTTATTATCTATAAATTTCCTAGCAAGGGAGTGATCAATTAGGCTCTTTTTGTTTGTGATTATGATATTTTCTTACTACTTTCCAGGCTAACTTAAGTTATGTTAACATAAGTTAACTTATGTTAACTAAGCATATGTGCTCATAGACTTCAGTAAATTGTAATTTACGTTTACCAAACATTCAGATATTGAAAGATTATCACTCAGCAGAAAAATACAGAAACGTAAGCTCCCAAACTACAATTCCGGATATAGCTGCTGTTTTCTCCTAATCTATAGATAAAAAGAACAAAAACAGAGAAAGAAAAATCCCTACCAACTCACCAAGTCTTATATTTCTTCGTGAAGGGCAAGATTTGCCATGTAAAATAACCAAAAGTTAGAATCTCCTTGAAAATTCAAGACAGAGACTCTTTGAGGATGTCAAGATAACACAAATTTGTTATGGGTATAACTTTCCATCTTAACTCATATCTGGTAAGTGATGTAGAAGAATCTCCAATACTCTCTGTTAGAGTAACTCTCTGTTACACAGGGAACAATACAGTGGATACCCTACAGCATGTTCTGCTCCTCCTTCCTTTATTTCAGCAATTGTCTCTGTTGACTTCATCCACACTATGACACTAGGAGCTGTGCCATAAATACTCCATGACTCAAGGCCCTGGGCATAGCCAATTGAATCAGGGGTGGGCATCTGGCCTATGTTGACAAATGGGCCATGGAGTGGGGACCAAGAGAGTTAAGTTAGTTTCTCATGTCTAGATATAAATGCATAAATTTCAGGACTTGCTATTAGTGGTATTCTGCCACTTGGAACAAGGAGCAAAGCCCACATTGTGGCTTCAATGTTCCACAGTGCCTCTGAGTCAGAGGATTAAGAGTGGGTGAAGCTATTCCAAACAATTCTTCCCTATCTACTTTAATTACCAAATTAATACTAGACACTTAAATAGAATAGAAAAGGAGGGGGAAAGAGAGAGAAAGAGAAAAGGGAAAGATAAACCTGCCCTATCACCTATCCCCTGAAAACAAGGCGCTGAAGTATCTTTGTCAACTCTTTGCTAGGATGAAGATGCTGGCCAAAGATGTAATATTAGTCTCCTCTTCTTTAATCCCCACCTCTGTAGTTGGGTCTTTTTTTTTTTTAAGGACATCATTACAAAAGAAAGAATATAACACACCAACACTCAGCATCCTATGCTTGCCCAAACGATCAGGACCTTATCCTAATACACTATCCTCACCATATTTTTCTAATCAAAAATTAGGAGTCTACTCTTCATCATCTGACACCATTCTGATCCCACAACCACGAGAAGAAAAAATATTTATTTCTAAGATGCACTTAGTAGAAACTACTTAGTGTCACTTTGGGAACAGTCTCTGGTAATGCTAAGAGTCAAAGCATTCTGTAGTTAAAACTAGTATAAGACTTCATTTTGATTGTTTTTTCAAAAATAGGAGCCAGCAGGTGGCATAATGGTTAAGGAGCTGGACTCCCACATGGCCAACGGTGGTTAGAATCCTAGACCCACTGACTTAAAACTCATGCCAGGTGCGCGTGTGTGTGTGTGTGTGTGTGTGTGTGTGTGTGTGTGTGTGTGCTTAAAATCCCAAGAGAATGGAAGTGAAGAGATTGTGGTATAGCCATTCCCCCTGGGGAGGGTGATTTCTTATTTTCTCTCTGTCTCTGTCTCTGTGAGTCCACACACCCTATAGCAAAACAGAACAAAACAAAACAAAAAACTCTCTCTTGAAAAAAAGAGAGAGACCTACAGTTAATAAGCAAATTTAATACTTATTCTTTTTTCTCCTTCCCTAAAAAAATGATAAAACTTTAAGCAATTTTCCATATGATGAATTAGTAGATCTCCTCACAATGACTGTCAAGCCATTATCATAGTATTAATGTTTTATATAATTATAATATAGTAAGTGATTTAATGAAAGTATACACAAATTGCTATAAGAGCATACAGGGGCTCTCAGACTGAATTAGGCCTGGATTTAGGCTTCCTGGAAGATAAGAGCTGCAAGATAAGTCTGCAAGAATGAGGAGGGAGTAGCCAGGAGGCAATTACAAGTATAAATTCATTATAAATAGAGCTCATGGCAAGCTCGAGCATGGCAATGAGCAACATGGAGGGTGTCTTAGAGGAAAAGGTGCAAGACAGGGAATTGCAAGAGATGAGGGTAGAAAGGAAGAGATTAAGGTCAACCCATGAAGAACTTCATGTACTATCATAAAGACTTAGATGTTTATCCTAAAAGGATCACTGAGAGACTCAGATTATGCCTTAGATCAGGTTTCCTCAGAAGTAGAACATTGCATGCAGGAAGGGTAGTGCTCTTGGGAGTATATCTATAAGGAAGGCAGGTTTGGGCCGATGGAGAAGCTGACCTGACATGCAGTTTCCCTTGAAAGCTCAGCTTATCCTAAAAAGAGTCATGGAGCTAAGATGACCATTCAGAGTTGTCCTAAACTGAGGCCATGGGACAAGAACTTTCATAGTTATTCTCACTGACCTCTACCTGAGATGGGGCTGGAGCTTGGACAGAGTTATTTGCAAGCCTGTGGATAAGACTTATTCAAATAACAATATTATGGAGAAGTTACAAGGCCAAGCCAAGACACTCACTCTATCAACATCCATCTGCAATTCTTATAAATTTGGAACTGGAGGTTCAGAATAATGGAGGGTACTGATATAGAAAAGTAATGGGTTTGGAAAAAAAGGTGAGGCTATTGTCATATTATGGCCTCAGTCTTAAAAATGAAGTAGTAGTATCATTGTTATTAGAAGGCAGAGAATCTGGATAAAATAGCAACTGAACTCTAGTTTTTATTCTGAATTTCCTAGTAGCAAAGGCAAAGATGAAAAAGTGACAATTATGTCATTTTGATTGGCACATGATAAAGAAGAGTTCAAATTTTTCTGGAATTTGACCGTTAGGAGAAGGTTTGTGAGCTAGATGCACAAAGAGGGGAAGGTATAAAATGCTTTGCTCAAAATGGGAGGTAAAACTGACTAAGGATGAAAAAAGAATTTTTAAACTATATTGTGGGGAACGTATGGTTTAGAGATAAGTGTGCATTTGGAATGAATGTGCCCTATAAATCAACTCTTCCAAGATGCCTTCCCTAGTTATTAGTCTGGGCTAAGGTATCATCTCTACACTTGCAGCTCTTTGTGGCAACTGGCATATTGTTTTACAGTTTCTTTTCTGTTTCCTCCAGAGCTCCAGGAAGGCCACATCTATATCTTTGGGGTTTTTTTGGGTTTTTTTTGGTGGAGAGGTTTTTGCTGTAGGGCACGTGCGCTCGCCAGACAGACAGAGAGAGACAGAGAGACAGAAAGCGATAAATCACCCCCCCCCCAGGGGGGATGGCCACGCTGCAATCCCTTCTCCTCATTCTCCTCTCGGGATCTTGGGCATGCACGCACACGCGCCTGGTGTGAGTTTAAGTCGCCGGGTCCGGGACTCAAACCGCAGTCGACTACATGGGAGTTCAGCGACATAGCCATTACGCTAACTGCTGGTCCCAGGCCACATCTATATCTTCATATTTCCAGTGCCAGTACACTTAACTAGCACTGGTGGAGCTCAGGGAAACAGAGTGTGGGGAAGGGGTATGCAGAGAGATGAGCACAGGCTACTCAATTGGGCATGCAGGGTCAGGAGTGTTTTTTCTTGGGCACTGAACCTAGAAGGGCTGACACTCACTCCACAGGCACTTTTGATGTTTTTAACCTTTCCTTGAACTTGATATCAACAATCAGTTACCTCCTCACCTCACAGAAACATGCATTGGGAAGCACTTGTAGAGAGCACAGGCCTTACACATAACTGCATGTGGGGGTGCTCCAACATTTATGGGAGGGCATTTCATAGGAGAAAATGTTCACTTTGATATTTACAGTTAAGGGTAGAACTGAATGCCTTATACTTTTTAAAAATTGTTTTATGTTTTTCCTAATTATCCAAATAACACATTTTTATTATAGAAAATTTATAAAATATAGAAAATTACAGAAGGAAAAATAAAATACCTACTACCCAGTTATAAGCACTATTAACATTTCTCTTTATTCCTTGACATTCCTTTCTCTCTACATTATATGTGCAATTTTTTTTCTTCACAACATCAGGATTATGGTATATATGTTAGATATTACTTTATATTATCATGTTATACATATTATCATATGTCATTCTGTTTTTGGACTTACAATTACAGGCCAGAATGTTTCAGTGTCATTAAATATTTTCTTCTGAAATGATTTTTTTAATGATAGATAGTACAAGCACATACATGCATGTGGCAATAAAGGAGAGACAAGTACCCTTTACAGGGTCTTACCAGTGAGATCTCCCCTTCCCAGCATTCAGCTACTCAGAGCCCACACATGTGCCCAGATGTTTTCAAGCCAACACAGGTTTTCAAACCCACAGTCAGCCATATGGCTTCCATCCTTGCAGGGCACTTGCCCTACTGCCATACCAAAGTGGTTAGACACAAGATGATTTTTAATGGATTTATATTTTTCTTATTTAATCAGTCTTCTGTTGTGGAGTATTCAAGATGTTTATAATTTTTCTCTAACTTAAAGTGATGCTTTGATGAATATCTCTGTTCAAGAATACTTGACCACACTTTGATCATTTTCTTACTATAAATTCCTGTAACTAGAATTACGGGGATCAAGGGTATGCATTTTTACAGCACTCTCTTAAATCAAGTATGTCTTAGGAAGATTGCTTCAATTTATGCTTCCACAAGAATATTTAAGAGTATCCATTCCCCTGTACCCTAATAAGTATTGAGTATTAACAATTAAAAATTATTTATGGGAGTTACTGATGTCATAGAAATCAGAATAGAAAAGCTCCTAATACATACATGTATTTTGTCTAGTTTGCCTACATTATGGGAAAAAACAGTGAAGAATATTAATCTAAATGTAAATGATCTA
Source organism: Tupaia belangeri chinensis (assembly GCF_000334495.1). NCBI lineage: Eukaryota > Metazoa > Chordata > Mammalia > Scandentia > Tupaiidae > Tupaia > Tupaia belangeri. The sequence goes on along the minus strand of NW_006159547.1, from coordinate 2,925,373 downwards.
TACTAGTTCACTGGTACATGACTAAATTTAAATTCAGACCACAAACTCCAACTTTTAGTTATGAAAATCTTATCTTGTAGAAAATTCAGATACAGAATAAAACAGGATGTTACTTTAAATCACATTTTAAAGAAAATATCTTGCAACAGGCACTTAAACAAAACTTGCAAAAACTAAGTGCTATCTCCTCTAAGAAGCATGCATGTTTAGAAACTAGTTATGTGCGTGAATTCAACATGAAATCAGAGATTGTTTAACATTATTATGCTTTAAGGTAGGGGGGAAATTGTTGCTTTTCTTTTGTAATTTTATTGTATTTATTACTTGTGCTATATTCTTTATGTACATTTATTCCTAATCTTCACAAAACTCTGTAAGGAAGTTTTTTTGGTTTTGGTTTTGTTGTTGTTGTTTCAGTTTTGCAATTAAGGAAACTGGCTGAGAGACATAGAAACTTGGCAAAAAACACCTCAATAAGAAGTAGGCCAATATTTGTGCCAAGACTTGACTGACTCCAGAGCCTGGCTCATTTTACTGTGCTATAAGGACTCCCAGTGAGCTCACTCAGGATTTATGTCCCAGAGAAGAATATGATGAAACCCTGGACCCCATGCTGGTGACAAAAGCGGCTGATGATGCTGACCCACCAATCTCCCTCTCTAGTGGCCTTAAGTGGAAATCTTAATAAAATAACATTTTCTGTTTCTTTTTTCTTAAATTAATATGCTTAAATATGTATAGTTAACATTAAACTGCTTTTGCTTGTTAAACTGTAAAGAAAGAGCAGAAAAGAGAAAGAAGGACTAGAAAAATCCATAACTCGGAGAATATCCAGGACTGAGTAGGGGGAGAGGGTAGTTTTTAAGGCATTGCAGTACATTTGGAGAGTGGGAAGCAGAGGGATGGGTAGTTTTAGAATCGGGCTGAGCAGGGGAGATAGCTGAACAGTCTCACAGGCTGGGGGCACTGAGCCATCTTTTTCCGTTCTGCCACCTGTCTCCACCACAGGCATGTGCCTGCCTCACAGGCAGGTGGTCGTGTTTATGGGTCAGGACAGCCCTCTCTTAAGATAGGCAAATGCTTGTAATGAGACATTTTCACTCTTCTTCTTCTTCTTTAGCCTTTATGCTGCACACATTGTCCACCCTCCAACGGTACTATCAGCTCTTCTAAAGAAGAAACACTTGATTGGAGGTTGCTGTGCTGGGGGAGTGGTACAGTCTTTCATAAGCCAGTGCTCACACATCAGATTGCCTGTGTTCAAACCTCGGCTCTGCCTCTTACTGTGTGAGCTTGGGTGAGTCACTTAATTGTTCTTTGCCTCAGCTCTCTCCATTTGTAAAATAGAAATTCATTTGAAAAATATTTATGGAGCACTTATCGTGTGCCAGAATGGTTTGGCCTCTGAGGATAAAGTAATTAATAAAAAAGAGAGCTTATGTTCCAATGAGACAGACAGACTTTAGCCAAACATACTTTAATGATAGATATTAACTATAATGAAGAAAAATAAAGGAAGATGCTATGGTTAGATAATACCTAGTCCCCAAAGGTTCATATTTTGGAATCTGATCCATAGAATAAAGGCAACAGGTGGTGGAGAGAGAGACCTTCAAGAGCTGAGTTCTAGTGGGCTGGATTTAGTATTTGGATTTTGGAAGTATGATCCTCATGAATGGATTAATGCTGTCCCATGACACGAAGTGAGTTCTAGGTCTTGCGAGAAGGAGTTGGTTGTTACAAAGAAAGATGGTGGCCCCAGGTCTCTCTTTGCATGTGTCTACTGTCCTCGCTGTTTCTGTCAGCCAGGGACCAGCTTCATGCTGTTCCCATGTCTTCGGAATTCTCATTGTCAGAATTGCGAGCCAAATAAACTTCTATTCCTTGTGAATCACCCAGTGTCAGGTATTTCTGTTTAGCAACACAATAATGAACTAATACTGAGGTAGAGGGACAAAAATGACAGGGAGTGATATTCTAGATAGGGGGTCAGAGAATCCCTCTCTAAAGAAGTGGTATTTCAGTAAAGACATGAAAAAAGTGAATGAGTCATACCGCAGATCTAGAGAAGAATAGTGATTACAAAAGCCCTAAGAAGGGACAAGCTTAGTGTGTTCAAAGAAGAGCAAACATGTGGAATTTAGGGTGGCTTAGACAGGATCAATGAGAGAGATAGGTAAGAGAATAGCTAAGAATCCAGGTTATACAGGCTCAGATGACTTTGGTAAGGACTTTAGATTGAATTTGAGTGTAATTAGAAGTGATTTCATTGGGACCAGCAGTTAGCGTAATGGCTTTGTCACTGGACTCCCAAGTTCGAGTCCTGGACCCGGTGGCTTAAATCATGCTGGGCACGTGTGCATGCGTGCCCATGATTCCAAGAGGGGAATGGAGGAGAAGGGATTGCAGCGTGGTCATCCCCCTTGGGGGATGATTTCTTGCTTTCTGTCTCTCTCTCTCTCTCTGTCTTTCTGGCGAGCTTATGAGCCCTATAGCAAAAGCCTCTCAAAACCAACCAACCAAACAAACAAAAACCAGTGATTTCATTAAGGGGCCAGCAGGTGGCATGGTAGGTTAAGGTGCTGAACTCCCACATGGCTGACCATGGTTAAAGTCCCAGACCTGGAGGCTTGCTTTCTCACTTTCCCTCTATCTTTCTGTTTCTCTCTGGTATGTGCACCTGTCCTGTAGCAAATTTAAAAAACAATAATAAATAAAATTGAATAATTCTTTTTTTTTAAAAATAAACTGAAGTGATTCAGTTAAACCTCAGTCATGAGAGCCAGAAAATATTCTCAAAACTTAATTAGAAAGATTTGATCCAGAGGCTTTGAGTGCTTATACGATAGAATCAGTGAAGAGGTTGCAAGAGCAAACTCTAAGTTGGACCTATAGGAATGAGACTCAAAATGCCACTACCAAATCAGGTGGCCAGAAAAGCTGCTGCCTCTGCCATAATCAGGATGATAGGCAATGAAGAGGTTGTGACTGAATTGGTGACTAGAGAACCTATGCCTGACCTTGTGGGTAAGGAAGCTAGATTCTATTTAGCTGACCACACATTTCAATTCCTGGGCTTAATGACCTGGAAAATATGGTAGGCATGTGTATATGACCCAAATGCTTACAGGATGGAGAAATAGAGAAGGTATTTCAGCATGATCATGTCCCATGAGGGAGTGATTTTTCTCTCCCTCTCTGTGTCTCTCTCTGGCCAGTACATGTACATTCGAGCAAAAAGTTTTTAAAGAATGATTTATTTTATTTATTCATTCATTTATTTTAATTTGACCAGACACACACACACACACACACAGAGAGAGAGAGAGAGAAAGTGGGAAAGCAAGAAAGCAAGCCACCAGGTCCAGGACTTGATCCGTGGTCAGCCATGTGGGAGTGTCTAGTGCCTTAACCACCATGCCACCTGCTGGGTCCCAACTCTAGCAAAATTTTTAAAAAGAATCTATGCCATGGCTATGACCCCAGGAACAGGGAGCCCTCATCACTGCCATGACAACTGTCTTTAACACCCACACCTATCTATTTCTTCATGGCCACGGCTACCTGAAGTAATAGTCAAAACAGCCAGAACACAGCCTCAACCCTATGTTTGCCTTCTTGGTCTCTTTCATGTGTATCTAATTGGTGAGCCACCCCAAACCATAGCTGCAAAAGAGCCTAAGAAATGTAATTTTTAATTTTCCAGTCCCTAGAGAGTGAGAAAGTATATTAGAGGATAAGAATGGATGGGGGATACCAATCCACCACACCTCCCATCCCCCATACCTGGAAAGCTACAGGGAGGGTAAAAAGGAAGTGAATAATGGGAATGTATTTGTTCTACATTTTACCACAATAATTCTCATTGTGGTGTAAAGAATACTCTCTAGTAGGCCAATAACAGAAGCAGGGACAATTAAAGGGCAAAGGCAGTAAGCTCAGGCAAGAGATATGGAGCCTGAGACTAAAGTGGTAACCCCAAGAAAGAAGTAATGAAATTACACAGTTTGTAAGTAGAGCCTATAGAATTTGCTGGTAGATTGGATATAAGGTGTACCAAAAGTAAGGAATGTAGGATAGCTCCAGGATTTTGGCTTGAAACACCTGGATCAATAAAGTGACAGGCACAATAGTGGGAAAATTGTGGACTGAGGGAGAAAATACTTCCACTTATCTCAATCAATAAAGGATGTATCAAAGTTCTTAGAACATGCAGTATTAAGCTAGTACTAGCTATTTTTAAAATTTAAGTAACATTTTTGTCTAATTCTTCAGCATTGAAGTCATCAAGATCAAAACTGCTTATTTTTGAATGGTAGTTGCGTCTTCTAGGTAGAAAATGATAAGATGCCCAAAATTTGAAATTTTGAACCATACGATTACAAAAGAGATAGCTATGGTGAAGTTTCTAAATCACTCGTTATTTCTTTCTGGAATTGTAGATCTAAGCTCCAATGAAACTTGGTACTTAGGCTAAATCAAGATTATTCATTTTGCATAGAATGGAGGATGGCCTTGATAGTTTAGGTAATGTCTCCTTTCCTACGAACCACCAGGGGAGGATGGACTCCCCTAAGCACAATTTATGGCACTAGCTACGTGAAGTTCCAAGAGAGAAAATTCATAAAAATTTAATATGGAATCCAAAAAGAACAGAATCAAAAAAAAAAAAAGGAACAAAGGAGAACCCAAAGAGAGAAAAATAAGTGCAAAGACATTTTTTTCAATAGGCTCTTACTAATACCTACTCTAATTTTTAAATACTCTATGGGGACATTGTGTTGAGAGATTTTCATATATCTCCTCTTATCATCTTTACAACATACTCTAAATTAGAGTTATTATCCTCATTTCATGGATGAGAATACTGAGGCATAAAGAAACTAAACTATGTGCCTCAAGGCCATGCAGTTATTTACCTCAGAACTGAGAGTCAACTCAGACTGATTTATTCAAGACTTGATGGTATTAAATATCATTCTACCCAATTATACTGTTATCCAAGATATACATTGTAATTGCAGATGAGTTGTGTAAAAGATTCGGTTCAAGGAATGGTACAGCAGTGATTTTTGTAGGGAAGACTTGAGGTTAACTTAGTTCGAAGTATGCCACTGCCACTAAGAAATGATAATAGATCCCTGTTAAATTGGTCAGGGTAATGCTAGTTGCTATAACTAACAAACCTCCTAAACACACAATAGCTCAGATGAAATAGAAATTTATTTCTCACATACAGAAGTCCCAAATGAGTGCTACTGAAGGCAGGTATCTCTCTTCTAAGATAGACCTAGTCCATTCTGTGACTCTTTCATCTCTAACACATCAGTTCTAAGGCTGCCATATTCATCAACATCAAACTAGAGGAAGGGGGAAAGCCCAGGAGCATTTTATAAACCAGTCCTGTAGGTCAGGATTTTCCAATGTCCAGGCTGTCTCTGCTGGTCTATGGCCCATTGGGCCTCCCCAACCCCCCATGGGTGGGCAGCAAGCAAGGACATGAGGTTTTGTCCATATTTGCAGCTGCTCACCATTCCTCTCATTGCCTGGTCTCCTTCTCCTGTCAGATCAGCAGTGGTACTGGATTCTCACAGGAGTGTGTAATCTATTTTAGTGTGACTGTTTCATTGCATATTACAACATAGTTGTGCTGGAAATGGAGTGCACATGGATGTGGTGCATTTGAGTCGTCCTGGAACAAACCCCCTAAACCCTGTCTGTGGAGGGATTGGCTTTCATGAGGCTAGTCCCGATGCAGGGAAGGTTGGGGACCACTGTTCATCACTTCAACTCACACTCTATTGACTAGAACGTAGTCACCCAGTCATATCTACTTGCAAGTGAGACTGGGAGATGTTGTTTAGTTAAATGCCTAGCTAGCCAGTTTCTGCCACACTGCTCTCATCCGTGACATGATTTCTCCCATTTTATTCTCAAAAAGAAACTGGAAGTTTGGTTTGGACATTATATTGCACTTATTCCCATGACAAAATTATAATTAGGTCAAACAGAATTGCCTGATTCTTTTTCCTCTCATGGTTTGTTCATGAAAAAGAAGTTGTATGTTCATTTTCTTGAAGATTTTAAAGTAAAAAGCTCCTTTCTGACCATGCTATCCATAACTTTTTTTTCTACTTCTTTTTACTACTTTAATAGAATATTACATCTTGCAAAAAGTTGAAAAGCTTTCATGTTTACAAAGCCTCATTTAAACCTTAATTGATAAAACATTTACAATCTTGTTATGCTTGTCTAATTTATTGATGCCTACAAGTTTATGCCCTAATGTGGGCAAATATATAACAATGCCATTTCAACTACGGTGATTTATATCAGTGAAAAAGATTAGGTGTTAACAAAGTAGTCCTGATGATATCCTTAAGAAAACTGGTAAGATTTTACTTCAAGTATAAAATCACTTGAGAAATATCCTTTATCTTTTCCAGGTTTTAAACATTTCCCTGTAGTAACACATATTGGAATTTTGTATTTCACCTATAATGAATATAAGAAAATTTTAAAATGAACACTCTTTACAAAAAGCCAAGATCTTCTCTTTGCTCTCCCAACTCCCAACCTAAAGCATGAAGTAGTTTTTTTCTTCTGCTCTTCCATAGCACTTCACTGATACCTCTCTTGATACATGTAGTGCATTCTTTCTGTCTCACCTTGTGGTTATTTACATCCCTTATCTCCCCTACCATACTGTTGCTACTACTTTTAGGAAGAAAAAGACCTCATGTGTCATTCTTTTTCAGCAGTGCTTTCCATGTAGTGTAAGCACACACACACACACACACACACACACAAACATATAAAACTTTCTTCTTTTAGTTATGTTTATGAAAACATCAAACTACATAAAAATATTTTATCTTAGTACTGCCAAAATATCCATTCATCCAAAACCAACTAAAACAATCATAAAAACTCATAATCCAATAATGTAACAAATAATAAACAAACCATTATAATGCCAAGGGTTGCAGTACATTAATGAATGAAATATCATCCTAGAAAAGTCAAAGATAGCTGGACAAAACAACTGGTATTTAAGGGGCTGGCAGGTGGCATGGTGGCTAAGAGTGCTGGACTCTACTGCAGTTCGAGTCCTGGACCTGGTGGCTTGCTTTTTCACTTTCTGTGTCTCTCTCTCTCTGTCCCTCTCTGGTCAAATAAAAATAGATAAATAAAGTTAAATAAAATAATTATTTAAAGAAAAAGAAACGTCAAATATAGCTGAACAAAAGAACTGGTATTTGAGATTTTAAGTTGAAGAGATGGAGAAAATTTCTAGGCATAGAGAATAACATAGAAAAGGCAGGAGATTGTGTCTTGGGCAACAAACATTTAGAAAAACCAAAAATCTCTGAGTGGCACAAGGCTCGTCATATGTTTCATATCAGTCACTAGCCAATAACCATTGTTGAGTGGCATTTTTTTCTGGGCAAAAAGAAAAGCATCTAATTTATATATTTTTGAAGTTTTTTAAAAAGTTTATTTTATTTATAACAGTGAGCATGTGCATGAGAGAAAGAGAAAGAGAGAGAGGGAGATAAGTACCTTTGACAGCATTTCACTATGCCATGATCCCCTTTCTTCAGACGTCCAGCTCTTCAGGATCCTGGGCACATATTTATGCAACAGGTGTACTTTTAAGCTAACCCAAAGATTCAAACCCACAGATGGCCTTGTAGCTTCCAACATAACAGTTCAGTTTCCTATAAACTGTACTACCAGGCTAGGGCAGTATTTATATATATATATATGGTGGGGGTAGAGGGGGAGAGAGATTTTTGCTATAGGGCACAAATCTCACTGGGGAGAAAGAGAAACAGAAAGTGAGAAATCACCTTTTGGGAGTAGGGTGGCCACACCACAATCCCTTCTCCTCCATTCTCCTCTTGGGATTTGGAGCACGCATGCACAAGTGCCTCGTGTGAGTTTCAAGCCCCCAGATCTGGGACTTGAACCATGGTCGGCCATGTGAGAGTCCAGTGATGCAACCTTTATGCCATCTGCTGGTCCTAGTATTTCTTTTTAATAAGCTAAAAATATACCAAAAGATCTTGAATCCAAAAGGGGATCTTCCATTCTACTAAATTTTCATGTATCCACATGTACATAACTGTATATTTAATGAGGTATGAGTTCTCTGGTGATGAACAGTATTTGACCAGGAGCTGAATGGCTTAGCACATTTAGAGCATCCTTACTTCTTTCCAGCATGAATCCTCTGTTGTCATGCAAACTAGAATAAAAAGTTTTCCCATGCTCAGTACATTCACATTTCACTCTTATGTGATTCTCATAATGAAGACCTGATTTTTGACTGAAAGATTTCTCCACCATAATTATGTCAATGTGGTTACTGTCCAGATGAACTCTTTAGTGCATACTTTGAACCAATAATCATTATGAAAAAAGGACGGGTGATGGTTATATTTGTCAGAGTATTCATACTGTGATTCAGTCATTTTGTTTAGCTTCTTTGATGTCCTGTTTTTGTTTTGTTTTGTTTTGGTTTTTACTGTGGTGAACTGGTCCTTAAACTGGTTAATGCAATAGGAGTCTACAAGAACCAGGTTGGTACTAAATTGAATACAAATACAGGACTATGGAGAGATTTCAGCATTCTTTTCTCTTAGTGATTGCAACACATTTCAGGGCATAGAGAATGATGGTCAAGACATCAGCTCAATGTCAGCCTCCACTTGCATCCTTCCAGGCCTAGTGCCCTTGTGCTGGACACAACTAAACATTCACCCAGTAGGGCCTTGATACTATATGGGGAGATATGCCTTCTGGCCTCATCCACAATCACTTTATGTAGTCAATCAAATTGTTACTGAACGGGTTAAAAAAGGAAGAACTTTGCATAATAAAAAGATGGGCATTGCTGGAAACATTACATTGGAAGCACTAGAGGCTTTTTTCATTTATTTTTAATTGTCAGAGAGTATACCCACTCATGAGAGAGAGAGAGGGGGAGAGGGAGGGAGAGAGGGAGAGAGAGAGAGAGAGAGAGGAAAAAAAAAATAAAAAACAGAAGAGGGAGAAAGCACCTTCCCAGTGGGGCTTGGTCATGCTGCAATACCTTCTCCTCCATCTCTACATAGCCAAATATTGTAACCATGCACATGCGTGCACCTGATGTGTTCCTCAAGCCACCAGGGGTGGGATTCAAACTGTGGTTGGTCATATGGGATTTAGCTCCTTTGACAACTAGGCTGTGAGGCCAGCCCTTTGACTGGAGGACTTTTTAAGTTAAATAAACCAACTCTTTCACTATTAGTTTACTGCACATCATTGGTGATATATACAAAATAGCATGGTTTGCAAAGCAGTATGTTTCTATGTTTTACTGTGTGGTATTTGTAATTTCTGAAATAATGTTTACAATATAATAATAAAAATATTATTTCAGGTTATTAAACCTCACTTTTGAAAGTGTGTCATCTTTTCGGACCAGCAGCTAGCATAATGGCTATATCGCTGGACTCCTACGTAGTCGACTGTGGTTCAAGTCCTGGACCCGGTGGCTTAAACTCACGCCGGGCACGTGTGCGTGCATGCCCAAGATCCGGAGAGGAGAATGGAGGAGAAGGGATTGCGGCATGGCCATCTCTCCTGGGGGGTGATTTCTCGCTTTCTGTCTCTCTGTCTCTCTGTCTGTCTGGTGAGCGCACAGGCCCTATAGCAAAAAAACCTCTCCAAAAAAAAAATGTTTGTACATGTTTAGTACAGGTGCAACCATCATAGGTCTAACTCCATAGTAACTGTCAGCAATGATGTGATATTAGGGCCGGCAAGTGGCATGGTGGTTAAAGGCGCTGGACTCCCACATGACCAACCACAGTTCAAGTCTCGGACCTGGTGGCTTGCTTTCTCACTTCCTCTCTCTCTCTTTCTGTCTCTCTCTGATCAAACTGGAAAGTAATAATGATAATAATAATAAATAAAGTTAAAATAAAATAATTCTTTAAAAAAACAGGAAGTGTGTCATCCTTTCATTATATTCTGGTACTATATCCATCATTTTATTAATAGTATTATACCTTATTATTAAATACAAAGTTTGATCAATATTGAAAATCTCTTGAATATCAAATATTTACATATATATGTGTATATATACACACACACACACACATACATGAAATTTATATGTAAACATACCTTATTTGTTATTATATAACTATTTAGATTTTGAATTTAATTAAAAAAGCTTTGTCTGATTATGAATATGAGAGAGTAACCAAATACCATCCCTTAAAATATAAAGTTGAGGGGCTACCAGGTGGCTGGTGGTTAATGGAACTGGATTCCCACATAGCCAACCACAGTTTGAGTCCCAGATCTGGCAGCATGCTTTTTTACTTTCCCTTTCTCTCTCTCTCTGGTCAAATTAGAAAAATAATAATAACAAGTGTAACTAAATTAATTAATTAACTAATTTATATATATGTATATATATATATATATAAAGTGGATAATCA
>NW_006159547.1:2873034-2914625 GCF_000334495.1 Tupaia belangeri chinensis | reverse complement strand
GGGAAAGAATGTAAATTAAGTTACAAAAGAAAAAAAGAAAGTTTCAGGAAAAAAAAATCTATTCAATGATTGCAGTAAGATATATAGCCCTAGCTAGGTGCTACTTTATAGGATGCCTAAAGTTAGACTTGTGTTCATGGAAATGTATATATCAGCTGTGTTTGCTATGAAAATATTTAGATTAATTAAGGTCTTTAGTAATTCAATAAAATGTGGGGGGAAAACAGTATAGAAAACAAACAAAGATACCAGAGACAGTGTGGGAGGAGAGTAGGAGATGGCAGAGAGTAAGAGATAGGGAATCAAGGATGGGGGAAAAAGAAGCAAAACATACAGAAAACAAGAAATGGAAAATTATTTGCTGACAATAACATGTTTGTTGATGTGCTCAATATACAGTGTACTCTGAATGGAAAATCTCATTTTGTATGCTGTAATGATGTACAGTGAATGAATGCAAATAAATTTAAATTAAAAAAACTTTAATAATTTTCTTCAGGATAATTAAAGAAATAATTGTTTTTTAATGAGACATAAAACAGTAAAGTAATTCAAATGTTCTATGTTGGTGATAATCTGACTATCTACAAAAAAAAAAGAGGAAATGTTGGCTGAATTTCCATTTCATTTCAGTAAAAGTTCATGCTTTCCTTATAGTAAAAAATGACCAGAATTAGAATTTCTGAATGTTCATTCTTATATATTATAAAATGGGATAGTTCATCCTTTCAAACTACTACCTATAGTTCATTTTCCATAGAAAACCTACAAAGAATATTATATCAGTTCCAACAACACATTTTTCAGTATGAGTAAAATCTTACTCTAACAAATTTGATTAACAGAAATGTTCTGTTAACTAACAAAGCTATTTCCATGTTTCATGATCACTCAGATTGTAGCATGAATTCTGTGTAGTGATTAGTTCTGAACACAGATGTTCTTTAAAGTCCAAACTGTTTTCCAACAGTCGACATTATATTTGGGGGATTTGTTTTGTTTTGTTTTTGTAACGTTTGAAAGGAAAAACAGAAGATTCATGAGCTCTGGCTTGTTAAAAAATTTTTTTTGTTTAAATTAAGTTGATGCTATCTTCCAATTTCTGACTATTCTCTATGAGTAAAATCTCTCTGAAGTTCCTCCGTATCTCCAGTTCCAACAAGAACATTGTTCTGTGTAGGTATTGGAGGCTTAACGTGGCAGCAGCCTCCCACAGCATCGCTGGCTGGATGGCTTTTGAGAGTCTGAAAGTCTTGGATGCAGGAAAAAATGGGGGTGCAAAAGTCTCCTAGGAAGAGAACTTTTGGGGTAAGAGATGCCTTTTGGTGTGAAAAATGCTGCCTACTTTAGCATTTGAAATAAACTCTTAGAATTCAATATTTCGTAAACATGACTGTGTGTCAGAATCCCAGAGAGGTTTTTGAAAACTCCTAGACTCTCAGAGAATCCCCAGTATGGAGCTCAGGAATCTGTATTTTAAAGGTGTTCCCTTATGAATCTAATATAGACAGACCATGAAAAACCACTAAGCAGATAAACTCTACCTAACAACCCACTCTCAACATTTCTTCATTGGTCATTCATTCAAAAAAACATTTGTTGATTATCTTCATGAAGTTTACATTCTAATGGAGGCAGACAATAACAGGCAAGTAAAGAATATAACTGCTGTGATTTGGTGGTGAACTTTAATTAATAGATTAAGTTTTTTGAGAATTATTTGCTGCAGAAGTGAAGGCTTTGTCTCTTTGATAATGACATCTACTGTCTTTAAATTTAGGCTTTAGAAAAATTTTAAGGCCCCGCAGATGGTGTAATGGTTACATCCCTGGACTCTCACATAGTCAACTGCTGTTCAAGTCCCTGACCTGGTGGCTTAAAACTCATGCTGTGTGGCTGTGTGTGTATGTCCAAGATCCTGAAAAGAGAATGGAAGGAAAAGGACTGCAATGAGGCCATCCATCCTGGGGGATGATTTCTTACTTTCTGTCTCTCTGTCTCTCTGTTTCTTCAGAGAGTGCATGTGCCCTATAGCTAAAATCTCTCAAAAAAAAAAAAAAGAAAAGAAAAAAAGAAAGGAAGAAAGAAAAGAAAGAAGACAAAAGAAAAGAAAAAGGACTATATGGTGAGATTTTCTTTTAAAAATTGTCAGAGGGCGCATGTGCTTGCTGGTCAGGGTAGGAGGAAGTACCCCCAATGGGGTATGGTCACACTGCAACCCCCTCATCTCCATTTCTCCATCCTGTTGGGATTGTGGGAACACACACACACATCCAGCATGATTTTTTTTTTTTTTGAGAGATGTTTTTGCTATAGGGCACGTGAGCTCACCAGACAGACGGAGAGAGACAGAAAGCGAGAAGTCACCCCCCGGGGGTATGGCCACGCCACAATCCCTTCTCCATTCTCCTCTCGGGATCTTGGGCACACATGCACACGCACCCGGCATGAGTTTAAGCCACCAGGTCTGGAACTCAAACCGTGGTCGACTACGTGGGAGTCCAGCGACATAGCCATTATGTTAACTGCTGGTCCCCAGCATGTTTTTTAAGCTGCTAGCATCAGGTTTCAAACTGTGGTTGGCCATGTGGGATCCAGCTCTCTTAAACACCAGGCAACAGGGCCAATCCATCAAAGTTTTGTGTCATTTTTGCAGATATTGGTACTTAGTACTTTATCAGTCTGGGTCTTTTCAGTAATTTGACAGGAAAGGTTTAATTTTTAAAAAAGTAAAGAGAATGAACTCAAAAGAATATACAAATAGCCAATAGTAGGACGAGCTATGACCAACAAGCAGAGACAGAGCCCCCAAGACTCTCTCACCAGCAAGCAGTACTGATAATAGACATTGTTAAAGGCATGACAGTGACTTGTCACATGGCAGAGAAGTCGCTACAGAGCCTAATGGTGGAACTTACTGGATATCTGCCCTGTAGAGTACTGGTCAAAGCTTACCAGGGGAAATGTCTCACCCAAGGCACTCCTTTATAAAACTGCCCAAGGAAGCTGCAGCTTACTGTGCACTGCAGAGGCTGGGCCCTGGGAATGCTGCAAGCACTACAGGATCCAGGAACTGGAGAAAGCTTACACACTGTGGAATTTTGATGCTGAAGACACTGTAAGCTGAAGACTTTTGTGCTACAGGAACCCAGCCAAGCACATCAGAACCAGGAAGCAAATACTTCTTCTGCAGTGTCCCTCTAGCACCCTCTATTCACAAAGCTTCAGTGCCAGCTGGTGAAGAAATCATTTAAAGGGCCCTGATCCATTTTTTAAAGCAATCAAAAAGACAGTATATTAGTAACCATATGTATATACATATTTTTTAGAGGTTTTCTTTTTTTTTTTTTTTTGCTTTTTGTTTGTTTGTTTGTTTGTTTTGCTATGTGGGTGCATGCGCTTGCTGGAAAGACAGAGAAGACAGAGAGACAGAAAGCAAGAAATCACCCCCCAGGAGGGATGGCCACGCCGCAATTCCTTCTCCTCCATTCTCTTCTCGGGATCTTGGGCGCGTATGCACACACGCCCGGCCTGAGTTTTAGCTACCGGGTCCGGGACTCAAACTGCGGTTGACTACATGGGAGTCCAGCGACATAGCCATTATGCTAGCTGCTGGTCCCAGTAACCACATGTATATTAATTCAGTGAGAAATTTAATTTTTTTCTCTGTGATCAAGTCCATACTGAGGTTCCTCTTCATGAGATGGACTATCAAGCGAACCAAGAGCCTTATTTCTTCCTTTTTCTTACCACTTTTGTTGTTCTACCATTTGCCTGTCGGTATGAGAATAATTTCCATTGATTTTATTCTTCTTCATCTTTTTTGTTTCATATTTCATGATGAATTTTTTATCAGAATTTTCTCAGTTATTTAATAAATATAAAGTTGACAAAAGAAAGTACATATATTTCTAAATTAGTAGTCTGTAATTTCTAGCTAGTTTTATTGAAACATTCCAAAATGACTCTCCAAACTGTAGTAAAAGTGGTATATTCCTAACTCAATTTTCCTTACTGGATTCTGAAAATACTCCTTATCATTCCAATGCCATCCAACATTGGAGAAAGTCTAACAGATGGGAAATCTAAGTAGAAGGTGGCATGGAGGTTAAGGTAGCTGGATTCTACATGCTGATTTCATGGTTCAAGTCCCAGACCCATCAGCTTGAAAATCACACTGGGAGCATATGCATTCATGACCAAAATCCTGACAGGAGAATGGAGGAGAAGGGTCTGTGACATTGCCATCTCCTCATCTCTCTCTGTCTTTCTCTCTGGTGAGCACACATGTCCTATAGAAAGACTTTTTAAAAAATCTTACTCCTGCAAATTTTAGAGTAACAAATGATTGTACAGAAATATGTTGCTATGAAAAATGATACAGTCATTTAGTTTGTCTCTTTGATAATGACATCTACTGTCTTTAAATTTAGGCTTTAGAAAAATTTTAAGGCCCCGCAGATGGTGTAATGGTTACATCCCTGGACTCTCACATAGTCAACTGCTGTTCAAGTCCCTGACCTGGTGGCTTAAAACTCATGCTGTGTGGCTGTGTGTGTATGTCCAAGATCCTGAAAAGAGAATGGAAGGAAAAGGACTGCAATGAGGCCATCCATCCTGGGGGATGATTTCTTACTTTCTGTCTCTCTGTCTCTCTGTTTCTTCAGAGAGTGCATGTGCCCTATAGCTAAAATCTCTCAAAAAAAAAAAAAAGAAAAGAAAAAAAGAAAGGAAGAAAGAAAAGAAAGAAGACAAAAGAAAAGAAAAAGGACTATATGGTGAGATTTTCTTTTAAAAATTGTCAGAGGGCGCATGTGCTTGCTGGTCAGGGTAGGAGGAAGTACCCCCAATGGGGTATGGTCACACTGCAACCCCCTCATCTCCATTTCTCCATCCTGTTGGGATTGTGGGAACACACACACACATCCAGCATGATTTTTTTTTTTTTTGAGAGATGTTTTTGCTATAGGGCACGTGAGCTCACCAGACAGACGGAGAGAGACAGAAAGCGAGAAGTCACCCCCCGGGGGTATGGCCACGCCACAATCCCTTCTCCATTCTCCTCTCGGGATCTTGGGCACACATGCACACGCACCCGGCATGAGTTTAAGCCACCAGGTCTGGAACTCAAACCGTGGTCGACTACGTGGGAGTCCAGCGACATAGCCATTATGTTAACTGCTGGTCCCCAGCATGTTTTTTAAGCTGCTAGCATCAGGTTTCAAACTGTGGTTGGCCATGTGGGATCCAGCTCTCTTAAACACCAGGCAACAGGGCCAATCCATCAAAGTTTTGTGTCATTTTTGCAGATATTGGTACTTAGTACTTTATCAGTCTGGGTCTTTTCAGTAATTTGACAGGAAAGGTTTAATTTTTAAAAAAGTAAAGAGAATGAACTCAAAAGAATATACAAATAGCCAATAGTAGGACGAGCTATGACCAACAAGCAGAGACAGAGCCCCCAAGACTCTCTCACCAGCAAGCAGTACTGATAATAGACATTGTTAAAGGCATGACAGTGACTTGTCACATGGCAGAGAAGTCGCTACAGAGCCTAATGGTGGAACTTACTGGATATCTGCCCTGTAGAGTACTGGTCAAAGCTTACCAGGGGAAATGTCTCACCCAAGGCACTCCTTTATAAAACTGCCCAAGGAAGCTGCAGCTTACTGTGCACTGCAGAGGCTGGGCCCTGGGAATGCTGCAAGCACTACAGGATCCAGGAACTGGAGAAAGCTTACACACTGTGGAATTTTGATGCTGAAGACACTGTAAGCTGAAGACTTTTGTGCTACAGGAACCCAGCCAAGCACATCAGAACCAGGAAGCAAATACTTCTTCTGCAGTGTCCCTCTAGCACCCTCTATTCACAAAGCTTCAGTGCCAGCTGGTGAAGAAATCATTTAAAGGGCCCTGATCCATTTTTTAAAGCAATCAAAAAGACAGTATATTAGTAACCATATGTATATACATATTTTTTAGAGGTTTTCTTTTTTTTTTTTTTTTGCTTTTTGTTTGTTTGTTTGTTTGTTTTGCTATGTGGGTGCATGCGCTTGCTGGAAAGACAGAGAAGACAGAGAGACAGAAAGCAAGAAATCACCCCCCAGGAGGGATGGCCACGCCGCAATTCCTTCTCCTCCATTCTCTTCTCGGGATCTTGGGCGCGTATGCACACACGCCCGGCCTGAGTTTTAGCTACCGGGTCCGGGACTCAAACTGCGGTTGACTACATGGGAGTCCAGCGACATAGCCATTATGCTAGCTGCTGGTCCCAGTAACCACATGTATATTAATTCAGTGAGAAATTTAATTTTTTTCTCTGTGATCAAGTCCATACTGAGGTTCCTCTTCATGAGATGGACTATCAAGCGAACCAAGAGCCTTATTTCTTCCTTTTTCTTACCACTTTTGTTGTTCTACCATTTGCCTGTCGGTATGAGAATAATTTCCATTGATTTTATTCTTCTTCATCTTTTTTGTTTCATATTTCATGATGAATTTTTTATCAGAATTTTCTCAGTTATTTAATAAATATAAAGTTGACAAAAGAAAGTACATATATTTCTAAATTAGTAGTCTGTAATTTCTAGCTAGTTTTATTGAAACATTCCAAAATGACTCTCCAAACTGTAGTAAAAGTGGTATATTCCTAACTCAATTTTCCTTACTGGATTCTGAAAATACTCCTTATCATTCCAATGCCATCCAACATTGGAGAAAGTCTAACAGATGGGAAATCTAAGTAGAAGGTGGCATGGAGGTTAAGGTAGCTGGATTCTACATGCTGATTTCATGGTTCAAGTCCCAGACCCATCAGCTTGAAAATCACACTGGGAGCATATGCATTCATGACCAAAATCCTGACAGGAGAATGGAGGAGAAGGGTCTGTGACATTGCCATCTCCTCATCTCTCTCTGTCTTTCTCTCTGGTGAGCACACATGTCCTATAGAAAGACTTTTTAAAAAATCTTACTCCTGCAAATTTTAGAGTAACAAATGATTGTACAGAAATATGTTGCTATGAAAAATGATACAGTCATTTAGTATCATAACCTGACCACTCCTGGTTCATTCCTTTCATCATCATACTAAACTCTCTGGTTCACTCTGTACCCTTTGTACACCATTACAAGTCCATACTGAGACCAAACGAAAAGTGATCTTGGATATTTACCCAGGCATCTAGGCCTGCTCCTCATTGTTCCTTAGTTCATGGCCTTCTGAATGCCTTGATTCCTATTCCACATCTTGTCTTAGTCCCTGTTCTTAGCTAATCTAGAAATTTCTCAGAATTCAAACATCAGGCAGGGATTGTAACTGAGAGAAACTGCTCTATTAAGAAAGAGAGGATTATGAAGATGAGGAGATGACACGTCCTATTAAAACAAAACCGATGCTATCATACAGAAATACTGGTCCAGTCTAATGACCTCATTTTTCAAGAGAAAGTTGAATGTGGACTTTTATGAGCAATCTCCCAAATATTATAAATTGGCAATTAAAACATACTTAAAGCATTATGGCTCAAACAATTTTCTTTTCAAGTGTATCTGATATCTGGCAGATCTTTCAACCAAACGAAAGTGATCATTTTCTACCCTGCCCTCTTTTAGTCACATCATCTTGTTTTGTTATAATGAAAGCACTTGTTACGTCCTGACATTTATTTATTACCTGACCACCAGCTTCCACAGCAATGAAAGCTCCATAAATAGGAATCTTGTATAAATTTCTGTGGCTATATTCCTAACACCTAGAGCTTACTATATACTCAACATGTTTGTTGGATGAATGAATGACTAGGATTTAATATTTTGAACTGGTCATCTTTGTTTCATTTCAATATGAGTTTAAGTGTACTTATTCTTTTCAGTTCTAGTAATAATCCCAAGTGATCTTCCTTCTGTTCAGGCCCCAAACTGAAATGACGAATAAGCAAACATCGTCACTTTCATATCTACCTCAACAAGCTACATTTTTAATGTAAAAGCATTGTAAACCAAGAAGTTTAACTTTACATTTCAATTGAATTAAATTTCATTAAAAACTTTTACTTATGACCCAGCCAGTTGTTTGGCAATTAAGGCAACTGGATCCCATATGGCCAACTGTGCAGTTCAAGTCCCAGACCTGGCACTTGAGAAACATGCCAGGCCCATCTGTGCATGTCCAAAATCCCAAAAGCAGGGAGAAAAGGAGGAGAAGGATTGCAACATGACCATTCTTCATGAGGAGTGATTTCTTACTTTCCTTCTTTCTTCAATATCCTATGTGACCCAAGCCCTGTCTACCGTTCTAAACTTATCACTGGTCACATTCCTTTTGCCACCTATGTTTCAGCCATGTTGGTTATCTATTATCTATTATCACATAACAAATTACCCCAAAACTTAGAAAATGAAAACATTTGTTTCTCATAGTTTCTGTAAGTCAGGAAAATATTTCCAAGCCCAGTTAAAATGGGGCTTCTGGGTACCAGCAGATGGTGTAATGGTTAAGTTGCAAGACTCCCATGTAGTAGAACGATGTTCTAGTCCCAGACTCGGAGGCTTAAAACTCATGCTGTGTACATGTGAGTGCCCAAAATCCAAAGAGGAGAATGGAGGAGAAGGGATAGCAGTGTGGCCATCCCTCTTGGGAGGTGATTTCTCACTTTTTATCACTCCATCTCTCTGGTGAGCACATGCGCCCTATAGCAAAAATTTTTCTAAAAAAGAGGAGGGAGGCTTCTGGCTCAAGGTTTCTCACAAAGCTGTAAACTCAGTGTCAGCAATGACTACAGTTTCATCTGAAGGCTCAGTGGGGGCATATGGACTTTGTTACATAGAGGCTGTTGAACTGAAGGCTTCAGTTCTTCCTGATGGCTATCAGCCAGAGGCTTCCCTCAGTTGCTTGCCACATGGACCACTCTATAGAGTAGCTCTTGTTTCATCAGAATGAGTGTGTTTGGGGACTACAAACCCACCTTCTTCTTCAATGATGAGCTAGAACTCATGAGATTCACTATATAGTTGTACTCACACTACAACTTATAAAAGCAATGGAGAAAGGAATACACAGTCAGATCATAAAGGAAAAGGCCCAAGCAAAGACTATAGGAATCCATATGCAGACTTCCTCATGCTGTCACCCCTCATGAAGGATTACAACGATCACACTGCTCTAAGCAACAAAAATGCAGCAAATGTGTGTGTAAAGCTTCTGTCCAGAGAAGCCTATTAAAACTCAGAACCCAAATGTTTTATTGGGGGCTGGGCACACAGGCACCTTCTGCCTAGCACATAGCAAAGTTCCGGATTTCCAGGAGGAAAGCAGCATGAGTCAAATTGTTGCATAATGTAGGCGTAGTGAGCCTCCTTTTCTCACTTCGGGAAAGTGTTATATTAGGGTAGGGAACTATTTACTAGCTATATTTCCAGATGCCACCACAGGCCAAATTTACATACTGGCCTTTCTAAGGTTAGCAGTTTTAGGCCTGCTAGGTTAACTCTTTTCTGCATAGCAAGAAACGGAGAGAGTAAAAAAAGGGCCCAAGACAGAAGCCACCTTATTTATGCAGCCTCATATTCAGTGGCTTTTCTTCACCTCTGCCACATTCTATTCTAGTTACTAAATCTAGTCCACACTTAGGGAAAAAGACTTTCACAAAGGTATGGATACTAGTAGTCAGAGATCATTGGGATCCATCGTATTATAGGTGGTCTACAACAATGGTCTAGTTTTTGTTCCTCTAATGCCACCCCAAATTATTTCTGCCTTAGAGCCTTTGCATGTCATATTTTCCCTGCCTGGTACGTTTTTCCCTTACTTCATTCAGGTTTCAGGTTACACATCATCTCTCATAAGATGGTTCCTCTGATCATCCAATTTAAAATAGCACACACCCCTTCCAAACATATTTCATCCCCTTGTCCTCTGTTTTTCATTGTAAAAATTATCATTGTCTGCAATTAAATATTTACTTGTTGACATAGTCGTTCAAATTACATGACAGCAACAATATTGTCTGCTTTTTCCACTGTTTATAGAAAGACATAACAGTAGCTGACATATAGTAAACACTTAATATTCACTCAGCATTCCAAAATATCCAAAGGCTACATTTCTTAGTAAAAATTAATATAGTTTATATATCCATCTCATATGAGTTTATTTAGTCTGAGTTTACCTCCAAGAGAGTGATTACCTTAGGCTAATATGGAATACTCAGTTCGTAGGCCTCTAGAGCTAAGGACCAAAGCTTCCTGGACCAAGCTTCCTAACTGAGATAATTCCAACCAGGGTGTTTGCCCAAGCCCCCAGCCATGCTCCTAAGGTGCCATTCTGTTTTATCAATAAGCTCTCCAGGCCCGTGGCACAGTCAATAGCAAACTAAAACAGCAGTGCTGAAAGTCAAATGACTGAGATTTCATATCCCAGGGTTGGCCTGAAAACACTCCAAATACAAGCATGCCTGCCCACGATCCGGAAGAGCTAGAGGGCTAGAGAAAGAGGACTGAAGTGTGACAGGACCTGTTGACTGTCTCTCTCACATGTGTGTATCATGAATGAAATAATAAGTTCTTCATGCACCTCTCCATAAAATTTATAAGGGGGTCCAATTTGTTGGGCACTATGCCAGAAAACCATTCAATAGTGAATAAGACAGTCTCTACTTTCAAGAAGCTTATAGTCCAGGAAAGAACCTTAGATTAGTCAAAATGTAATTCACAATATAAATGGACCATTTCAAAGAGATAAGCCAATAATGGCAACATTACATACAGCTCTTACTGTGGAGCAAAATCTCTAAACTGCATTGCAAAATTTGATATTTAACAGATGAAATTATGGATATGTTGTTACAACTGCTACTAATAGCCATATTTATTAATTAGTCTCTGTTAGTCATTGTACTGTAGAATCTAAATAAACAGTTCTTGGTAGCCAGCAACCAAAGCTAACTCCAGCTAGCTACCCTATAAGAATTTCATCAAAGGTGTTGATTGCTCATTGAATTGCCTGGACAGCCTAGAGAAGGCTTTCAGCTAAATTTCTAGGCCACGGAACGGAGCCAATGAGGAAACTAATATTGCTGTCACCAAGCACTAGGTGGTCCAGTTTGCCCTGATGCCATTTCTTCACTGGGAACCAGTTTTACTGCAGCCAGTTTCCACCCAGACCCATGTTACTTCTGGTATAGAAGTGATAGTTTCCACTGCAACCACCATTTCAGCTCCTGCTTCCTCTAAAGAGAGCTTCAGTCCCTTCCCTCCTGTGCTCCTGCATCAAAATTTGACTTAATTGCAGCTAAAAGATGAAGTCCAAGGTGTCTGTGCTTCAAGAAAACCAGGGAAAGAATTGTTGAGCATTTTCAACACCTACAGGGTGAGAGGATCTTTATTATACCCAATATTCATAAAAGGGGAATCCTATAACACAGAAAGGGTTAAGATGCTGAGAAGCCCAAAGAAATGATAGCATCTCTTTCAATCCTCAAAACAACTCTGGAGGGGCCAGCAAGTGGCATGGAGGTTAAAGGCGCCAGACTCTCACATGGCCAGTCATGGTTTGAGTCTTAGACCTGGTGGCTTGCTTTCTCACATTGTCTCTCTTACTTTTTCTTTCTTTCTTTTTCTTTTGGAGAGGTTTTTGCTATAGGGCGCTTGTGCTTGCCAGACTGAGAGAGACAGAGAGACAGAAAGCGAGAAATCACCCTCCAGGGGGGATGGCCATGCCGCAATCCCTTCTCCTCCATTCTCCTCTCGGGATCTTGGGCACGCACACAACGTGCCCGGAGTGAGTTTAAACCACTGGGTCGAGGACTTGAACCACGGTTGACTACGTGGGAGTCCAGTGACATAGCCATTACTCTAACTGCAAGTCCCTGCCTCTCTTACTTTTTCTGTCTCTTTGGTCAAATTGCAAAATAATAATAATAAAAAATAAAGTTAAATAAAATACTTCTTAAAAAACCACTCTGGATAAAATTGTTATTTTTCCAAAAATCCGAGTGGAGGAAATTCCTTATCCAAAGTCATGCCTTAGTAAATGGCAATGTTGACACTCATCCTCAGGTATATTTGATCCTAAAATCGTAGCTTCAACTAGAATTCTACACTCTCAGTTCTCTAAAGAAGTAGTTTCCTGGTTCTAGGCTTTTTAATAAATGAGACTGGTTTGCTTTATATAAATAGAATATTCCACTGATAATTCTAAATGTAGTCATCTCTGAAGCCTGACACTAATTAGCAGGAAAAAAAATCCCCTAAACATATGTTATCTTCTTCTACGTGATGATAATATTACTGACAAAACAAACACAGTACATAATTTTTGCGATTTATTTCTATTAGTGGTGGCAGCTTGTACTGGATGGTATACATAGGATTACCCCAAGTCTGCTATGGCAAAAAGCATTTGTACAACAAATAGATGTCACCATGATTTGTGATTAAAAAGTATCATCACCCCCACTTAACTGACCTACATTGTGACTGAGTCCACAGCTTACCATTATCCTTTAAGTAACTGAGTTTACCCACTGATGCCATCTAACAGCAGAGTCCTCTGGTAGCCATTTGCCCATCAAGCCCTTCGTGAGTGTGCACTTCATCTCCATTGTGTATCAGACACTAGGTTGTATCAGGGACTTGGAGAGGAATCAGCTATAGAAGAGTTTGTAGTTGAGGAAAGTGAGAGAGAGCAACGTGTATAGCCTCCTCCTCTCCTTTTCCATATTTTGCCAAATCCAGTGGTTTACACCACCTCTTTTCTGGACTCCTGCTGACCATTTCTCTAAGAACAGTTCAATTAATGAATAAAATTTATTTTTAGAAAGGTTTTTGCTAGAGGAGAGACAGAAAGCAAGAAATCACTCCTCCTCCCACCCCAGGAGGATGGTCATGCCTCAGTCCCTTCTCCTCCAGTCTCACCTTAAGATTTGGACATGCACACATACGTGCCCAGGATGAGTTACAAGCTGCCAGGTACAGGACTGTGCCGACTGTGGTCGGCAATGTGGGAGTCCAGCATCCTAACCACTACGCCATCAGCTGGTCCCTTAAAAAATGTTTAAATTGCCAGAGAGCAAATGTGCTCTTCAGAGAGAGACAGAGAGGGAGGGAGAAAGCATCCCCAATGGGGTGTGGTCACACTATAATCCCTTCTCCTCCACTTCCCCACCCTAGTGGGATTTGGGGCATGCATGTACATGCACCTGGTGTGTTTTTCAAGCTTCCAGGGCTGAGACTTAAACCTTAATTGGCTGTATGGGATCTGACGCCCTTAACAACTAGGTGATGAGGCTGGCCTGAACTTTTTAAAAGTTTAAGTCACGTTATGTTCTTCCTCTCCCCTCCTCTTACTTTGGACCTTTTGGCAACTTTTAATTACAACTTGAACAACATCCAAATTCTGCCATGGCCCACAGTTTTGTTTGTTTGTTTTTGGAGAGATTTTCACTATAAGACACGTGCGCTCACCAGAAAGACAGAGAGAGAAAGAGAGACAGAAAGCGAGAAATCACCTCCCAAGGGGAATGGCCACACTGCAATCCCTTCTCCTCCATTCCCCTCTTGGGATCTTGGGCATGCACGCACACGCACCCGGCGTGAGTTTAAGCCGCCAGGTCCAGGACTTGAACCGCTGTCGACTACGTGGGAGTCCAGTGACATAACCATTACGCTAACTGCTGGTCCCTTCATGGCCCACAGTTTTTGACAGGATCTTACAGTGTTCTGATCAGTGTTGCTTCAGCTCTCTGAGTAGCAGGGAATGTAAATGTGCACCACCACACCCAGCTTCATGGTGGTCTACTTTCTACTTTCTTCTTTGTCTGACAGCAGAAAACATTGAACTTGCCATTCTCTCTACCTGAAATAATCTGTCCCTCTGACTTGCTTTCTTCTTGTCATTTGGTCCCTGTTCCTACTCTACGTCTTCTGAGAGGTCTTCCCTGTCTCGAGTCTTGTTTGTCCTGATCCACCCATCATACTCTGGCAGAGTTTATCTAAGGCATAAAATTGGTCACATTGCTATGAATGTTCATAATAACTCACATGATAAGCTGAAAACTACTGAACATGGCATCCAGGCTTTAGATATAGATAGCTAAATATGTCTTAGTATTATGGTATTTGTTCATATGTATGTGTGCTTATGTATGTGTACTCTTGTACTGTCTTAGGCTTTTTGTGATACTATAACAAACTACTTTAAATGGGGTTATTTATTCATCTTTTTAATTGCCAGTATGCCTCTGTGCTTGTCAGAGAGACAGAGTGACAGAGACAGAGAGAGAAAAATCACCCTCCAATTGGGTGTGGTCATATTATAATCCCTTCTCTTTCATTTCTCCATCCTATTACATCCTTGAGGGCACACATACACATTTGCCCAGTGTTTTTCTCCTTGTCCTCCTCCTCCTTCTTTCATTAGATAGATTTTTTGCTATAGGGCATGTGCACTCACTGGCGAGACAGGGAGAGATAGAGACAGAAAGTGAGAATTCACTCCACAGTGGGGATGCCATGCCACAATCCCTTCTCTTCCATTCTTCTTTCAGGATTTTGGGCATACACACACATATGCCCAGCGTGAGTTTTAAGCCACCAGGTCCAGGATTTGAACTGTGGTC
This sequence comes from Tupaia belangeri chinensis, assembly GCF_000334495.1. Taxonomy (NCBI): domain Eukaryota; kingdom Metazoa; phylum Chordata; class Mammalia; order Scandentia; family Tupaiidae; genus Tupaia; species Tupaia belangeri. The sequence goes on along the minus strand of NW_006159547.1, from coordinate 2,900,007 downwards.
AACTACATGGAAGTCCAGTGATGTAACCATTATGCCATCTGCTAGTTCATGCTCAGTGTTTTTCAAAACACTGGGACCAAAATTTGCACTGCAATTGGCCATCTGCATCCTTTAATCAGATGCCACACGGCTGATCTATTAAACAGGATAATTTATGAACATCAGTACTTTATTTCTCACAGTTCTGGAGACTGAAATTACAAGACCAAAGCACTAGCATATTCAGTGTCTGGTGAGGGGATGTTCCTCATAGATGATGCCATCTATGTTTTTACATGGCAAATAAGCTCCCTTGAATTCCTTTTATATGTACATTAATCCCATTCATGAAAGCTCCACCCTCATAACTTAATCATCTCTCAAAAGGCCCCACCTCTTAATACTGTTACATTGGAGATTGAGTTTCAACATTCAGACCATAGTTACCTTATTCAGTTTATTTACTTTCATATCATTTTACCCAATGGGTCTAGTAAGCACATAGAAAGGAAATATTTTGTCAGATTTATCTTTGTAGCTAGAGATCCCAAGGTAATACCTAATACTAACAAATTAATTATGGATACAATTCATTTCAATATCCAAGAGATATTTATTAAGTTCTAGGATCTACTGCATATTAAGCACTATATTTTAGTTGCTGGAAATATGGTAGCAAACCAAAGTCCCTATTTCCAGGAAGTTTACATTCCACTAAAGGAGACTGTTCATAAAACAATAAACAACTAATTACATAATATAATGCTGGATATTGATGAATGCCTTGAATAAAATTGAGGAATTAAATTTTCTCAGGAAACATCTCTATGAAACAATTACATCCTACGAAAATAACAGACCTGATTGGGCTTATACACAATGATGTGGAGCGAGAACACCATGGATCAAAATAAGTTAGGCAAACCTCAACACAGAAAGGCAAACTAGATACTCTGAAAGCAAATGCCAGTATCAGTGCTGCAGTAGCCCTGGGCTGTTAACAGGATAGAGCAGTGAACTCATAGGCCAGACTGAAAACCTGAAAGGAAACTTGAGTGACATCAAGTCAAGTAAGTTCTCTAGATCCAAGCAAATCATTGCAAATTGTCTGTGAAGAAAACTGTTCTCAATGAATGCTCCCAATGATTAGATCACAATAAAGTGCATCAAGCCTAAAATAAATAGAATGCCATGAGTAAGAGTCAGCAGAAAGAACACACATTAAGATCTAAGGACTCTACATAGCAATTGTGAAACATAGAACCGAAAAGTCAAATATAAAATATTTGAAGAAATAAGAAAGGAGTCACAGAAGTGAGCGAGAAATAAATCTACAAAGATGATTTGAAAGGAACATAAACACACAAATAGGTAGGAATAAAAAACTCAGTGGCGGGCCAGCAGGTAACACAGAGATTAAGGCGGCTGGGTCCCACAATGCCAACTGCGCAGCTAAAGTCCCCAAACTGGGAGTTTGAAAATCATACTGGGCACATGTACACATATGCCTAAAATCCCAAGAGGAGAATGGAGGAGAAGGGATTGCACTTCCCCCTGGCAGGTGATTTCTCACTTTCCATCTCTCTGGCTCTTTTTCTCTCTCTGGTGAGCACTACATTAAAACTGAAAAAAAGAACAAACAAAAAACTATTAATGGGTGGGCTAAATAGAAGACGATACACAGCAGAAAACTAAGACTTTCTTCCCTTGAGGTACTTACTAAAATTAGTGAAGATAAGAAATGATATAAAAGTAATTAAACCAAATATAGTACTTGCTATCATCTGAATGCTTGCATGCCCCCCAAATTCATTTGTTGAAGCCTAACCCAATGTGGTAGTATTAAGAAGTTTCACATATGCTCACAGCATTATTCTGAACTACTGCAAAGAACAACATTATTCTGAACTACTCCAAAGACTATAACTAAGGAGCCAGCAGGTGGCATAGTGGATAAGGTGCTGGACTCCAACACAGCTGACTACAGTTCAAGTCCCAGACCTGATGGCTTGCTTTCTCACTTTCTCTTTCTTTTTCTGTCTCTCTTTTTCTCTCTGGTGAACACACATGCCCTGTAGCAAATTACAATAATAATAATAGTAATAATAATAATAATAAATAAAATAAAATAATTCTTAAAAAAAAAAGAATATAACTAAGATCCTCCTAAAAAAAGAACAACAGAACAGGGAAGTCTGTATTTCCAGATATCAAGATTATTATAAAATTACATAATTAAGAAAAGGTATTATGAGTATGGGGAGAGACAACCCAGAAAATAAAGTGGATGCAATTGTGTATACAAAGGAGCATCCAAAAGTTCATGGAAATGAGTATTATAAAAAATCTACACATGGACTTAAAATTTTTTTGCATCATAATAAACTCATTCTTTAATTCCATTTTCCCATAAACTTTTTGAAGTTCTCTCGTATGTTTTTGACAAATTACAGGGATGATATTTTAGTTCGGCGAGGAAGAGGATAAGATATTTAATAAGTAGTGCTCAGATAATTAATAATCCAAATGGAAATAACTGTTATTGCCCACACCATATACTTGTCAATTGAAGATTAAACCCTTGAAGGGTGAGGAGCAAAATTTTAAAATATTTAAGGCACCTGGAGAAAAGCATTCTGATGCCCTATCAAGTGTCTATCTCTTCAACAGTTCATCTGATTTCTCTTGTTAGGTATCCATAAATCATCCCAATACTCTATTTTTTTGAAATTCATTTACTTATTTCTTCCACAAACAAGAGAGCATGAGCATGCATACCCACCATCAGAGTCTCAACATTGCAATCCACCTCTAGCCTTCAGCCAGCTCCTGATCACAAGCAAGCCAGTACTTGTTTTACTCAGGGAGGTCTCTTAGACTCGAACCAGGAACTCCTACGTGTGGGACTGCCTCACAGAGCACTACATTTTACCACTCTCTGGCTCCTCTATATTCTTATTATAAACTCTATCACCACCATCTTTTTTGGTTTTGCTTCAATTAGCTATACATGGTTTCTGCCACTTAAACAACATGTTTAAGTTGGCAGGAAGGAAAACATTTATCCAATGGTTGTTGCATGTCCTTCATGATCTAAAAGTGCCTTAGATGCATTAACTCATTTAATTCTCACAAACAAGCCAATGAGATCATTATTGGTCATTTTCTTTTACAGATGGGCAAACAGAGGCACAGGGAGGTTAAGGAACTTGTCCAAGATTGCAGGGTTAATAAGTAGCAGAACCAGGATTTTAATCTGTTCATTCTGGCTCTATATCCTGACTAAGGCAATGGAATTTGAACTTGGGCTCTCTGTTTCCAAAGATCATATTCTTAGTCTCTATGTTGTGCTGTGAAGACCAGATATCACAGCGACTCTCTTCTTTATTGATTTACTTTTGGTTTGGCCAATCCCAGCTCTGAGTACTGCAGAGTTTCAGAGAGGGGAGACTTGTCCCGCAAACTTGACAAAGGCCAGTCCTAGAAACAGTTTGTGGTACCAGGAACTTCACAGGCACTTCCAGTCCTGCGACCGGACTTCACCTCTCTTATGTACACATTTTGGCTCACAAGTTCCAGCACTAAAACTCAGAAGGGAGACCATTTCACGCTGTTTCCTTCTTCTTCCCCAAGCACCCACAGAATTGCACCCACAGAATTTACTACAGAAAGGGTGGAGGCAGAACTTCATTCTTTATTGCATTCAGTCTCTCCCATGCCAAAAGGAAAGATGGTTTCATGTGTCTGGAAATAATAATTAAGTGCACTTAGGCACATTTGGCTCTAGGAAATTAGTATTTGTTGAGTTCTTACCTAAAGTCCAGCACTCTGCTAAGTGTGGGCTTTGCACCATCTGGGTTTTGCAGATCCTACAAAAATAAAGTTTTCTTTCTATCTGCCTCCTTTAGAGACCTCAGTATTTAAGGAGCCAACAGTAAGCTTAGGCACTTCCAGTGAGAAGCTGTCACTGAGAGCTATCTGAAGGCCAACTCAGAAATGGCTAGGCACATGCTCAATCTATGTATGAAACTTGTTTTTGAATGTTTGAAAACTATACTTTGCTCAAGCAAACTACAGAGATGGGATAATTTTTTTTTTTTTTTCTGTCTAGAGTGCTGGGTCTGGTCTGGTTTCGGGGAATGCAGCTCGAATTCCCTTCATTTCCTATTCAAATATCAGGGTTTCACATTGAAGCAATATGTAGCCTGTTCCCCACCCACCTACAATGGGTGAGAATTTCCCCTAGCTGGAAGAATGCTACCTAGGTCAGTGGACCACCTATAAGGAGAGTTGAGGACGCAGGGGTGAGAAGCATCAGGAATAGCAGAATCTATATTTTCCAGATAATAGAATATGGGGCAGGAGGAGAGAGAGAGAGACCATAAGCTTCATAGAGCCAACAAAAGCCTAGATATGTGTAAATGGCTGGATATTAAGCTCTCTGGAGGAAATTTTGAAAATCCCTGGAAGTAGACATAGTAAGGACTCAATAAGAGAAAATATCCAGCTCACTTTGAGTGAGTAATAAAGGCAGGGAAAGTATGAAAGAAGTGGATTTCAAACATGACTGATTGTGGCCAGGTGGTAGAGCAAGGTTAACATAAACCCAAGTGAGTTCACATCCTAGGAACATCCTGAGTATGCCAAGATGGAGTGCATGTAAAACAAGCTGGTTGAGACTAGGGGTGGATCAGGTGAGAAAGCCCTGTGGGGTACCTGTCTCTCTCTTTCTCTCACTCATGAAAGAAATAAATTAATAAACTTTAAAAAAAGAAAGACAAATGTGACCGAACAAGATCCGAAGGACAGAGGTCACAGGCAGTTAAAGGGATATCAGAAATTTGATTTTAGTTGAACACAACTTTACATTTTGCAGATTTCGTTCTAATTTTACCCATAGCGTGCACATTAAATATTACTCTCTTGTGAGTAATCCTTCTCTCTCCTTCTAGCAGTTCGAAATGGGTATCTTCAGGAAAAAAAAAAATAAAACACAACTCTCTCTCTCTCTCCCTCTCTCTCTGGTGAATGCATGTGCCCTACAGCAAATTAAATAATAATAAATAGCATTAGATAAATAATTCTTAAAATAAGTAACCTGAATTAGAGTGAAACATGCCAGGTTTCTGGCTGGTAAATCAATGCTAAGAAAAGGACAAATGGGGAACCAGCAGTTAGCGTAATGGCTATGTCGCTGGACTCCCACGTAGTCGACCGTGGTTCGCATCCTGGACCCGGTGGCTTAGAACTCACGCTGGGCATGTGTGCGTGCGTGCCCAAGATCCCGAGAGGAGAATGGAAGAAAAGAGATTGTGGCGTGTCTCTGTGTGTCTCTGTCTCTCTCTGTCTAGCGAGCGCACATGCCCTATAGCGAAAACCTCTCCAAAAAAAAAAAAAAGAAAGAAAAAGAAAAGGACAAATGATGGACAGTTGCTTTGTTCACCCTGGATGGAGGCATAGGAAGAGGGCAGAGGTATCAGAAGGTGAATCAGGCACTGAACTTGTGTATCCTCAGCACATTCTCCAAAACACTTATTTTTTCTTCTTTATAAGGTGCAAGAATACCTGTTTTTCAGAGGATGAGGGACAAATGTTGGAGGAAGCAGTGTTGGTGTTACCAAAAAAAAAAAAAAAAAAAATTTCAGAGGTGAGTCTTCTTTATTGTGCTCACCTCCTTCTTCCAGCCTACCCCTAATGTCTGTTCAAGTCCTTCCCTTTGTGGACGGGTCCTTACTCAGTATGCTTACCAATGAATCAAAAAGGAAAGTATAAATTAAGGAACTGGCACACCAAAAGAAATAGTTCAACTGGCATCTAAAAAAAAGGAAGACTAAGGTATCAAACCCATCAAAAAAATCGAACAGTACTTCAAAGGCATGGTTTAATTGCACTTAAGTTACTGAAAGGATAGAAACCAACCTGAGCAGAAGGACCTTTATCTACAAAGGAATGCCCTTGCTGTCACTGAATTCAATACGCACGTAATAAAATTTCCATTCAGTAAACAATTTTCTATATAGGAAGCAGTTCTAATTCTATTTGGGGAATATAGATCGTTGATGAAATTCAGAGACCATTATGTCTTCTTCCTATTTAAAGGATTCAGATTTCCCCATCTGGTAAACCATCCTTTATAATTCTCAGAGGAGGAAAAAAAGCATTGCTTTCAGAACAGGTAAAATTGCTTTTATTGTTCTTTGTTGCCATGAAGGGACATTATGTATTCCACTCCAAATTGCTAAATTCATTAATACAATGCGTTTCTTCCTCACCAGGAATGAGACAAACGATTTAAATCATTATTTACTTCCTTTTCAGCCAAGGGTCCTTGTCGTCCTACTCAGCTAAATGAACCATGGACAATCTCCTTGAAAAGAATGGGTGGCAAAAGTGCAAGTGCTTCAATGCCCGCAGATGCTGGGCTCTGAAAGCTCACAGCTGACGGCGTAGTCACTGTTTGTAATTCTCGGCCAGCATCTGTTGCCATTCGCCACAACACTAATGTACTACCCTTGGGAGCTGGAGTTGCTGCTCTCCCAATAACTCACTTCTGAAATCACCTAAACAAGAGAAGTGATTTTTATTTGCTGGCATAAATTATGCCACCAGTGAAAGTCAAATCCATGTTGTTAAACTAATGTGATTTACTCTAACCTGAGCATATCAGATTAGCAGCAGGGATATTACCCAACAGGGCTATTACCACAGGCTCTGGGTCAAGAGCCAGATACCAACAGCTCCAACTTGAATGAAAGACGATAAGTAATCAACTCAGTGGAAGCTGCCTAACCAGCACCAGTAACCCAAAGCAAACGTTAACATGAAAAAAGAAAAGCTTATAAAATCCACCACTTTCCTGCAGGCCCACCCACGTGAAGAATGCATTTTTCTTTATTGTGTCTGGACCTTCTCACCTGATGCTGTAAACTTTGCTTCCTCTTTTCTCCTTCTAACTCAATACGGAAGAGTTTTCTATTGTTTCTTCTCATCTGACAGTACCTGTACACACACACACACACACACACACACACACACACACACACACACTTTCCTGAGGTTAGAATAGCAAGGAAAGCAACCAGATTACAAAAAATAAAAAACACATCAGGAGTTATTTCTTAAACCTCTATCATACCAAAGTGTTTCTTTCCTGAACAACTGCTTTGTTTCCAAAAGCAAAGGGAGGGGCTTCAGGGTTTCAGATGGAACTTGCTATTTACAGCTAGGCTAGGAGTGGAGGTGGTTGTGGCTTGGAGGTGGTTCCAGAAAACAGGAAGCATGTTTAATAGACACCTCCTGCTTCCTTAACTTGGTGTTGGAAGGTGTATCTCTTAGAGCTCAGACATTTCAGGGCTCTTCTGTTGAGCTTCAGGGTGGGCCTTCAAGAAGTCTATTTCTAAGAGAGAAGGAAGACCCATCTGTGAAGAATTCATCCCCCAGTTAAGGGAACAGAAGTCAAAGCTGTGTGTGTGTTGGTGGGGGAGGGGTAATTCTGAATACTACTTTGTGTCCTCAGCTCATATTTGCCATTAGATCAGGCCTAGTAGACCCACATCCAGCATAGGGCTTGGGGGTGGCTCATAGAGAGAAACTCTATTGTAGAAACCAAGATTTTTTTTTTCTCTCCACAAAAACTCAGTAAGACAGGAGCGCTGTGTTGGTAAGCTTTTAAAATGATAATTTGCACACATCACTGGTCATCCAGGGCCATACTGTAATGTACACATCAGCGTGAGTAGCTGGTAGAGCCCAGCAGTCCAGTCAGTGGAAGAGGCCACAGTGTTTCATTGACTGGTTCTACTGGAGCAGGTTAATGGATGTGTACAGTGGAAGAGGATTAGAGCAAAAGGAAGAGAAACGACGACTGCACGGGAAACAAACTGGCTAAACTGACTACTCTTGTTTGGGGACATGGGGCAAGATACCCTGAGGACCTTTATAAATACTTGAGTTGGGTGGGGGATTCTTTTAGAATACGGAGATCCTATATTAAGCCATAACAAAATCCAGTGAAATCAGGTGATTTTTTGGGATTCTTTTCATTTGTGTGGTTTCACTCATGGAGGATATAATCAAGTAAACAGACTCTTAACTGTTCCTCTTTTGGAAGACAAGAGATCTTCTTGTCCTGCTACCCAGGGCCAATTCCAAGAATGGTTTGGCACAGGAGTAGCCAACTAGAATGTGTTGCAACTTTGAGGGGGGCTGCTGACCCACTGAAGACATCACCCAGAGTATTGCCAGGGCTCCTGGGAACTTTATTGCTCCATTGAAGGAATTAAGAGGTACTGCTGAAAAATTGTTTTAGCAATTAATTTAACTTCTGTAGCTTTTATCTTTATTAGTATATATGTTTATTTCTTTGAGACTGGTTCCCCTTTGGTATGCAGTGACAGAGTATTCAAAGAGCTCAGATCTTCTGGTACATCAATTTTCCCATGATTGTCTTTCCATAGCATTCTGTGTATACTTAAACTTTATTTTATATTGAGGTAATTAGTTTTGTATTACTTTCTCCTTTGGTGAGGTTCTAAGTTTCTCAAGTCAGTGATCAGTTCAGATATTAAAGTATTTTGAGCTGAACACTTCATAGCCTTTAACAGTATAAGAATAAGTTCATCACTGGATTCCCCATTACCACTACCATCAACACCAAAAAAACCCAGATCACAACTTTTCATGAATATGTTACCATGAAATACCCATATTCCTCTTTTTAAAGAGTAACAAAAATCTGAGGTGGGCATATGGCAACCTAGTAAATACTGCATGTTTGAGTTTAGGCTGCTATAATAGAGTACTATACACTGGGTGGATTATAAACAATAGAAATTTATTCCACACAGTACTAGATTCTGAAAATTTGAGATCAGGTGCCAGCACAGTCAGATTTCAGTAAGGGCCCGCTTCCAGGATGTGGCCTGTCACCTCCTCAGGTTATTCCCACATGGCCCGAAGAGCACAAGAGAGTTCTCTTGTTTCACCCCCTAGGGGGTATGGCCATGCTGCAATCCCTTCTCCTTCATTCTTCTTTGGGGATCTTGGGTACATAGGCACATGTGCCTGGCGTGAGTTTAAGCCACTGGGTTCAGGACTCTTAACCACGGTGGACTGCATGGAAGACCAGCGACATAGCCACTAACCAACTGCTGGTCCTGTTCCTGTTCAATTATTAGGAATGTCTTGTCTGTAGTATATTTTCAGTCTTTATTTACTTTAATTGATTCAAAGTCCTTTCCCTGTCTGTGATCTGTATATGATCTTTGCCTACTATATCTTTTGATAAAGAGAAGTCCTTACTGTGATTTCATTTCCATATATTTCTTCTCTCTCTCTCTTTTTTGTTAGAATTTTGCCAGAGGGTACATGCACTTGCTAAAGAGAGAGAAAGGGAAAGTGAGAGAAAGAGGGAAAGTGAGAAAGCACATCCTACCAAGGGAGGACATATGCTGTAATCCCTTCTGCTCCATTTCTCCCTCCTTTCAGGATTCTGGGCATGCTTAGACATGTGTTTGGTGTGTTTTTCATGTCACTGGGTCTGGGACTCAAACAGCACAGTCATCCATGCAGGATCCAGTTACCTTAACTGCCATGCCCCTGGCTGATCTTTATCCATTTATATTTCTTATCTTAGGGTTTGTGCTTTTGGAAGCTAGTTTAAGAAGTCTTCCATACCCGAAAGCCAAAAAAATAATCCATGTTTCTTTTTTCTTCTCCATTTGCTTTTAAGTTTTATCCTTTCCATTTGTAACTTTAGTTCAACCTGATTTCACTCTTGTAGAGGGTGTAAACATACATTCTTAATGGAGGATAATATCACTCCCAACATAGTAAAAATTGGTCCTTGGGGACCAGCAGGTGGTGTGGTAGTTAAGGCGCTGGCCATTCCCACATGGCTGACTAGGGTTTGAGTCCTTAATCTGGTGGCTTTCTTTCTCACTTCCACTCTCTCACTCTCACCTTCTCTCTCTCTCTGATCACATTAAAAAATAAATGAATGAATAAATAAAATAAAGTAAATAATTATAAAAAAAGAAAATTGGTTCTTATGGAAAAAAAATTTTAGCTGTTACAATAGTGTGTGGTCCTCCAAGGACCATAGTATGTAAATAGATACATGGTATTTCTGTGGTATTAAAATATCATTGAGAAGCAGGAAAATTAGGGAAAAAATATCTAAAAAGACCTCTAAGGGAGATAATAATAAAAAAAGATTGGCATAATAATCCAGCATCATTTTTATCCATACGATGACATTTCTCTAGTGCCATCCATTAAATATTTTATCAGTCCTTTCTCCACGTGTGCATAGGAATGAATCTGTTGCTGAATTTTCTTACATGTTTTTTACTTGTATATGTGTTCTTCAGCCAGTCTCCTTTTCTACTACAATAGATTTGCAGCTGTCTTTTACCTGCCAGTAAGGTTACCTGCCCTAACCTCTGCCCTTTTTAAAAATTGCTTTATTTACTCATAACATATTTAATCATCTTATACATATTAGAATAAATTTGTTGAATTTGTTTTCTAAAAGTCCTAGTGGAATTTTAATTAGGACTGAATTGCATTTATAGATTAACTTTGGACAACTGCCATCTTTATACTGTGGCCATCTGCTCCATGAACGTGGTTTAGCACTCTATTTATTTAGGCCTTTATGCCCCTAAATAAATTTAAAACTTTCTCTATAAAGACAGTAGTCATTGTTTATTTGGTTAAATGTTTAGCTTATGTTTTGGTTGCTACTGTGAATGGCATCACAGAATCTATTATATTTTTAGCTGATTATTGCTGATGCACAGGAACATTATTGATTTTTCTGAGTGGATCTTGTATCTGACATTTTTGCTGAATTTTCTTATTAGATCTTTAATCTTTCTGTTGATTCAGTTAGGATTGTCTTATCTGCAAAAAGAAAAAAAAAGAAGAAATAAAGGGAGAGAGAAAGTAGAAAAGAACTTTTAAAAAAGGAAGGAAAGAAAGAATGCTATATTTCTCTGAAACAGATAAGGAGAAACCAATAATCTGGTGACCTACAGGAGGAACACTGAATTGAACCCTTGTAGGGGCATATTATAATAATCAGCTGGTTTAATGGCACAGGTACTTGCTACTTTGCATTTCAATGATCAACTTGTTCAATTCTGCCAAATAAATACCTATAATTACTTTTGCTTCTTTATTCATATGCCTGGTCCTTTTTTAGCTATATAATTATAAATTTTTAGGAATGTTTTATGTTACAAAAGAGTGAAACCACTTGTACTGCTTTATCTCAGCAAGCAGAGTAATAACCAGTATTCTTTGGCTTTCTTTAAATAACCATACTTAACAATCTCTGAACATTCTTACTACTACTCACAATGGGAAGAAAGTTTAAACACATGTATTAGAGGGAGAAAAAAAATCTCTTGAATAGTAACTTAAATGATGAACTGTGTTAGCTCCATGGTGCGGGGTAATGCACTGCCCAAGAGAAGCCAGATCCCCTATGGTGACCCGACGTTCAAATTCCTAGTCCAGTCAACCTGAAACACAATAGGCATATATGCAAGTGCCCAGACAGGCAAAGGAACTGGAGGAAGGGCATTTCAATATGACCAGACCCTGTGCAGGGTGCTCCTCTCACCTCTCATGTGTGCACACATGCACTCTACCATGGATTAAAAAAATTTTTTTAATGAGCTATTTAAGCATGACCTATCAAAAATGGCTAAGTCAAAATGATTATTGTCTGATGAGCCACCCTGATTGCTTAATAAGAGCTTCAAGAGACTAACTGCTTCAAAATATACATATCATTCCAAAAGCTGAACGATATGTACAAAACCAAATCATGCTCTCTCAGAATAAACTTGGAAGGTTTCCATGCAAACATATGATTGTAGAAGCTGGGAATTTCCCCAAATGCAAGAAATCTAGATGCCTTTAGAAGTAAGTTCTTGAAAATGATCAAATCAATTGGATAGAAAATTTCTTCACTGTCTAAACAGCCCAAGAAAGTAATTTCTATCCCAGTAAAACTGTAGCAGTTGACAAAATCTGAGTGTATGTACTTTAAACACCACCAAACAGTTTCCACATAAAGCTTTTTGTAAGTTTAATGGGATTCAGAACTAAAGCATACAAAAGGGACACGAAGATGAACTCTTATTGAAAAGAACAGAATTCTCTGGGGCTGGCAGGTGGTGTGGTGTTTGAGGTGCTGGACTCCCAACATGGCCAACCACGGTTTGAGTTATAGACTTAGTAGTTTGCTTTCTCTCCCTTTCTCTTTCTCTGTCTGTCTCTGGTCAAAATTGAAGAATAATGGTAATAAATAAAAATAAAAATAAATAAACCTTAAATAAAAAAGAATTTTCTTTAACCCTCATATGAAATAGATGGAAAGACAAATTTGTCAAATGAAATAATCTTTGTTGAACTTAGATTAGGCAGAACATAATACATAACATAACAAGGAAGAAGAAAATTCATAACAGAAAAAACTTCATAAGGGTATTCTTTAAGGAAATATGAGAAGAATAATTTAAGGGAAACATATTTTTAATTTCCAGAGGACATGTGCACTTGCCAGAGACAGACAGAGAGAGGAAGAGAGAGAGAGAGAGAAAAAGCACTCCCTAATGGGGCATGGTCATACCTTCCTCTCCACTTCTCTAACCTGTTAGCATTTGGGGCATGCATGCACATATGCTCAGCATGTTTTTCCAGCTGCTGGGGTTGTGTTCTGAACTGTGTAGTTGGCCATATGGAATCTGCCTCCCTTAACCACTAGGTCCCAACATCCACTCAAGAAACATTTTCAAAGAAAGCAGCAGAGTAATGATTTAATGTTAGGTGATTATTAAAAACAGCAGAGCTGTCAATAATATTGTTAATTTGTTGGACTTTGTACACATCTCTGTAATAATACCAGTTCACCCAACATCATAATTACATGTGACACTATGAGCAATTGGTAGTCAGGTAGTAGGCAATCTTTCTTCTTTATTTCTTTACTTCTTTTTGCTATAGGGCACATGCACTTACCAGAGAGACAGAGAGAGACAGAAAGCTAGAACTCACCCCCCAGGGGGGATAGCCATGCTTCAATTCCTTCTCCTTCAGTCTCCTCTCAGGATTTTAGGCATGCATGCACATGTGCCCAGCATGAGTTTTAAGCCACCAAGACTGGGTCTCAGGCTGTGTTAGACTATGTGGGAGTTCAGCCATGTAACATTATGTCATCTGCTGGTCCCTTATTTTTGGTTCCTGCACCCATCATAGTACACAGGAATGTAGTAGGTATTCAATCTTGGAAATGCTTTGCATTACCAAGTAATGTGCTGGGCCAGCCCATGGCAATGGTGGTTAAAGTGGCTGGATTCCACACAACTGACTATGTGGTTTGAGTTCACACTCTGCAAATTGAAAAACACACCAGGCACACACACGTGCCCAAAATCCTGAGAGAAGAAGTAAGAAGAAGAGATTGCAGCATGATCATTCCCCATGGTGGGTGCTTTCTCTCTACCCCACCCCATCTCTCCATCTCTCTCTCTAGCAAGTGCACATGCCCTCTGGCAAATTAAAAAATAAATAATGTGCTATTTGATTTAGGACTTTATACTATTTCTAAATATATTAATTATCATTGGGGTATTTTATCTAACAGACATAAGATTTATTCTTCTTTAACCACAATGTCTTGAATTAGTTCAGTCTAGACCAATTATTCTAACCCTCAAGTTTGACTTTTAACTCTGCCAGATGCTATTTGACAGTAGATTCTCTAATACTGAAAATCTTGCCAAGCTTACATTATGTTGTTGCATAATTACAGCTTTCTAGTACTCAGTATGGTATTATTAGCTCAAGTTGTAGCTCATTTAGTGTACATAATTACAGCACACTCAGCAGTGAGCACTGACCTACAAAGAGGAGGGGGGAGGTTCTGGTGCTATTTTCATCTGCTTCAATTAACAATGTATATAGTGATTAGGAGGACTTCAAATTTTGAGAAAGTCTGATATTCACACTGCATTTGCAAATACCTTTAGAATATTTAATGTCACATTGATTTTTACAGCTATTTTTCCTTTGAACAATGATTGAATATAATATTATTTGAACAACACTTCAATGTTGGGAGTTCTTTTATCTTGTGGGTGCCTGGTGGGAAAATGACAAGAGATGTATCATACAAAAATGTGCTAAGTTAAATTGTTCTGCAAGAGCCTGTCTCTTGGCCCAGTGGATCTAACACAGTCAAATATGCAGTTTGAATTCCAGCACCAGCAGTTTGAAAAATATACCAGGCACATTCTGACAGGATAGAGAAATAGAAAAGAAGGAATTGCAGCATGACCACATATTACTTGGTGAAGTTTCTGTCTCTCTGGCGAGCACACATACTCTCTGGCCAAAAACAAAGCCAAAATCCTGCTAGAATTGTAATTTGAATTTTTATTTGAATTATTTACTAAATTTGTACAATGTCTAAGGCATATTTACACTCCAGTAAATTACACTTTTTTGTGCTCATTGCATTTACACAACTTAAAGTTTCAAATAGCCGCTTTAACAGGCACAAATAACTGGTCAACCTGGTTGTGTTTTCATGGATCAGGACTGCCCTGCTCTTAAGGAGTAAGTCCTAGTGTAACTTGCGGGTGTGGATGGGGAAGGCTTACAGGGCTTGGACATTTCCTCTAGTTAGCTTTGCTTCTTATTGCTCCCCAGTCACTGTTACATATCTCAGCTGGGCTACTTTGCCTTTGCCTTTACCTTTCTTCTGGATTTAATTTCATTACAAGAAAGGCTAGGACTTAACCCCAACATATGGCACTTAATTGAAACTCTCAATATCAATAATTGAAGAATTTTAATTTTTTAAAAGAAAATGTCTTTGAATCCATTTCTTCTGACTTCCCTTAGAGAATTGTCATAAATAACCAGAGTCAATGCTTTTGCACATTTATTGCACACTTGTGAAACCCTGTGAACTTTAAGAAGAAATCTCTTGAAGTGTGCAGTATATATCTCATTTTATTTCAAAGCACTCAATATTTTAATTCAAAGAAATTAATTTTTAAGAAAGACTTTTAAGTTTTCACACTATTCATAATTTACATTTTAACAATTACATTTAAATACCCTGAAGATAAAAGCCATCGCTGTTTCAATAGTAAAGATATCTTTTTATCTCCAGATACACATAAAAATAGTTTTCATTTATGTGGTTGAAAGTATATATGCTAATATAAGCAAGAAAATTATTTTAATTTGATAAAGGCAGGACAGTGATAAAGTAAAAACATGCTTATCAGCATAACCAATTAATAAATTATAGAGGGTCCTAAAGTGGGCATTTTTCACAGATTTTGGTTTGACCTATAATATAGACATACACATAATTTTCGTTTTTGGTTTTTGCCACAGGGCACATGAGCTTGTGGAGAGAGAAAGAGGGAGAGAAAGTGAGAAATCACCCTCCAAGGGGATGACTACACCATAATTCCTTCTCCTTCATTCTCCTCTTGGGATTTTAGGCATGCATGCACACATCCTTGTTGTGATTTTCAAGCCGCCAGATTCGGGACTCACACCATGATCTGCTATGTGGGAGTCTAGTGCTTTAACCACCATACCACCTGCTGACTCCCACATAATTTTCTTATGCTAAATCATGTTATAATAGAGCTCTTCTTTAAAATATCTTGACATTGCCCTTACATAGATCTTGGGATCAATATAAAGCCAAGTAGTCATTATGAAACAGTGTAGGGCTACATAAGCAAAAAAAGGCCTCTCTTAATAGGTCTCAAGGAAGAACAGAAATGTTAAAGCTGTTTAAGACCCTAGAGATAATCTATCCTAGCTATATCATTTTCAAACAAAGAATATAAGGCTGAGAAATTAATCTGACTTATAACACTCAAAAATAAAATCAGACAGAAACAAGATTTTTTTCCATTTATAAGAGAGAAAGAGGGAGAGAGAGATGGATATTTTTAACAGGGTCTCGCTGTGTAACAACCATCCTGCCCCAGTTTTCCAGTTAGCTAGGAATAAGTTTCCCAGAGAGAAGAAAAACATTAAGAAATGAAACATGGGAAGAAGAAAATTAGAGAAATACAAGCCAGTTTCCCAGAATGGAAGGACATGAATTTTCAGATGGAAAAATCTCATTCACAGTCCTGCAAATAAGGCAAAACAAGAGAAATCAAGAAATATCATGAAACTTTGAATACCAAGGATTTTAAAAGATGTCTGAATGAAAAGCTCCGTGAAAGGAAAAATGAGGTCATTAAAGACTGGGAATCAAAATTTACAGTAGCAACCCATTGGAAATTAGAAGGCAACTGAAACTTCAAAATTCTAAAGGAAAACTATTTTCAAGTAGAATTCTGTACCTGCCCAAACTCTACATATAGTGCAAAGATAAAATAAAAAGTTACCAAAGAAGAGAGGCCTCAAATACTTTACCTTTGATATGCTTTCCTTAGAATGCTGCCAGGAGTTTTTGGGCTTCACTAAAATAAGGAAGTAAACTAAGAAAGAGGAAAACTGAAGTTTGGCATGTAAATGCCAAGGAATGTACCATGAGAGTGGTGAAACTGAGGACAGCAGGTCAGGCAGCAATCAGCCTGGCTGGGGCAGGAGCAGGAGGCAGGTGCAATGTCACTAAGGAGAAATGGAGAAATGAGAGTGCCAGGTTTGTCTGGCCATGTCAGAAATATTTTATAGACAACAGTTGTTCCAGGAAGGAAATGTAAAGAAGTACATATGTGGATCGGATTAGACTCATATTTTATGGCCACAATAACATAATTATCAAACGCTAATTTAATCCAATGTGCATCATGGGGACTGGAAAAGCATATATGTGTGAGTGGGGAGGAGAAGGTGGTGAGATAGGCTTAAATCCTCATCATTCCTAATAGGAGGTTATTCAGGATCCACTGAATGATGGACAGAAAAGTTATGTAGATAAAGATAAAAATATTAGCTTCATTACTGAGCGACAAGACTTGGGTATGGGAAGATTTGGGGGAAGTGATCCTAGGACTCAGAGTAAGGATGTGGGAAAGGGACAGGGAGGGGAGGAATGCCATTAAGACTGTATCAGTCTCTCCAAGGACCTGTGCAACACATCTTAGAAGTCTTTCTCCAGAGAACAGGAAGGTTGGTTCAACGGGTTAAGGCGACGCTGACTCTTCTGCATTTCTGATCCCACTTTGTATAACTAAGAGCTCCTATGGGGGTCAGAGAAAGCTCTACAGCAAAATACAGAGATGCCAAGACTTGAGGCAGGAAGCTTCCTACCATTTGAACTGTGAGTTAAGCAGACCTAGCCCCTCCAACACTGACCTCAAGAACAAGGCAAACTGGGACCAGCAGCTAGCGTAAAGGCTATGTCACTGGACTCCCATGTAGTTGACTGCAGTTCAAGTCCTGGACCCGGTGGCTTAAACTCACGCCGGGTGCATGGGAGTGTGTGTGCCCAAGATCCCGAGAGGAGAATGGAGAAGGGATTGTGGGGTGGCCATCCCCCCAAGGGGTGATTTCTCGCTTTCTATCTCTCTGTCTCTGTCGTTCTGGCAAGTGCATGTGCCCTATAGCAAAAACCTCTCAAAAAAAAAAAAGATAGGTTTTGGAAGGTGAGTAGGTCAAGAGGGTGGAGCCCTTGTGAGTGGGATTAGTTCCCTTATAAAAGAGGCATAAAAAAGCTTGTTTACCATTTTGTTCTTTCTCTATATAAGGACAACAGTAGAAAGCACCATATATGGGCAACAGACCCTCACCAGACAATAGATCTGTGGGATCCTTGACCTTGGACTTTCAGCTTCCAGAACTGTGCAATACATTTTTATTGTTTATAAATTTCCCAGTCGAAGGTATTTTGTTATAGAAACCTGAACAGACTAAGATGGCAGTTATCTGTAAAGGAATGGGAATTAAACTGGGAAGAATGGAAAATGGGCTTTGCTTCTCATTTTATTTTATTTTTTGCTCTTAATCATACCATTTGTCTACTTTAATCTGTATGCATGCATTGTTTTAATAAAATCTAAACATGGAAAAACTATATATCAGATCCATTGCACTAAGGGGTATAGATGTTTTTAAACCTGCATGACAGAATCTTAATTAGAAAAAAATTCTACTGAAATAGTTGTTACTGATGTTACCAATTATGAAAATAAAATACTATACACACTAAAATTACTAAAAAATGAGGCCAGCAGGTGGTGTGGTGGTTAGGGTACTGGACTCTCACATGGCTGAATGTGGTTCAAGACCCAGACTTGGCAACTTGCTTTCTCACCTTCTCTCTCTCTGTCTCTCTGGTGAGCACACACCCTATAGCAAATTTAAAATAATAGTAATAACGATGATGAATAAAATTAAATAAATAATTCTTTTTTGAAAATCTGGAAAAATAGAGCAGAGATGAGTTGGGCTCACTGATGCTGCTTCTACATATTGGTCATGTATTAAATATTTGAAATTATTTAATAATTAATTCTAAGAAGAAACAATGAAAAATTTGAAAGAAGTATAATTACATTATGTAAGTTCAAAATTTTTCGCCTAATGGAAATGCCTGAGGCACACTGGGATGTCAATAATATTTTGTATGTACAGTTTAAAATAAGATGATCAAAGAACAGTTTCACCAAACACAGTTTATTGTCATACAAAACGATTTTTTTCTTCTTCAAAAATGCTGAAACATGGGGAGAATAATAAGAACAAATATCACAGGGAATATTCTTTGTAGACAGGTTATATTAGACACATGGTGATTGAGTTCCAGTTTTGTTTGAAGCTCATTTATTGGATGTAAAGTCCAACTGAAGTTTAAGGTGTATTTTTATACGAGGTTGTTGGAAGAGCTCATTTGAAAACATAGCAAAGATCCATGACAACACACAAGGCCCCCTCTGTGCTAGAGAGTTGTGCCAGTGTTGGTGGGCCAAGCTTTATAGATTGAAGAACGGTAGAAAGTAGCCCTGCCACAGCCTAAGGTCTCAATCTGTCAAAATCTTGGATTTTTATTCATTTTGGAGACCAGAAGTTGAGGCCAATTAAGTCATATATAAGGGTATTCAAGGAAAATGTGTGTTATGAAAAAAAAAAACCGTGTGGATTACAAATCTTTTGCATCAAAAGAAATGCACTTTGATTCCATTTTCCTACAGACATTTTGAAGTGCCCTTGTGTATAGTCAGATAAGGTATAATGTAACATTCTTCTGTTACCTCATATAAGAGGGAATGAGAGAGGATTACCTTCAAGCTAGTTTCATAGAAAAACATATGTCATTCACATAATGAACTATGTTAATGTATGGAATTATTTCTTTTAAAAAATGCTTTTAGCAATCAAAAAATGGCATGTGTGCTCACTAGAGCTAGAGAGAAAGAGAGATAGAAAGCTGCTCTCAATGGGGTGTGATCACACCACAATCCTCTCTCTTCTATTCACTCATTCCATCCCAACAGACTTCTGGGTACACAGATACATGTACCCTGTGCATTTTTCAAGCCAGTAGGGCCAGGATTCAAACCACAATTGGACATATGGGATCCACTTCCCTATGAACAGTGCTCAACTGCTATACTATGGAGCTAGCCCTAGAATCATCTCAAAGCTACAGAACAGGCATTATTGTGAAATGGAAGAACTTTGGATTTGGATTTTTTTTAAAAAAACTCAGTTGGAGTCTGGCTCTGCTCTCCACTAACTTTGATTTTAGTTAAGTCATTTAACATTTCACAGCCTCTGTAAAAATGGGATAGTAATATTGACCTGACATGGTTATTGCTACAATTAAATGGAATGACAAGAGAGAGCTCTGAAAATAGCTATATAAATATAGGTATATATTTGAAAACTCTTCTTTAAATATTAGATTTAAAAACTGAACAACTAGACCAAAGCTCCCCACTCCCTAGAGTGTAGGAGGAGTGGCTGTTCTGGCCTTCAACAACTAACACCTGGTTCTAGTAGTTCCAGAGTTAGAAGTAGAAGAGGAAATGGTACAGAGCTAATTCATACCGCAGGGAAGCACATAACTACAGAAACCTACTCCAAAGAAGTAGGAAGTGTGAACATCACCAGATGACTAAAAATCAGAGTCCCAAGAAATACGGGAAAACTAGGAAATACTTCCCCCACAAAGGAACACAATAACTCCTCACAAACACTGGGTAGAACACGAGAGATCACAAAAATGTCAGGGGAAAAGTGCACAATATTCATCCTAACAAAACTCAATGATTTGCAAGAGAAAACAGACAACAAATTCCAGGAGATGAGAAAATTTTTCCATGACTTGATGGAGGAACTCCATAAAGAGATAGATGCCCTGAAAAATAAACAGAAATTTTGGATATAAAGAATACAATGTAGGTGGGGTGGAAGTTAAGTGAGCTGGATTCCACGTGGCCGACTAGGTGGTTTGATTCCCAGACTTGGCAGTTTGAAAATCATAGTGGGCTTGTGTGCATGTGTGCCCAACAACCTGAGAAGAAAATGGAGGAGAAGTGATTGTGGCATGGTCAACACCCTGGAGGTGACTTCTCACTTTTTTTCTCTTTCTGTCTGACTCTGGTGAGCACACAAACCCTACAGCAAAAACTACAAAAAAAAAAAAAAATACAATGCAGGAAATAAAAATATCTCCCTCAAAAGTATTAACAACAGATTGGACCATGCAAAAGAAAGAATATCTGACTTTGAAGATAAAACTTCTAATTTGGACCAAGTAACCAAGAAAAGAATGGACAAATAACCATTAAAAATGAGGACAACATAAGGGTAATCCTAGACACCATTAAATGGCCAACTAGCTGCATAATGGGTATTTCAGAAGGCAAAGAGACGGGGAAAGGCATAAAAGAAACTCTTCCATGTTAAATTAGCTGAAACATTTCCAAATTTAGAGAGGCAAATGGACATTCAAATCCAGAAAACACAAAGGACACTAAATAGACTTAACATTTGAAAAATCCCATCTCACATTTATAAGTCTTTTTAACTTTATTTTCCCCCATAGGGCATGCACACTTACTGGAAAGGACAGAGACAGAGAGAAGGAAAATCAGAAGGTATGGCCATGCCACAATCCCTTCTCATCCATCCTCCTCTTGGGATTTTGGGTACACATGCACACACACCTGGTGTGATCTCCCAGCCACCAGGTCTAGGACTTAAACTGCAGTCTGCTATGTGTGAATCCAACCACCTTAACTACCATGCTACCTGCTGCCCCCTCCCCCCCCGCCTTTTTAATTTTTAAATACATTTCCTCCAATTAGTGTTCTAGTTTTCTCACTTCCTCTCTCTCCTCAAAACATTTCATTTAAAATTTATCATTAATATATCCCCCAAAAAGCCTGCTCCAAAGTGCAGCAGTCTTTGCTGCTCAAGTGAGACCAATCTCCATTGACTGCAGTTTGAATCTCCAGCCAGACTAGCATGAAATATGCCAGGCGCACAAGTGAGTGCCCAGCTGTCACACTGGAGGACTAGAGGAAGGCGACTGAAGTGTGCCCCAAACCTGCTGAGGGTACTCGTTTCTCTTTCTCCCTATCTCTTGCTCATGAGTGAGAGAATGCATGCACACATGTGCACTTGCACTCTACCATGAATAAAGAAAAACATATCCACACATAAATCATCCAGTATAGAGCAATAATTTTTGAAAGAATTATTTTAATTTTATTTATTTATTTAAATTTGACCAGAGAGGGATGGGGTGAGAGAAAGAGAGAAAGAGAGAGAGAAAGAAAGCACAGGTCCAGGACACAAACCACAGTCGGCCACATGTGAGTCCAGAGCCCTTAAGCACCATGCCACCTGCTGGCCCCAAGCAATACTTTTTAATGGGCACAAAACATTCTATTAAATAATTATGCAGTAATTTATCATCTTCCTAATCTTAGATACTTAGATTGTCCAACTTTTCAGTATTTTAATTAACCTAGGTTCAATAAGTGCATACATAA
Source organism: Tupaia belangeri chinensis (assembly GCF_000334495.1). Classification (NCBI taxonomy): domain Eukaryota; kingdom Metazoa; phylum Chordata; class Mammalia; order Scandentia; family Tupaiidae; genus Tupaia; species Tupaia belangeri. The sequence continues at coordinate 2,878,027 of NW_006159547.1, read as the reverse complement.
ATTGATACATTCTGGATCATAATTGACTATTAGCTCATCTGTTCCTCACTAGGCAGTAAGTTTTGTGAGAAACCATTGCTCTTTTGCCATTGTCACTTACTGCCCAGTACACATTTTGCCTGGCATATAGTATCTATGTATCTATCTATCTACATCTATATAGAGGTAGGCATTGTGTATGAATCAACAAAGGAGAACTCAAGGGATTTTTCAGGGAACTAGAACAAAATGAGTAATATTTATGAAAGTTCTTTTTTGGGGGTGACCAGCAGTTAGCATAATGGCTATGTCGCTGGACTCCCACGTAGTCGACCACGGTTTGTGTCCCGGACCCAGTGGCTTAGAACTCACGCCGGGTGCGTGTGCATGCGTGCCCAAGATCCCAAGAGGAGAATGGAGAAGGGATTGTGGCGTCGCCATCCCCCCTGGGGGGTGACTTCTCACTTTCTGTCTCTCTGTCTCTGTCTGTCTGGCGAGTGCACACATCCTATGGCAAAAACCTCTCCAAAAATTTTTTTAAAAAATAAAAAAGAAAGTTCTTTTTATGCTTTAAACTTTTTTATCTTTGAGTAAGCATTATTTTTACTGATTTTGTCATTAGCTTAAACCATAGAAATAATTAAGAGATACTCAAGAAGTGGCTGCGTGGCTGCGGGCGTGGGGTGGGGGCATAGTTTGAGAGGGAGGGGTGTGACAGGATGGCTCTTCCTGACCTACGCACTAGCAAGCAGGCTCTGTGTAGAGCCCTTTGTTTGCACTGGCAAGGACAAAGCTTTCATCTTAATAGAATCATCTACTGGCAGCATAATAACTGTTTCAAAGCAGGAAGGGTAAAGGAAAAAAGTAATGATTGTGGGGGAGGGGAAATTATAGGAGGAAAAACATTTTTCTCATTTTTGTTCAAAGTATGAGTTAGACTTTCACAGAGAGAAGTATGTGGAAAGAAAGGCAGAAAACAGCATTGACTATCTTTGTTAATCTAAGTTCTATGATGGAGGCTGGCAAAAATGTAAATTTGCTAAAATCTGAACATAATGCCCTGTAGCACATTCAGACCACTCTAGAGGTAAGAAAACCTTGGAGGCCAGGTTTATATTGTAGAAGGAATGCTATCTTAGGGGTAATTTCTGGTGAAAAGAGCACAAAGGAAACTTTTGGGTGGAAATATTTAATGTTTTGTTTGGAGTTGGTGGCTATATATGTGTATATAATTTTTGAAATTTTTTGAAATGAACATTTAAGCTCTCTATGCAGTTTATTGAATGTAAATTAATACATCAATAAAAAAATCATTAAGTAACAGGGTATTTTTCTCTGATTGTAAAAATAATGTGCCTTCATTCTAGAAAGCAAAAGCTATACATAAGTAGAAAGAAGGTAATAAAAATTGTCAGGAAGGATACTGCCCAGAGATAATCACCCTTAACATTTAGGTGGCAGATAACTGCTTTTTCATTGGTCTTCCTGTCCAGTTACAATGTTATCCAAGAATGCAATAGTTATCATATCATATCATAAATTTACCGATGACCTGACCACTTACAAAATTAGTCCCCATCCAGATATCCTTAGCTTCACACTAGCTTCCATCCCCACCCATACTGTCAATGTGTTTTTCAGGCACATTGTTTTATATCCAATATCCTTTCCCTGGATATTGGATATAAACGTCCACAAAGAAAATGGACTGTAAAATGAGTTGTGAGTTTTTAAAAATAATCTTATTTTTGAACAAGGGGTTCAAAAAGTTCATGAAAAATGAATTTTATGAAAAATTATGCATGGTTTTTAAAATCCTGTTGAGCCCAAACACATTTGCACTTGTCCCATCATATATACCATAAGGTCAGTGAATATAATGTTGGAAAACTACTGAGTCATATAAGTCATTGACAGGCCAAGCCATGGTGGCACTTCAGCGCCACTGTGGTGGCACAACACTGTGGTGCTGGAAGCCATATGGGAGATCAAAGTTTGGTTGCCAGGTCAGCTTGTACATGTTGGGGGCTTGCCTGAGATCTTGGCTGGGAATGGGATTACAGAGTGAGTCACTGCTGAGAATGCTTGTGTCTCTCTCTTTCTCTCTCTGGGAATAAATAAGAAAACTTAAAAAAAAACAAAAAACCCCAAGTCACCAACAAGGTAAGAGTTAGATCTGATGACATCTACTAATAGAAAATAAGCAAGGATGCTGATAGACACTTCAAAAGAAAATAATTTGATTATCAAAGATAAAAATAAGATCTTTGGAAAAGAGTAAAATCCTTAAACTATTTTTGTCATAAAATTATGACAACTATAAAAATCAAACAAAGTAGTTAAGAATGTTGTCATATTGGGAACCAGCAGTTAGCGTAATGGCTACGTCGCTGGACTTCCATGTAGTCAACCGTGGTTCAAGTCCTGGACCCGGTAGCTTAAATCTCACACCAGGCGCGTGTGCGTGCGTGTCCAAGATCTCTAGAGGGGAATGGAGGAGAAGATTGCGGCGGCGTGACCATCCCCTCCCCCCCCCCGGGAGTGATTTCTCACTTTCTGTCTCTGTCTCTGTCTGGCGAGCGCACGCGCCCTATAGCGAAAACCTCTCCAAAAAAAAAAAAAAAAAAGAATGTTGTCATATGATCACAATTTTGTCCAAAGAAAAAACAAAATACCATTAAAAATTAATTCCTAATATAACACTTTTAGAAAATTATTTTCTGTAATGGAGTTTCTCAAACATTAATGCACATAGGAATCATGTGGAAATACTGTAAAAACGAAGATTCTGATTCAACCAGGTTGGCACAGGAATCCTAGATTCTGCATTTCTAACAAGCTCCCAAGAATGCTGATGCTATTAGTTTCTGGACCTTACTTTGAGTAAAAAGGCTGTAAAATTTCTTTTTTTTTTTTTTGGAGAGGTTTTCTCTATAGGGCACGTGTGCTTGCCAAACAGACAGAGAGAGACAGAGAGACAGAAAGCGAGAAATCACCCCCCAGGGAGGATGGTCACGCCGCAATCCCTTCTCCTCCATTCTCCTCTCAGGATCTTGGGCACCGACACACACGCACCCGGCTGAGTTTTAAGCCACCAGGTCCGGGACGCGAACCGTGGTCCACTATGTGGAAGTCCAGCAACATAGCTATTATGCTAACTGCTGGTTCCCAAGGCTGTAAAATTTAAGTAGATTCATCCTTTCCTTCTTTCCTTCCTTCCTCCCTTCCTTCCTTCTTTCCCTTCTTTCTTTCTCTTGCTCTTTTGCTCTCACTCTGTCTTTCTTCCCAGAGGGTGCATGCACTTGACAGCAAGACAGAGAGGGAGAAAGCACCTCACAATGGGGCATAGTAATGTTGTAATCCCTTCTCCATTTTACCATCCTATTGATATTTTGGGCACGCATGCACACACACGTGCTTCATGTGTTTTTAAGGCCATCAAGACCAGTATGCAAACTCTGGGTAGCCATGTGCTATCAGGCCTCCTTAACCACTAGGCTGTAGGACTGGCCCAAAGAGATGTACTTTAAGTGGCACTTATCCAATACTAGTTATTTGGGGATATTTAGAATCACCTACCTACCCTTGCAGCTATTTATAATTTATTCTTACCTGGAGAATATATGGTTCTCGAACTATAAACAAAATCACCAGGAAAGCTTGCTTAACCATAAGGTATTCAGCCCTATCCCCAGAGTTTCTCATTTGGTAGACCTGGAATGTGGTTCAAAAGTTTGCATTTCCAACGAATTCCAGGTGATGCTTAATGCTGCTGATCCTGTGAACATATTCTGTGAACCACTGCTTTAAAATGATTGCAAATAACTTCAAGGGAGTTGCTTGCAATAACTAAATTGTACATTCTACTTGTAACCTTTGTTAAAAAAGAAAAAAAAAGGAGTGGGGAATAGAAATTGTTCAGATCATATGAATAAGCCACAAGCATAACTATCTGTATGTTCCTGGTATTACTGTACTCAAATGATGCAGCTCCCTGCCTAAAGGTTCAGTTTTACTTTGCATATGTGTCAATACATGGGTGGTCCCCAATTTTTTTATTTAAAATATTGTTTTGCTAATCTTATATCAATTTGTATATTATTATTATACTTCTAGAAAGAGCAGTGAGATTACATATGTTAGATCTACTTAGATTTCCTTTTTTGTTGTTTTCATCTCAGTGTAGAGGGAGAAGTATTCCTCTTCAATTTACAAGCAGTGGTTCAGACATCATCTTGGTGACTGTGCTTGCAGTAGTAGTACCTAAAAATATAAACTGTCCATCATACATGGTTTCTTTGCAGGGATCCTTTCCGGCAATCCGCTCATTTTGAGAGGATTACTTTGCTCAAAGCAGATAATACAATCTGTAAATCCACATGCCTGCATTTGTAGCTTGCAATACAATTCAATATGCAAGAAGCTAACAAACAACTGAAGGCTCTACTACCAACCCCTTTCCTTCCAGAACCTCCCACTTGGGATCCTGTAAAGCATTAATCATTACTTTTAGTACTGTTATCCAATCAACAGTGTAGTCATATAGCTACTTTCACATCCAGCACACAATTTAGTAATTGGTACAGAGTGATAGTGCGGGGATGCTGTGTCAGGTTTCCTGGCAGGAAGCAGAGTTCATAGCAGTGAAGCAAACTGATTCTAGAGCCAGATGGTCTATTTCACATCCTGGCTCCACCACTTACTATAAGCTCTGTGTTCTTAAACTAGTCACTGGACTACTCTGTGCCTCTTTCATCTGCAAAATAGAAATACTAATAGAGCATACTTCACGTGCTGTCATGAAACACAAGTAAGTTAATATGGGTAGAGCATTTAAAACAGTTCCTGGTACATTAATAATGCAATAAATATTAGCTATTTTATTATGCTCTGAGCACTGAATTGGAAACCAGAGCACTTGGACTCGAGTCCTGGTTCTGCCACTAGTTTTTTTTTTTTTTTTTTTTTGGAGAGGTTTTCGCTATAAGACGCGTGCGCTCGCCAGGCAGACAGG
>NW_006159547.1:2846390-2873013 GCF_000334495.1 Tupaia belangeri chinensis | reverse complement strand
TGTTGGCGTCGTGTGTTTTTTTTCCCCTTTTTTTTTTTTTTTTTTTTTTTTTTTTTTTTTTTTTTTTTTTTTTACTTAAAACAAGCCATTTACCTTTCCTGACCTTCACATGCAAAACAGGATAGACCATTTCTACTTTACCAAGCTGACAGTTGTGATTTCAAATAAAATAGTATGTCTAAATGTGCTTTTAAAAACTGTAAAGCACTATACAAAAATAAATCCTTTCTAATTGTTTCTTATACTTTAGTGCATTTATATTATGTAAAATGTTCTATAGAGCAGAAATATAATCAAAGCAGAAAAGCACTCTTGGTGAATACTTCTAACATTTTATAGCCATTCATTTATAACTCATTTTTTTCCTGAGGTTGAAAATGAAACTCACCAGAATAAAATTCAGAGCACTCTATATTAAAAAAAAAAAAGAAAAGCTAAACATCTGTTTGTCATTCTCCTTGTATGATGTGGTATAAGATTGTGGGTTTTGGGAATAGAACACCAACATGAGTTCCAAGTGAACTGTGACCTTAACTGAGTCACTGAAATGCTCTGAGCTTCAGTTTGATCACAGGGGTTATAGTGGCTTCCAAGCCCACCTTCCTGGGCTGGAGCTGGAAAAGATCAAATGAAGTATAAATTTTCAGAGTTGCTATTGATTAGAGATAATGTCAGATACAGAGATTGTCCAGGAACAGGTAATTTATTTTTCTTTTTGTAAAAGACTAAATGATAAATATTTTAGGCTTTGCAAACTACAGTCTCTGTCACAATGACCCAACTTTGCTATTGTTACATAAAATCACCCATGGATGATTTTGTAATAAAACTGTGTTCTAATAAAACTTCATTTATGAACAGTCAAGTCAGCTTTTTCTTATAATTTTCACATGTCATGAAATAGTCATTTTTTCCCCCAAGCCATTTAATTTACCATTCTTAGCAAAAAAGCAGGCATTTGGTTGAATGTGGACTGGAGGCCATAGTTTGCCCACTGCTGGTCCAGCACAATGTCTAGCACATGGCAGATAATGCCAGATAATATTTGGTAATTAAAGTTGCTTTGTCAACTGTAAAAAGTTATTAGATATAATTGCTTAGCATCTTTCTTGTTCTCCACTATGCCTTAAAGACTTCCAGCTTTTGTTCCACTGTTGCATCTGTACTCTCTAAGTACTCTAGGATATAACTTATCTGCATTTGTAAACTTAGTATCATTTAAAACACTGAAATTGAACTCTTAAAATCTTTTACCTATGTCAAATATTTTATAAAAGATTATTTTATTTAGCTTTATTTATTTATTTATTTGACCAGAGAGGGACAGAGTGAGAGAGAGAGCAAGAGAGAAAGCAAGAAAGCAAGCCACCCAGTCCAGGACTCAAATCATGATTGGCCATGTGAGAGTCCAGCACCCTTAACCACCACACCTCTTGCTGGCCCCCTATGCCAAATATTAATTCCTTGTTTTTTAATAAATAAGAGTCTTGGGTCAGCAGGTGGCATGGTGGTTTCTCACTTTCCCTTACTCTCTCTGTCTGTTTCTCTCTGATAAGTGCACATGCCCTGTAACAAAATAATAATAATGATTTTTAATCTTAAAAATAAACAAGTCTTTTCAAAAAAATTAACACTCATCCTAAAAATTTTAAAAATGGAGAAAAATGGAAACAATTAAAATGATTCCCATAATCGCACCATCTGTATAATACTGCTCTGTAACTAATTGCTTAGTTATATCTTCTATCTCCCACTTTGAGGTCCATTTTATTTATTTTTTTAAAAAGTGGTAAAGCAAGTAGTCATTCTTTCTCTGCCATCTGTCAATATTACATCATATTCTAGCTCTGACTAGTTTTTAAAAATGTGATTGTTTTTGTTATCTTTAACTCCAGCTGTCCTTCTTGGTTTTTGCTTCTTATATGTCCACAGTTGCACCCACCTATATCAGCAATAGAGCCCATTCTTCTCTCAGGCCACATGCATTTCTTGAGTACTTTCTTCCTCATCAGCATCATATGTCTTTTTTATTGTGCCCGAGAGAGAGAGAGAGAGAGAGAGAGAGAGAGCACTCCTCAGGGGGACAGCTATGCTACAATCCCTTCTCCTCCATTCTCTCAGGACCCTGGACACACACACACACACACACACACACACACACACGCCTGGTATGACCTCCAATCATCTGGAACTTGAACTGTGTAGTTGGCTATGTGAGATCCCCTCACCTCAACCACCATGCCCCTGGCTGGCCCCATCCTGTTGGTGTTTTAGGCGTACATGCACTTATGTTTTTCAAGTCACTGGGACTACAGTTTGAATCATGGTTGGCCATGTGGTATCTGACACTCTTCACTATACTTACAGGGCCAGCCCTAATTGTAATTTCTTACCACCTATATTCCCGTATCCTCAAGAATCTAAGGATAAAATGAAATTATATTAGAACTAATAAATGATATTTTACTTATTTTCACTCCAACCTTCTACCATAGGGCTTCTAGCTACTTCACAGTCTCAGCTAGTTGTCTCTAGGAGGCTCTGAGGATCTAGATACTCATAGACAAGTCAAAGCACCTGCATCTGTCATGATTCACTCCAACTTTGGTCTGCTATATCTGCTGGCCAAATTTCTGCTTCCCATGTCACTTGACAGTGCCTGATCACAGTCATGGCTGGTGTCCATCTTCATAGTGGTGTGTCCATAAAGAGGTCCTGAAGGTACAAACTATTAAAATCCCTCCCACTCTTAGTATTGGTTTCCACTGCTGCAGAATTACCAGGGCTAGGGACCAGCAATTAGCATAATGGCTATGTCGGTGAACTCCCATGTAGTCAACTGTGGTTTGCATCCCGGACCCGGTGGCTTAAAACTCACACCGGGTGTGTGTGCGTGTGTGCCCAAGATCCCAAGAGGAGAATGGAGGAGAAGGGACCGCGGCATGGCCATCCCCCCTGGGGGGTGATTTCTTGCTTTCTGTCTCTCTGTCTCTCTCTGTCTGGCGAGCGCACGAGCCCTATAGCAAAAACCTCTCAAAAAAAAAAAAAAAAAAGAATTATCAGGGCTAATTTCTATTGCTGTCAAAACCATCAAGGTTAGTCTCATTGCAGACCCATTAAGTGTTAAAGATGGGGATGCAGTGCCAGGTTTTAGACTTTTCAGTGCTCCGAGACTATGTTATACTCAAGTGGGATTAAGGTTTTTCTCTTCTTTGTGTTAGCTTCAGGAGATAAATAATAAAATATGATTGTGTTGTGATCCAACTATATTACATAGCTTGTTGAAACAGAGCTTTCAATTCTTGTATTCCTCTCTCATAACTATCAATACTACACAAACTTGGCTTTACGGAGGCTGGACCAGAGGGTAAATCTGAGAGACAGGCATTGTACTGCACCAATCATTTCTCCTCACTGGCCAGTTTTTGGTCTATACCTAAGAGCTCTACTTTTCCTTCCTTTAGAATGAATTCCTTCCTGGGACCAGCAGATGGCATAATGGTTAACATTGCTGGACTCCAACGTAGTTGACTACAGTTTGAGTCCCAGACCCGGCGGCTTAAAATTCACTCTGGGCGCGTGTGTGTGTGTGCCCAAAATCCTGAGAGGAGAATAGAGGAAAGGATATTGTGGTGTGGCTATCCTCTCTGGAGGGAGATATTTCTCCCTTTCTGTCTCTCTGGCAAGTGCACATGCCCTATAACAAAAATCTCTTTAAAAAAAAAATAAATCCCTTCCCAGGAGATTCTTTTCCAAATTGTATACAATAATGGAGGACCTATGCCCTATCATTACACATGCACACATGACTTAATAAATGGTAATGGGGATCAAAATTTAGAGTAAGACAGGATCTTCCACTCCATCAGAATTCTACCCCTTAGATTCTCTCTTCCTTTTGAATCTGTTTTCCTTTCCCTTTTCAATGATGTTGGCCAAAGGACCATAGCTATCTTTACTCTGGGTTTGTACAAAATCTAGCTTTCTAAAATTTCCCATATGTTTTGAAGTGGACATCTGTTGTTTTGCATGCCTCCTCAAGAACACTGCTCCATCACTTCTGCCTTTGCTCTCCTACATCACCAATTTCCTTTCTCTTCTCCACTTGATCATTCCATCAACATACAAATGTCTTCCACTTAAAAAACAACAAAAAACTTCTCTTAACTCAGCCGTCCTTTTTCAGCTATTATTTCATTTCTTCACCCTCTCTTATTACAAAACACATAGAAATAGACTGTGTTCTTGTTTGATATTTGAAGTCATAAATTCCTTTCTTCTTAGTCTCACTTGAACAGACTGTGGGGGGTGGAGGACTGGGGCAGAGAAGGGGGCCTTTCTTCACCTTTAAACCACTTAAACTGCTTATGTTAAGGCTTCCACATGGTTAAATCCAAAGGTCAGTTCTTATTTCCACTTAACCTCTCTTCATTTGAGTGATCTTTCCCCTCTGGAGGTACTTTATTCCCTTTGCTTCCAAAATAACCAGATTCTCTTAGACTGCTTCATTGGCTGATTTTTCTGTTTCTAGTTTTCCTTGCTGATTTCTTATCACCACCCTGACATCTAAACATTGAAGTATCTCATTCTTGGAACTCTTTTCAATGTTCTTTCCTTTTCATCCACTTTTTTGGCTTTAAATACCATCTATGTACTGATAACTCTCCAGCCAAGAACTCCCACCTAAATTCCAGACTCACACAATTGCCTATCAACATCTCCGCTTTGAGTTGGAATAGGACTGTCAAATTTAATATGTCTAAAATTGAACTCTTAGTCTCATACAAACCTGTTCCTCCCTCAATTTTCTTCATCTCAGTTAATGGCAACTCCAACCTTCCAGGTACTCTTGCCAAAAACATGAGAGTTCTACTTGATTCTTTCTCTCACTTTTCCCTTCCCGCAATTACGGTGGCATTGTCTTTTGAATATATTCATGAGACAGAATTAGGGTCAGGCAGTGGCACAGTGGTTAAATGTGATACTTTGCAAGGTTAGCCCACATGGGAAAGTCCTAAATTCAAATCTGAAGACCTCCCCAAGTACACAAAGCCTGCAGGGGCCCATGATCTAGGGCTGACTGAAGCTGAGGGTGGATCACAACATCGAGAGCCTGTTAAGTCTTAATTTTTCTATGCAAAAAATGTGTCTTGACTTTCCAAACAATATATATATTGTATATGTATATATATATGTATGTATATATACACATATATATATATATACACACATACAGTTTAGACCAAAGTGATAATAGTGGGCTTATGAAAGGGATATATATATATCCCCTTTTCATAAGCCCACTATTATCACTTTGGTCTAAACAATTAATATCTTTAATCCAGATTATTGTTCTCTTACCTAATCTGCTTCTTCCTTTCAGTCTATACTTTTACATGTCAGCTAGATCATGTTACTTCCTGGCTCAAACTCTCCAATGGTTTCTCATATTAGTCAATAGCCCACAAGGCATTAACAATCTGTTTGTTGGGAACCAGCAGTTAGCGTAATGGCTATGTCGCTGGACTCCCACGTGGTCGACCACGGTTCGTGTCCCGGACCCGATGGCTTAAAACTCACGCCGGGCGCGTGCGCGTGCGTGCCCAAGATCCCGAGAGGAGAATGTAGGAGAAGGGATTGCGGCGTGACCATCCCTCCTGGGGGTGATTTCTCGCTTTCTGTCTCTATGTCTCTCTCTGTCTGTCTGGCAAGCGCACGCGCCCTACAGTGAAAATCTCTCCAAAAAAAAAAAAATCTGTTTGTTTGCATATTTGTTTGATGAAATACAGGGACCCCTGACAGGGTCTTGCCAAGCCGCCCTCCTTCCCCTAGCCTTCCAGCCAGCCAGGATCATGGGCATGCCCACTGGTGTACCCAGTATGTTCAGGTCAACCTGGAATTCCAACTTTAGGCCTTCCATATAGCTACAGCATCATCCTACAGCATCATCCTGCAGCATCCCGTTACTTGTGTCACCACAGCTGGGAAGATATTTTACAATTTTTGACCCCATCCCTTACTCTTCCCTGGTTCACTTTGCAAGGTAAAAACTCAGGGTACACGGCAGTCCTCTTTCCTTTTCCCCATTTGTCCACATAGCTATTTCCTGATATACTTAGTCTTAAATGCTCCCTTCTCAGAATGATCTTCTCTAGTAAACCAACATAAAATTATAGCATCCTTCCTACCAGCAACCCTACTCTATTATTCTTCCCTGACATTTTCCTTCACAGCATATATCATCATCTGAAATAATACCTATTTTATTAATGTAGTTGTTTATTCTATCTCCCTCCAACTACAATGCAAAACCTAACACAGCAAGAATTTTTGTGTCTATTATTTACTGCTATATACCTGGAATCTAAAACAAGTTTGCATACAGTAGATACTTAGTAAATATTTGTTGAATAAATGAATGAATCCTCTGCACATCTAATTCTTATATTAGTACCTCAATTTTCCTTCATAGAACTGTTATTTTTCAGTTCATATGGTTTAATTAGTGCTAATTTTACCTATTCAACTTCAGACCTAGTATGTTCCTGGTATATTTTTACTTCCATCTCTCACCCATAGCACATAATTGGTATTAGGAAGGCCCATAACACAAAACCATCAAATGATTCTCAACTCTCAGATTTCTGTTAAGATTATTAGGAAAGAAAGGCTATTTTTTCTTTCTTTTTAAATTTATTTTTTCCTTTCATGAGAAAGAGAAAAGTACCCTCAGCAGGGCCTTACATTATAATCTTCCTCACATTCTTCCCAGTTAAACAGGATCACCTGTACAAACTGACTTGGGAACTGAATCCTGATCCTCTATATGGCTTCAGCACTCCAGAGCATTACACTACTGCCATGCCACCACAGCTGGGCTGGGAAGACTCTCTTTCTAATGAGGTTGCTGATCTGTAGGATACCAGCTCAAAGTTGTTGAAAGTCATCTTGCCACTATGAGAGGAGGTAATCTAGAGAATGAAACTAGCACATGGGAAAGCAAGAAATACCAAAAAAAAAAAAAGAGAGAGAGAAAGAGGCTGACTTCAAGAACTTGGATTCAGCTATGTTTGAGTCAACTTAAACTTGATTTTTTTCCACTGACAGCAAAAAGAATACTTACAAGATCAGATTCTACTCCCAGTGTACAACTTATGCTAATGTGGCAGTGCCTCTTTTTCTTCTTCTTCATATAGCTTCTGTTTACTTGGCTAGCCAGCTCTTCTTACTAGTCCAAGTCAAACCTAGTGTATAAATTCCCCTAAGTGCTTCCTCAGTCTTCTGAAAAATAAACTGATCAGGAAGTCAAGATTTTTCTTTGCTTTTAATAGGATGAACTTTTAATAGACATGGGGATCCTTATGGCTCCTCCTCTGTGACTTATATCTGTGTTTGTTTTTTCCAGTAGTCAGAATATCAATATGCAGAAAATCTGTGTGGTTGGGAGGCTTCAGTGTCCCCCTGTAGACAGTCACTTGTATTTCTCCCTCTTTAGCCTGAACTAAATGATTTACATGATCTGTGTTCTTGAGTTTCTAAATCTCCTTATTGGTGAACTTTATGAAGTCAGGAAACATTTACTGAGTCCAGCTTCATGCTCAGTACTTTCCAAGAGGCTAGAAATATAAAGATAAATTTTATTTTGCTATCTACCTTCTTTTGTCACATGGTAGTTAACAAATAAGTGGATAGACTGATATGTAGAACCACTTGAATATTTATTTCCTTAGAGTAGGATTTACTTAGTGTTAACATATTTCGGTCCACTCCTACAAGACTCAGTGATTATGATAACAATGACTTTAACTTATAAAATGCTGACTGACAAAATATGCAATGATTAATTTATATTATCACTATTCCAGTCAATGATCTTCAGGTGGAAAGGAACAAAGACCAACTCAAGTTAGGAACTTACTGTGTACAGCAATGAAAGTGTTGTCGTGTCAAAACAATAATACCCACAAGTAACTACTGTAATAGCGAATGCCAGAAAGGAGTTCTGCATCCATGGAACCTGGGGATTTAACAACAGGAATTTGTCAACCATGACCCATTTGCATTATCATTAATTATCATGACTCAGTGGTATTCCACATGCCTCTTTTTTCTGTTGTCTTCTGATCAGTTGGCCTATTTTGGTTCATCAGCTGAAGGCTAAGTTCACAAAAGCATGATGTATTGACATTGGCACTCAGTGTGGGAAACACTATGGCAGTGATAGAAACTGGGGAGAATTTAAGGGAACATGAAGACTTATCTAAAGGGGACTATAATTGTTGCTGTGTGGGAATAATGATTTATTGTTGCCATGATATGAATTTTCACAAGAAGCTGGAAATCCTGAGTGAAATTTCTTTATTTTTAAAGGGTGGCGACTAAGTGAAATAATAACAAATACATAAAATAAAACAATTTTTAAAAATCAATTAATTAAAACAAAAAACTTTGACTGTCTTTCTCTTTCTCTTTCAGAGACTGTATGCACTGTATGGCAAAAACCTTAAAAAAAAAATAGGCCCACTTACAAAGCTGGCCCCTGGCTGACATCTGGAAACTTTGATTTTAAGTGGGTTCCCAGTATTCCCACCATTTAGAGTAACTCACTGTGCCTAGCTATTTGAACAAACAGGATGGTTTGTGCTGACCACCTGCTTTTCCTTCATGGAATCTGGGATTTGGGGATGTTCCTGGAAGAGGCTGCCTACATGACCAATGCCGAGTTAAAATCTCAAGCCCAGAGTCACTGATAAGCCATCTGACTGGCAACTTTCCATACATTTTGGCACAACTCACACTGCTGGAACAATTGAGGACATCCCATGTGATTCCCTGGGAGAAGGCCCTCAGAAGTGTGTGCCTGGTTTAGCCTGGACCTACACCTATGGGCCTTTTCCCTTAGTTGATTTTGCTTTGTATCTTTTGTCATAATAAATCATAACCATGAGTACTATGATCTGCTGAGTCCTGTAAGTGAATTGTTGAACCTGGGGAGAGGAGTGGTCTTGGAGACCCCTTGACACAAAGAAACAAAAACAAAACCTATCTTTGAGCCAAATCCAGCCCATAGAGTATTGCTTATCAACCTTGAACTGAAGTGAAGAATTGCCAGGGACAGGACAGGCACCACCCATAACCAAAACATTTTTGTATGCATCATCTCACTTAATCTTTATAATTCTGCAAGATGTATGTTTTTATAACCCCATTATATAGATGTGTAAATTGTGGCTCTGAGAACTTAAGTACATACAAAGTTATATAACCTGTAAGTGGAAGAGACAGGACTCAAATAGCTAAATCCTGTTTTATTTCCACATTATTCATCATGAAATTATATTTCCTCTTCCATATTAAAATTTTAGAAACTACTTTGTTTATTTTCCATTTTTTATACATAGCATTTATATCTCTGGAGCTAAAAGTATTCTTATTACTTTTCTTCCTTGTAATATTTGCTTTTCTCTCATTTCATTCTAATCTTCTTTATCAGCTGTGGATAAGGTTTTCTGAACCAGTAAGAAAAGAAAGAGAAGGAAGGTGGTAATGGGCACAGGCAAGTGACAGGAAGGACAGCTCGACAGCTGGACCTGCCTATACTACTAGGTCAGTTATGCCAATAGTAGGCTCCTAAGTAGTGTGGGGAATGTAGGGTGAATCTGGGCTGAGGTTCACATTCATGAGGCAATACAACAATTACTATCCCTCTGACTACAAGTACTACATAATTAGGGGGTAGTGATAGCTGTGCTAGAAGGATCTCTGGGGTCTGAAGCAAGATCTCATCCAACATCTGGGAAACATGACATAGTTCAGTATCAGAATAACAGGGTAAGAAATGGATACACAGGTTGTCAAGGTCCTAGCTGGAGTCCAGGGCAGAGCTATACTCTCAGATAGAAAATCGGCATGAAAATCAAGAAACTAAGAAGCTGTACCCTCCCCTGAACTCCTAGAGTAGGGGAAAGGGCAGTCGGATGGTTGAACTAGTACTCCAGAGTTTCTTTCTTGTCCACTGAATATCAAGCTTAGAACAAGACAAACTCCAGCCTCTTTCTTCTAACCTTCTGCCTTCTTGAATAGCCTTCTGTGTAATGATGAAACTGATAAGCTCATAATGCTGAAGGCCTTTATCATCTGTTTCTGAGCAGAACTAAACATGGTCAAGACTGATACTTACCAGAGGAATAAATCATAATAGATTTGCCTAGTTTTGCAATGACCATCACATCTTTGGAAAGATTGAATTAAATATATATAAACTCAAAATGATACTCATGCAGATACCATTTCAATGGACTCTTGAAGTTATATACTTGCTAATGTAAAGAGTCACATTGCCAATGTAAATAAGTATTCCTGTACTGATTGCTTTATGCATGTTTCAACTGTAGGAACTCTTTCGGTTATTGTGTCATTTGAAAAGTCATAGAAAAACAGAAAAACACGTCATGACTTTTCTAACGACCCAATATAATTATGTATCCACTAATACCTGTTAAATTTCTACCACATGTGCCTCATGGTTGCTGTAGTCATAATGACAGACATTGATTGAGCACTTGCTCTGTAATCTGTACTGTTGCATGTATATGCATTAACTCTTTACTGCTCATAGTAACTCTATGAGGTAAGCATAATAATTATATCCTTTTCTCAGGGAGGAGTCCAAGGTTCAGTTGCACAGATTCAATACAACTTTCAGTCGTACCTAAAAATGCCCCTCACTTCAAGCAATAGACCACTAGAAAGAGAGATAAGACACATTCATACATAAACAGCCAGTTGTGCTGCTTCCCCACACTTCCAACTCAAAGGCTGCTTTGATCCTGTATCTATTGTACGTTTGCCCTTTGTTGCATTTGGCATCTAAGCTACTCTAGCGCCACCTGTTGATCATAACGTGAAATGTTCTGACCCAGTATCTGATATAATTTTATTTCTTCTTCTAGTAGGTTGAGTCCTACACCCCATTTTATTTCTAGCTTTAAAGTGTTCACATATTCCACATAACATTTGTTTATCATTTATATCTGAGGAAAAGATAGGCTGTGAGACTGGTTTATGGTCAAACACTAAGAAATATCCAGTTTTATACAGTTCCAGCCATCTCTAGACAAAAGAGTATTGCAACATAAAAATATAGACATCACTACTAGATTTTCCATAATATATAAGGGAATTATCAATAAATTTCAGAAGACAGTAAATTCACCTGTCCCTTAAAATATTATATGCAACTGTTACAAAGCCACAGCAAATGTCTTATAAAATGCAATTTTATTTTATATTATTCTGCTACTATATAGGTCTTCATATTTTTAAAGTTTTAAAAAATTATTTAATTTTATTACTTATGATGATGATGATGATGATTTTAATTTGACCAGCGAGAGAGAGAGAGGGAAAGTGAGGAAGCAAGCCTCCAGGTCCAGGACTCAAACTGCAGTAGGCCACGTAGGAGTCTAGCACCTTAACCACCATGACACCTGCTGGCCCCATTTCAAGGCTTTTTGAGGATTCATTCAATGATTAACACACAAAATAATGGTCCAACTCTCTCAGTAACAGTCATTAGAAACTTGACACCCTCTCATGTGTGCACAGATCTGCATGGAAAAGTACTACAGTTTTAGTCATGGATTTACATAATTTGATTTATTTTTGTGTATTAAGTAATGACATACACTTTAATTTGCTAAAAGTAATGCTTGTATCTTATTAGGAACATGCTACTTCTATCCCATTGTAAAGTGAATACCACAACTGCAAAGGCAGGAGGTATAAGTGAATTTTTGTTAAAAAGGGGAATTATCAACTCAAACAGCAGCAAGTGAAGAGTGAATAAGGAAATCTCCTGTTGCCACCTACATACATGATCTCCATAAAGTATTATAGAGGGGACATTTTAATTCCCTCCCAATCCAGAAATGCCATATACTTTTCCATTCAGTCTAATATTTCTGAATTCCTACTAAGTAATATATGAAGAACATGGAAAAATTATTTATTGAAAAGGAAACCCCTGAAGAATAAGTGAGGGAATGTGGAAATTAAGAAGTTGTGTAGAACGCTCTTTAACTGTAATTACTTTTTTTATATTCACAGTAATATAAAACACAATCACTGACAGAATTAGTTCAGATTACTTAAATACCAGACACATTTTTAGTCCTCTACATCAGTGTTTGGAAATTATATTTATATGAAATGAAGCCAGTACTACTTTTCTATAGCAGTAACTGCACCAGAACAGCCAAGACAAACAAATCAAGGAGTGGAGTTTTCCAAAAGCTGCAGTGCAAACGACTGTCAACAGTCAATCCCATATGCATGAATAAGTTTCTTTGGTATGGGAAATCCAAGTGGAATAAGCAATAGTGATGTGTAAAAAGCTTTTTTGAAGAAAAGAAAGATGACAGATTGGGTCCATTTACTTTCTGTCCCTTCTGCCACATCACATTCTTCTGCACTGTCTGATGGGCATAATAATAGGTTGTCTCTATAAGCAACTGCACTATAGGGGTGCTGTCTTTCTATGAGTCTGTAGTCAGTGTGTCAAGTGTGTCTGCAATTGCCTCACCAAATGACGTTTTATCCAGCATACAGGCAAGTTCTGGGTTAGTAAGGATCTCATAATGAATACAGAAAATTTAAGAGCCCCACATAGATTGGATGTGGGGTTTGAATCTTTTTCTTGCTTATAACAGATTGTCTGTTGGGAAGCTCTTTTGGCATTGTCCATCGTTTTATTTCAATTACGGTCACATGCCAAAGAGGTACTTGGAGTAATCTCCATCTATTTTCAGATAAAAGATCTTACTTTTTGGCTTGGTTGCATTGGCTGTTTGCCTCTTGATTCCAAATTTCAGTATCCCACATGGCTGATTGCATTATTTGAGTTCCACACTCTGCAGCTTGAAAACCATACTGGGTGCATGTGTGCTTGTACCCAAAGTCCCAAGAGTAGAATGAAGGAGAGAGAGAGATTGTGGCATGGTCATTCTGGGGGTTGGGGGGCAGTACGGGTATGCTTTCTCACTTCCTCTCTCTTTGTCCCTATAACAAATTTAAAATGAATAAATATAAATATAAAACACTCTCACAAACACATTCACAGACCACAAAAAAAAAAGGAAGAAAGAAAATATTAATTTAGCTCGCTCTCACACAAATTCCCCTATTCCCTTTTCTTGTGAATTCAGAGTACTCTCAATGTACCTACCAACCATGAGGTCATGCTTTCAACCTACCTATAAGAAAGTCTCCACAATGAGGATAAGACCAACGATGAGAGCTCAAATCCAAAGTGTTTAAAAGTGCTCAAAGCCTCCATGAATCACCATGAAGTCTTCACTTATAACCTTCATTCTTCTCCACTTAAACCTCAATTTCTATAAGCACCAAAAATTGAGGTAACGATTTCTTAGGCATCGATTCATAGAATAGTAGCGTGGGAAGGAGGCTTAGAGATCGTTTAGAGTTCAACCATTTTGCTTATAGTTCTCTGTTTGCCACCTACAATTTATTTCACAGGGATCCATTAGCGGATTGCCTAGCTGGGCCTCCTTGTCTGTGCTTTTACTCCTAAAGGAAGGCCTGTTTGAGTCACTGGGCAGGCTTCATCAATCGGGAAGGGCAAATTTTGATTCCTTCTGACGGGTCTCAGTTCTCTACACCGTGTGATGGGTTAACTTCTGGACTTTTGTGGCCCTCTAGTTTCTCCTGTCACACTAAGGACACTATGTAAGACACTAAGGGTCACACAGCAGTCAACTGCTCTGAACTTAGGGTTTCAGTGGCATTTCCAAAGACTTTCAGTGTTTTCTCACTGACTCTTCTCTAACTAGTGTCTAAGAAAAATAAAATAAAATTTCACTTTTATTGAAGACTTCTTCCTCTTGACCCATTTTTGTTTTTTAAGCTTATTTTTTATTCATGATAGAGAATGCATGCATAAGCATGAGAGAAATACAGACACTTTTAACAGGGTC
Organism: Tupaia belangeri chinensis; assembly: GCF_000334495.1. Taxonomy (NCBI): domain Eukaryota; kingdom Metazoa; phylum Chordata; class Mammalia; order Scandentia; family Tupaiidae; genus Tupaia; species Tupaia belangeri. Next base: position 2,859,019 of record NW_006159547.1, on the reverse strand, counting down.
CTGTCATGCTGCAGTCCTCTTTCCCCAGCCCTCCAGCTCATCAGAATTTCAGGTGCACAGGCAAACCAACCTGGGGAATCCAAACCTGCAATCAGTCATATGGCTTCCAATACTGCAGTTTTAGTTTGCACCACCAGACTGGGCCTTGATCCATTATTTCTGTCAATGGCAGAGTCAAGAGGTACCTTGGGATTGCTGGTCCCATAATTTCATCAGTATCCCCTCCCCAATTCTTTGACACTGACCTTTGACATTCCCTAAGTTTAATGTTCACAGTTTTAAAGCCCTTCTTCCAACCAATCTACATCCTCTAAATCCATCCTAAATAGAAGTTGTGGACATGCCATTGATTCCTAGAGAAGTGTAGTAGAATTTTTTTAGAGGATTATTTATTTTATTTATTTATTATTATTTTTTAACTTGCTATAGTAATCAGAGAGAGAGGGAAATTGTGAAAGCAAGACACCAGGCCCAAGACTTGAACCATGGTTGACCATGTGGGAGCCCAGTGCCACAACCAGTGTGCCATCTGCTGATACCCCGAGGAGAATGTTTTAAAAAAAAGAGGCGGGGGATTTTCTGTCTTTCTTGAAGCCCACCCATCCTCAGAAACCCTTATTCTCCTAAAGTGTATGTAATTATTGGCCTTTGATCTCATTTCTAATTTGCCTTGTGTCCAGGGGCAAGAGAATCCTGAGTCAGAACCTAACTTCGCTTTTAGGTTACTTCAGGTGATTTTCATTGAGGATGATGTGGATTAGTTTGTAGAATGAGGGTAAGGGCTTTCTTAGTTTCATTATGGACAGGTTCCTTCTCTAATTAGTATCTTTCCGTTCCTTTTAGTGGGTATAGAAACAGGAAGGACTTTCTCTAAAAAAAATTTCTTTTACCATAATCTTTCCTATATTTTGATTTTACATATGAAGAAATTGAGGGATAGAGAGACCAAATAATGTGGTTAGATTTACACACCAGAGAGTAGCTGAATAGAGAACTGAATCCAGAGTTTCTGCCTCAGACACTAAGGACTTATTCTCCTGCTTTGTTTAAAAACAAATATTACAACTTCTTGGTTTCTTTTATTTTCTTTTCCTTTCTTTTTTTTTTTTTTCTTTTCCTATAAGGCACATGCAACTGGCAGGAGAGAGACAAGAAAGAAGGAAAGCAAGAAACAACCCCCACCCCCCTGTGCCCCAGGAGGGGAAAGGCCACACCACAAGCCCTTCTCCTTCGTACTTCTCTCTGGATTTTGGGCACGCAGGCACACATGTGCACAGCATATTTTTCCAGCCTCCAGGTCTAGGACTCATACCACGTATTTGGCCATGTGGGATCTAGTGCCTTAACAACTATACCACCTGTTGGCCCTGCGTCAGCTTTTAAAACTATTTATCATTTAAAAATACTTGATTATTTAAACTTCATTATGGATCCCACTAAATGGCTTCACTTAAGAAGTGGATTATTATTTAAATAAAGTTTTCTATGAGATATTTTTTCTAAATCTAAATTTTCAATTTCCTTTTGAATCTTTAGTCTAGCACTTAACCCTATGCAAAGATTTCAGGATACCAGTTCAACATTATAACATTCTTATGTGGGAACAAAGTAATTCCAGGTCTTTCTATTAAAGAGAAAGTCTACACACAATAAATGAGGGAATTTAATGGCATCTAGAATTAGTCTGAAAGAATAGCCCTTTCTATCAACAATTCAAGAATCCATGCTCTTAGCTCAGTATTTAGACCCATAATCTGAGAAACTCAAATTACTCATGACATGCCTTTTCTTGTTGTTTTTTTTTTTGCCATAGGATGCATGCTCTCATGAAAGAGAGAGAGAGAAAGAGAGAGAGAGAGGGAAAATGAGAAATCACTCCCTGGCAGTGGGGGGAATGGCCCTGCTGCAGTCTGTTGTCTTCCATTCTCCTCTCGGGATTTTAGGCACACGTGCACACAAGCCCAATGTGAATTTTTATGCCATCAGATATGAAACTTGAACCATGGTCAGTCATATGGGAATCCAGCACCTTAACCACCACACCACCTGCTGACCCCAAGACATACTTTTAAAATTATGCTTTACTTATTACTATTGCAGCACCTACCTTTTGTCTGGAGTATTAATTAAAGCTGCAGATAAAATTTTGTTGGACCATTTGAAATATTAAGTTATACGAATACTATTTAATAACAACAAAGACAAATATTCCCAAGTTGGGAAACATTTGTCTAATGAATTGCTGTTGAGGTGGGGGCAGGGGGTGAGCCCATTTTCAAACACTTTAGGGTTTTCATGAAAAAAATAATAACAAGAGCTACCATTTACTGAGCACTTGTGCTAACCATTGCCTTGAATAGTTTATAAACATGTTATTTAATCTTCACAATAAACCTGTGAGGCAGGCATACCTTTATAGGTGAGGAAGCAGAGTTTGTGAATGGTTAGTAGCACTGGTAAGGTCAGTCACACAGCTAATGGGATATCTGGGATTTAAATCCAGGTTGATCCAATCACAAAGGTGGAGCATTTAACCATCATGCATTGTACCATCTGGTGCTTTCTAATTCCTGAAAGGCAAGGTGCTATGCTTATATTTCCTCCAAATGTCTTTCTCAGTCTCCCAGAAAAGTAGAAATTGGCTATTGGTACTCTGCTTCTTTTCCTCCTCTGAGTAATATATATTTTGGTGCAAGTCTGTCCCATTTCTTCACCTTCTGCCATTCACGTGTTTATTTCGACCGTCAGTCTAGAGCTCCTTGTTCCACCTTTGTTCTATTTGCCCCTTTCCTATCCTTCTCCATTACACCTCTCCAACTGAGCCATTCTCTTCCAAGGAAAGCTTATTGGCTACACTGCCCAGATGAGGTTTCCAACTATTTCCTAGGCAGCCCTTTCCATTAGCAATTATGTGTAACATAGACTTGTGCTTGTCCTTTACCTTGAGGATGTAGTTATTTTGTTTCACCCAAACCATCAGCTCCTTAAAAATGATTATAATTGGGTTATTCAGTTTTGGTATTTGGGAGTATTTTTTGGTGAAACATGATTATTAAAAATAAAGTGAATGGGTCCTACGGGCAGCATGGTTGTTAAGGCACTGGACTCCCACATGGCCAACTGCAGTTTGAGTCCTGGATCTGGCAGCTTGCTTTCTTACTTTCTCTCTCTCGCTCTGTCTCTCTCTGGTGAATTAGAAAAATAAAAATAAAAAATAAGTAATACTTTAAAAAATAATAAACTAAAGTGCAAAACTTGTTAGAATTCACATTTTAAAAATAAAATGGATTGAAGGGCCAGCAAGTAGCATAGTGGCTAAGATGCTAGACTCCCACATGGCTAACCACAATTCAAGTCCCGGACCTGGTGGCTTGAATCATGCTATGGGACTGTTCATTGGCATGTCTTGAAGATGCCACCCAAAGGAAAAAGTGGTAAAAGGGGAAAAGAGGGGAAAAGGGGAACAGCATCTGGGAGTGATCGTGCTGACAAGAAGGCTTAGGGTTCCAAAGGTGGTGGCAATGCAATAAAGGTCAGACACATTCTATGTGAAAAACACAGCAAAATTATGGGAGCCATAGAAAAGTTAAAATCTGGATTGAGATTCAATGAAGTGGCCATACAATGTAGTGAAGATAAAACCAGGCAAGGGGGTGACTTGGGTTGGATGACAAGAGGATCCACAGTGGAACCATTTCAAGAAGCAGAATTTGCCTTGACAGTCAGTGGGATGAATAAATCTGTGTTTACAGACCCACCAATTAAGACAAAATTTGGATATCATATTATCATGGTTGAAGGGAGAAAAAAAAATTACATGGAAGACTTAAAAACAAGAAAGAAAATCATGCTGGGTGTGTGTGTGTGTGTGTGTGTGTGCCCAATGTCCTGAGTGAAGGATTGAGAAGGGACTGTGGTGTGGCCATCTCTGCCTGGGGCTGACTTCTTATTTTCTCTCTCTCTGTCTCTCTACTGCAAGCACATGTGTCCTATGGCAAAAACAAAACAAAACAAAACAAAACAAAACAAAAACTAAAAAAATAAAATTAAAAAATGAGTTGAAATTTTAAGAGAAGTCAATGCAAATAACAGATGTTCTTTTCAGAGAATAATAAGACTGTATCAGATAAGGGGCAGATAGTGACTTGAGATCCCTTTTAGGGCCTTTGATTCCATCGTCATCCTAGGAGTACCAACTGAGTGGCAGGAAGTAGTAGGGTATAGCAGTAGGACAAAGAGGGTGAGTTCAAAGGGCAATGACACATGAATAATGAGAGCCAGAGGTTGAGATGTATAACTGCAGAAACAGAAAGACAAATAATAGCTTCATTTCATCCAAATAGCCAAACTCATGTGAAACACATTCCACTGGATCTCCAGAATCCAGAAGATCCACTAAAGATCCACTATAATTTTATTTTAATCTAGACTATCTTATTAGTATATGCTCCCAAATAAGGCCCAGAAACACTAATGCTTTTCAGATCTAAGAATATTTTGAGGGGCCAGTAGATGGTGCGGTGGTTAAGGTACTGAACTCTCACATGGCCAACCCCATGGTTCGAGTCTCAGATTGGACAGTTTGCTTTCTTACTTTCCCTCTTTCTTTCTCTTTCTCTGTCTCTCTCTGGTGAACACATGTGCCCTATAGCAAATTAAAAGAATAATAAAATAAAATAAATAATTCTTTAAAAAATAATATTTTCAGGTTTTGGTTTGATTTGGCTTGCAGATTAAGATTAAGAAGTGAGTGTTTTTTGTTTTCAGTGGAGAGAATCAAGTCAAATAAACCTGGGAATGCAATTGGAAATAAAAGTCTTGTTGGCAGCATTATGGCAGTGCAATGCTAATAATAGTACCCACAACAATAAATCATAAAGAGGCATTCTACTTGGTTCCACAAATGTTGATGATAAAGCAGATGAAAAGACTAACTCAAATAATAATGGGAAGGAAAAGGAAGCCTGATAAGAAAAAAAGCAGACATTATCTATTATACAATGGAGAGTGTCAAGGTGGAGTAAGCACTTGTCAACCTCTCTCTCTCACTGAACACAACTTAAAACTCTGGATTAATGCACAGAGCAGATATCTGGGGGCTGTCTAAAGTATATGGTCATGAGACCAGCAGTTGGTGTAATAGCTATGGCGTTGGACTCCCATGTAGTCCACCGCAGTTCGAATCCCGGACCCAGTGGCTTAAAACTCATGCTGGGTGTGTGTGTGTGTGTGTGTGCGTGCCCAAGATCCCAAGAGGAGAATGGAGGAGAAGGGATTGTGGCGTGGCCATCCCCCCAGGGGGTGATTTCTCGCTTTCTGTCTCTCTCTTGTCTTTCTGGTGAGCGCACATGCCCTATAGCAAAACCTCTCAAATAAATAAATAAATAAATAAAACCAGTACGTGGTCATAGCAGACTGTGGAAAGGCAACCAGAACTTAAAGTATCTTCAAATGGTGATGAATTACCTGTTATCCCCATCTCTGGTATCTCCAGAAATCTGAAACCACACAATGGGTGCAAAGAAAAAGTTTTCTAAGAAGAGTCTTATATTTTGGTGCAAAAATTGAGAAAGAGAGACTTTATGGGTCAGATAGAGTAATCTCCTTGTTTTTTTCTTTTTTCTCATTATTAGCTATACAGCTCCCAGGCAATCCTGTAATAACAGAAGCAGCCAGGCAGGTGCCTAAAACTCCAAGAAATCTATTTATTACAACTAAATGAACTATAGTCCCAGGAGTGTGAAAAAGAATCCCATACCATCGTTGTTTTTCTTTTTTTCTTTTTCTTTTTTTTTTGGAGAGATTTTTGCTATAGGGCACGTGCGCTCGCCAGAAAGACAGAGAGAGACAGAGAGACAGAAAATGAGAAATCACCCCCCCCGGGGGGGATGGCCACGCCACAATCCCTTCTCCTCCATTCTCCTCTCGGGATCTTGGGCACGCACGCACAAGCACCCAGCGTGAGTTTAAGTCGCCGGGTCCGGGACTCAAACCGTGGTCAACTACATGGAAGTCCAGCGACATAGTCATTACGCTAACTGCTGGCCCACCATCATTTTTTTTATATATATTTTCTCACTACTCTGCCCCAAATGCAGATGCAGAGTGTAAAGTGCACAGCGGAGGGAGGAATCTAAAGCCCTGAATTTCTAGCCAGTGAACCAGAAAGGAGATACTAAGAGCTTGAAAATATGAAGGAGATTTTATATATTATAAGGCTCAAGAAAATAATCCCATAAAAACTCACAGGCTAACCTCCAGGCTGCACAAGCATGGATCTTCCCTAAAACACTATACTAAAGGATCTGTTAACTGAACTACAGGATAAACCACGACACAGATCTAAGACTGGCCACTAGGTGGCCCAAACCAAGGACATTCAAATAGCATTGCCATAGCTATCAACACTGATCTGAATTGGAACCATAGTCCACGAAACTTGTAGTCTGACTCAAACTGGATTATTTGCAAAAATTAGAAGAATAATATTCTTTATAGGATTTAAACAGGATCCTGAGTCACATAAGTTAACAGTTGAAGTGTCCAGTACACAATTCAAAATTACTGATAGGAAGAATGAAGCACATTTTGATATTTCACCAAAGAATACAATTAATAGTTGTTCATCCCAATATGATAACTTCTGGAATTATCAGACAACTTGTATAACCATAGTGCAAGAAATGGGGGCAAATATTCTTTGAGCCAATGGAAAGATCTAAAGTCTCCAAAGGGAAATAGAAGATATAGAAACAAAATAAAGACGAAAACAAACAAGCCCCACTAAATGAAAATTTCAGAAATAAATATAACAAAATAAAAATTTAGTTGAAGAGCTCAATTCCACTGAGATTTTTAATTTTTTTTTTTGAGAGGTTTTTGCTATAGGGCGCGTGTGCTCACCAGACAGACAGAGAGAGACAGAAAGATAGAAAGCAAGAAATCACTCCCCAGGGGGGATGGCTACGCTGCAATCCCTTCTCCTCCATTCTCCTCTCGGGATCTTGGGCACACACGCACATGTGCCCGGCGTGAGTTTAACCCACTGGGTCTGGGACGCGAACCGTGGTCGACTACATGGGAGTCCAACAACATAGCCGTTACGCTAACTGCTGGTCCCATGAGATTTTTAATTTTTTGAGAAAAATTTATATACTGTCTTCCCTAATGGCTGTACCAATTTATATTCTCACCAACAGTGGATTGTATAAGTGTTTCCCCTTTCTCCATATCCTCACCAATATTTGTTAATTTTGGTCTTTTTTATATGTGAATCTTTTTGATTTGCATTTCCTCGATGCTTAGTGAGGCTGAACTTTTTTTTACATACTTGTATGCTTTCCTTTGAGAAATGTTCACGTCTATTGCCCATTTTAAAATCAGCTTGTTACTATGTCAGAGAGATGTCGGCACTCCCACAATTACTGCTGCACTATTCTTAATAGCCAAGATACGGAGTCGACCTAAGTATCCATCATAGCCTAGTGACTTAGGGAGCTAGGCTCCCACAAGGCTGACCATGATTCATATCCCAACCCTGGCTGTTTAAAAAACATATCAGGCATGTGTATCTTCATGCCTCAAATGTCAACAGGATGGAGAAATGGAGAATGGTCATGCCCGATTGAGAGGTGCTTTCTCCCTCTCTCTCTGTGGCAAGCAAATGTGCCCTCTAGCAATTAAAACAAAAACAAAACAAAAAAGAAGCTCTTCACACAGGAGTGAAGTGATACTACAGCAGATGATACTACAGTGATACTACAGAACCTCCTTTTTTGTTGTTGTTAGAAATGAGGAAGTTGTAAATGACTCAGTAACTATAATAAACCACTTTTCTCCTTAAATTTATTTAAAATATTCATCATTTCACTAGTATGAGAGTCCCTCCATAGAAAGCACAAGATATGTGGGTTGGCCAGTACTATAGTGGTTAAGGTGGCTGGATCACGCATGGCCCACTGCATGGTTTGAGTCCTGGACCCAGTGACTTGAAAAACAAGAAACAAGGGAACAGCAGGTGGCATGGTGGTTAAAGCGATGGACACTCCCATATGGCCAACTACGGTTCGAGTCCTGGACCTGGTGGCTTACTTACTTGCTTTCTCTCTCTCTCTCTCTCTCTTTCTCTCTCTCTCACCAAATTAAATAAATGAATGAATAAATAAAATTAAACAAAAATAATTATTTTAAAAAAAAGCATGCAACATGGGAAAATGGAGGAGAAGGGATTAAGTTATGACCATATCCCATAAAGGGGCACTTTGTCTCTTTGTGTTTTTCTCTAGCGAATACACATGCCCTCTGGCAATTAAAAATCTCTCTCTCTCTCTCTCTCTCAAAGAGGAAAAAAATTGCCTTGGTATAAGCATTCATGGAAGAGTATGGAAGGGAGCAGGAGTGGGCAGAGGGAGAAGCTAATCTGTGATCCAGGTGCTCAAGAGCTGGAATCTCTCTTCAGAGTTGTCCTGAGTTGGGCCAAGATGGCTAGACCCTGAGGCTCCTATACTGGTCAGTTACAGGGAGGAGACCAATGCCACATAGGAAGGCTATGCCTATCTATTCCAGCCAAAAACCTCAGCTGAGGTCCCCACCAACAGCAAGCATCTTCTACTCATACACATGCAAATGAGGACACCTGCAAAGTGGCCCCAGTCCCAGCCACAGTCTGACAGCAACCACACCAGGGCAGAGCTTAGCCAGTGCTGGTCAGACCCCAGGACCATGTGAGAGAGTAATAATAAACTGACTGCTGTTCTCTGCCACTAAGTTGGAGTACTTTGTTGTATAGCTACAGATAACCAGAGCACTGAAGAGTCCTCCCAAGTGGCTGAGGCAGGTTTATCTCAACATTTTCTAGTCAAAGGTACTTTATTGTCTTCAGACTTTATCATCCCAAAGTTCCCTTTATAATTTCTCCCAAAGGACAGTTAGAGCCTTCAAAATAAGATCTGTCTTTAACATCTCTGAGATAGACAATTTTCTTGTGGTAGGTGGCGTGCATATTAAGGCCCTGAGGACACTAAAATAATAACTTATTTTCTGTTGACTACATCTGTACTACACGACACGGCTAGGAAGCTGTACCCACTGAGATACTGTAGTTTGCTGCTTTGCCTTTTATTAAAAGTTATGTGTTATGTGTTGGTAAGACAGTGATATTAAAAATATTTCACATTTATTAGTTCATTCTGAAACCCTGCTACAATAAGTAAAAAGCCAATTACTTTAAAGGAAAAAAAGTTAACAGTAAAAAGAAGAGTCAGACCTGTAGCACGGTCGATTAAGCCCTGAGCATAGAAAGCTGGATCCCACCTGGGCAATCACTGTTCGAGTCCCAGGCTGTTGGGAACACATATGCCCTCTGGCAATTAAAAAGGGTCTGGGATGAGCAGCAGGAAAAGATGAAAGAGATGTGGAATCAGAGGGGAGAAAAAGATAAAAAGTTGTTTTAGGTATGTTCAAATTCAGGTGACTTAATGAATGAAAACACCAGTTAGACAGGGCCCTCTGGACCCCAAAGAGGGGTGGAGGCTGATGGGAAAAAAGTAAGAGTGCAATCTAAATTGCAAACGTGCTCCTGAGTGTTTTGCTATTTAATCAAATGTGCTTTTTATGTCTTTTATAGCATCTTCAAAAATTATTGAGCCTTGTGACCAGCAGTTAGCGTAATGGCTATGTCGCTGAACTCCCACGTAGCTGACTGCAGTTCGAGTCCCGGACCTGGTGGCTTAAACTCACACCGGGCATGTGTACGTGCATGTTTAAGATCCCCAGAGAAGAATGGAGAAGGGATTGCAGCGTGGCCATCCCCCCTGGGGGGTGATTTCTCGCTTTCTGTCTCTCTGGTGAGCACACATGCCCTGTAGCAAAACCTCCCCACCAAAAAAAAAAGAAAATTATTGAGCCTTGTAGAAGAGGATTTTGCTTATGTGTAAGTTTGCTGTGGAACGTCTGCCATCTGGTGGACAGTCACAGAGAGTACCACAACTATCTGGTTCAATGAAATAAATGTTAACTGCCAAAGTGAGTAACACAAATCTTTTTAATACCACTGTCTTACTAACACACAAACATCTTTATCTATATTTATCACTAAGGAAAACTGATTGCCATATTGATATCAATCAAAATGTGCAACATTTGGGGCCAGCAGATGGCGTGGTGGTAGGAGCACTGGCCTCCCACATGGCCGACCATGGTTTGAGTCCTGGACCTGGTATCTTGCTTTCTCACTTTTCCCCTCTCTGTGTCTCTATGTGTCCTGTAGCAACATTTAAAATAATAATAATGATAAATAAAATTAAAACAGTAATTGAGAAAAATGCACAGGATTTAAAAAATTTTTCAAAGGAATCATTAGTTTAAAGTATTAAAAGCAAACAATTGCCAGAGGGTATGTGAGCTTATCAGAAAGACAGAGAGAGAGAGAACCCCAGACTGGTGCATAGTCACACTACAATCCTTTTTCCTCCATTTCTACATCCTGGCAGGATTTGGGGCATACACACCCAGTATGTTTTTCAAGCCATTGGAGCTGGGACTTGAACCATGCTTGCTGGTCATGTGAGATCCAGCTCACTGTGCACAGGGCTTAACTGCTATACTACCAGAGGCTGTCAAACAAACAATTTTAAAATGCTAAATATAATTCCCCAAAATGACTTTTCTAGAAACTACACCAGGAAGATGTGGTTCATCGCTGTGCACAGTGATGGATAGTTAACAAAAATTAGGTTATTATTCCTTTTGTCCTCCAGTAACAGCCAAGGGGTGTTACAGCTGGCTTACACAGGCTCATAAAAATCAATCATGTGCATCTCTTTTGTACTCTGTATTCACTGATGTCAGATTGGTAGCCTGAAACTTACTGTGGTGGGAGCATTTATACCATATAAATCAACAAAAATTTCAAATCAAAGTTGTTGTTTTTTTCCTCAGAAGTCTGGTTCACCAACATTTATATCCATATCTTTTTTCTCTCTTGATTCTGTCAGCTAAGAAAAAAAAAGTTACAAGGGATAATTGTTTTAAAGCTCAATGTATTTTATTCAAATATATAATTTCTAAATATGGAGAATTGTGGAAGCTTTTAGGAAATGCTATTTGAATTTTATGTTTTTCCTTTCTTGTAGTTGGAGGAGCCCAAGGTGAATTTTCAGGTTAATCATTATTACAAGTATTATATGAAAGTTGTCTTATATTGTTGGGATTATAGTAGAACTATTACCAATCCTTGCATTTAGATTTCTGGTAATGATGATTGTTAGCCCATAGATAGAATAAATAATTATATATCTCCAAATTTGAGCACAGAAATCTAAACACCAAAGGAGGAATACGTGCTTTGAGACCTACTTGTTCAATTTGGAGCGGGGCAGTCTCAAGAGAGATAAGTTCTTATTATCCTCACCTGGTTACCAGAAATAGTCTCTCTGGTGATTTCTGAGGGCAGGGTGGTCAGCTTTCCTTCTGTCTAGTTACATTGCCAAGGGGTCTTAAAGTTATAAAAGTAAGGGAGAGGCAAGGGAGCAGGCCTCAGAAGACACCTTCATGGCTACTGAGAACTAGTGATTTCAGGGGAGCAGGAAAAATGAAGATTTTCCACTGATAATTCAGCCTCCAGCCTACAAACTCGTGGGGTAGACAGCAGACTTTCAAGCCTCCTGTCTCTGTCTCTGTGTCTGTCTCTGTCTTTGTCTCTCTCTACCTCTGTCTCTGTCTCTGTCTTCTCATTTTTTTGTAATTTTTATGGCAAAGCAGTCACTTGGCTTTCAGCCTCTTCTTTCCCTTTATCTTGTTAATAACACCCTCTCCCTCTCTCAACCCAGGAGAGGCAAGGAAGCAGGCCACAGGAGACATCTTCATGGCTGCTGAGAACTAGTGATTTTACACAGCATGCAAGCTCACTGTGTGGTTTTCTATTTTTTCTTTTTTTAATAAAAGTAATTTTTTCTAGGTTTATATATAAATATATTTGTTCTCATTTTTTCTGTTTCTTGGTTGGTTGTGTTGCTGTTGTTTCTCTCTCTGTTTCCTTTTCTGCATGCTCCTGGACGCTCAGATTGAACTTCAAGTTTGGGAAGAAACACACTTTCCATCAGATGACTAGAAATCACCACAGGACCACAAGAAATATGGGAAAGCAAGAAAATAACTCTCCTCCAAGGGAAAAGAATAACTCCTCTTCTTCCATACACAGTTCAATGGACATCATGGAAATGTCAGATAAAGAATTTAGAACATTCATAATGGTGAAGCTAACAGAGATGGAAGAGAAGAGAGACAATGAACTGAAGAAGAGAAAGGAGAAAGGAGCTGAGGAGCTCCTGGAGGTGCGGAAATTCTTGCAAGATCTGAAAGAGGAATTACACACTTTACAAAAGAATCAGATGGGACTGTTAGAGATGAAGGCTATAATACAGGAAGTCAAAATCTCTCTTGAAAGTGTTAAAAGCAGATTAGATCATACAGAAAATAGAATTTCAGACATAGAAGAGAAAATTGCTGGCCTATAAAAATCCACCATGAAGACTGAGAAAATTGCCCCCAAAATTTGAGAATAATATACGAGAAATGCTAGATACCTCAAATGTCCAAACATCTGGATAATTGGCATCCCAGAAGGTGAA
>NW_006159547.1:2832146-2846253 GCF_000334495.1 Tupaia belangeri chinensis | reverse complement strand
ATTTACCAGCACCAGACCAGATCTCCAAGAAGTTCTCAAGGGAGTGCTATGTCAGGAAAATTAAATGTAGTCACACAGAAATAAAAGTTCAAAAGCTAAGAAAATGGCCAACTTAACTGTAGGGACAAGTCTGGAGTTGAGTATTATATCCCAGAATTCAATCGGGAAGATCGAACCACAACACAAGATAGATCAAGTACATGAGTCTGAACTGGTGAAATAGCATTCTGTGACTTTTGGCTAAAATACTGCTGCTTTTCTTCTAGGCTTTGTTGTCCAGTTTTAAGAGTTTTTGTCCTGTCTTGTGCTGTCAATAGGTTCATGTACCCACTATCTGAACAGAATACTAACCTGTTTCCTGGCTTTAAGTTTTAAGAAAATTTCCTTACCAATTCAAAACTGCTTTTCTTGAAATTACCAGCTGAACTTGCTATTGAAAATAGTTAGATTATTTAAGAAATTGTGTGATCAATAAAAAGTGGGGGGAAAAGGAATGAATTACAACTGTAGACACCAGAGATAGTGTGAGAAGTGGTTGGGAAAGGGCAGAGGGTTATACATAAGGGTGTATATATATATATATATATATATATATGTGTGTGTGTGTGTATGTATATGTATATATTATATATATGTATATATATATACACACACACATATACATATATATGTGAAATTAGAAATGGAAAATTATTGATGATAACATACATACATGATTAAGCCACTATGCAGTACATTCTGGATGGGAAGCCACTTTTTACATGCTGTGACGATGATTAGGGGATGAATATACATTAATTTAAAAAAAAGATTTCAGGAAAAAAATGCAAATAAAATGTGGCTAATGCCAAATAAGATGTGGTGATTATAAGTAAACTATATAGCCCCAGCTAGGTGCTACTTTATAGTATGTTCATTCTACTCATTGAGGTTTATGCCTAAATTCAGACTTGTGTTCATGGATATGTATATATCACCTGTGCTTGCTAGTGGAAATATTTAGATTAATTAAGTTCATTGGCAAATCAATAAAATGGGGGGAAAAGGCATAGAAAGCAACCATGGATACTAGAGAGAGTGTGGGAGGAGGATGGGACACAGCAGAGGGTGAGAGATAGGGAATAAAGGATAGCAAAGAAAAAGCAAAGTATACAGGAAACAAGAAATGGAACATTTTTGTTGATGATAACACGTATGTTGATGTGCTTGATTGAGCCAATATACAGTGTATACTGAATGGGAAGTCTCATTTTGTATGCTGTAATGATGTATAGTGAATGGATAAAATTTTAAAAAATGAAAAAAGTTATAAAAGTAAGGGAATTAATTTTAAGAATCCAAACATCTTATTAAAACATAAAGATAAGTATTAGCTCTAAAGCTGTTGGATCAAGGTCTTTATGTTGGGTCAGTCTTCTACTGTGTCATTTTTTTTTTTCTTTTTTTTGGTAGAGGTTTTCGCTATAGGGCACGTGTGCTTGCCAGACAGACAGAGAGAGACATAGAGACAGAAAGCGAGAAATCACCCCCCAGGGGGGATGGCCACGCTGCAATCCCTTCTCCTCCATTCTCCTCTCGGGATCTTGGGCACGCACGCACACGCGCCCGGCGTGAGTTTTAAGCCACCAGGTCCGGGACGTGAACTGCGGTCGACTACGTGGGAGTCCAGCGACATAGCCCTTATGCTAACTGCTGGTTCCCTACTGTGTCATTTTCTAAAACAGGATTTTTAAACCGTATGGGTTTATGGAAACTTTCAGAAAGAAAACACAGCTTTTACTTTCTGAAACTGGAATGAAATACCTGTTTCATGTCAGCTGAAATAAAACATGGCAGAGAAATTTTTTTAGAAAGAACTCACTTGGTCTTTTGACAGCCTTGAGTGGTAAGAGGTGATGGTATTCTAACTGATGCAAGTGAAATGAGAGGAAGTGGGGATGAAACAGAAAGGGGATTCAGGTTGGATTACATTAGGAGGCAGAGACGGCATAACTGAATATTGAGAGTAAAAACTGGAAAAGTTGGGGTCAACAGTTGGCGTAGTGATTAAGGTGCTGAGCTCCCATATGGTGGACAGCGGTTCAAGTACCAGACCTGGCAACTTACTTTCTCACTTTCCCTTATGTCTCTCTCCCTCTTTCTTTCTCTGTCTCTCTCTGGTCAAATTAAAAAATGTATGACAACAAATTTTTTAAAATGAAATAAATAAAGAATTCTTAAAAAAAATATAACTGGAAAAGTTGGGCCAGTCATAGTGCAGCAGTAATGCAACTGGAAGACCCATGTGGAAAAGGTCCTGGATTCACATCCCAGGACTTCCCTGAACATGTAGAGCATGTGTGTGTGCCTATGGTCTGGACCAGCTGAGTCTGGTAATGGATTGCTGTGTGAAGACTCTGTTGGGGGCACCTGTCTCTCTCTCTGAAATAACAAATACACTTTTTAAAAAACTAGAATACTTTTACTAACATGATATATTTGCAGTCAGGGAGACCAAACTTTTGCTTCTTGGAGGGCAGCCATTTTGTTATTTTTTATCTCTCACATCTGGCATAAAATCACAAAAGATATGTGTTATTTTTTTACAAGTGAGTGTTTAGATGATATTTTCATAAAAGGGTAAATGTGGCCCATCTTCTGGCATACACTGCTAAGGCATGGTTCTTCGTAGGCTGAGACTACATGAGAAGCCCACGTTCAATTCCTGTGACCTAAAGGCTGGGCATGTTTGCCCCCGTAATCCTAGTGATTTGGGAGGTTGAGACAGGAGGGTCACAACCCTAAAGCTGGCTTGGACAACATAGCAAGACTTTGATTATAAAGGAGCCAGGCATGGTGGGATGCTCCTATAGACCCAGCTGGGAGGTTAAGGCAGAAAGATATGACATGGTGAGACCCTCTCTTCAAAAACAGAAGGGAGAGATTTATTTTTAAAGTTATAGTGGTAAAAATGAATGCAGTCATTTACATAATGCCTGTTTATCCCCAGGAGATTGCAAGTTCCTTGAGGCCAGGGTTCACATTTGTCTTGTAAGTTCTATCCTCAAAGCCTGGCATATAATGATATTACATAAATACTTAATGAGTGGACAAAAAGAATATAGATATTAGGTATGATAAATAGATATTGAATCCAATACAGATCCTTTAAAATTTGTTTTACAGGTATTCTGGCTTACCCAGAACATATCTTATTTTATACAGAATTCGGAGATCTTAAACATTTCATGACATACAGTGTTATGAACAACATTCGTGTTCCCCTAAATTCACATGTTGAAGTCCTAACACCAATGGGATGGTATATGGAGATGGGGCCTTTAGGTTATAATTAGGATCATTGGGTAGGCCTCCTAATGAGATTAGTGCACTATTATGAGGAGACAGCAGAGAGTTTACAATTGCTTGCTCTCTCCATTTTTCAACAAAGAAAAGGTGATGTGATCACTTTTGTGTGAGGAAGAAAGCGGCTTTCTGCAAACCAAGAAGAGAGCCCTCATCAGAAACTGATCATGCCGGCACTCTAATCTCACACTTGCAGCCTCCACAACTATGAGAAAATATATTTTTGTTGTTTAAGCCACTCAGTCTATGTTATTTTGTTACAACAGCTTGAACAGACTAATACGCAATGCTCTCATTTTTAAGGGTCTAAATTTAATATAGTAAGAACATTGTTCTGGTTTCTAGGATTCTTGTCAGGCACTGGTTAAGGGAAGAACAAACTTCAAAATCTTAAGTCCAGGACTCTCACCGTGTAGTCAGTCATATAGAATCCAGCTGCCTTAACCACCATGCCACCAGCTGGCCTAAAAGATAATTAATTTCTATATGGAGAGTGGAAATCCAGAACATTCAGGTTAGAGAGACAAAGCTGCAGAATAATCCAGTTATTGTCAGTTCCAGCAAGTAAAGACTTTATATACCTCTACAACAGGAATGATATTATTTATTCCTCTGGATTATCTTTTAGTGTACAGAACAATGAAATGTGGGAAAATATTTTGTAAAATGCAAACGGGGAGAGGTACAAGAACCTACATATGTTGAGTATTCGCCTAGCAATAGGCAGTGCATGTAAAGCATGTAAAAGAGGTATGTCTTCATGAGTAGCTCTCATGGACAATGGTCACACTGCAATCCCTTTTCTTCCAACTTCCTTCTTTCAGAGCATGCACACACATGTGCCAGGCATGTTCTTCAAGTTGCAAAGTCCAGGACTTAAACTATGCAATCTGCCATGTAGGATCAAGTTTACGCAACCACTAGGTCACAGGCTGGCTTGTGTCTTTCTTGGTAACAATCTCTGCTCACTGTACTCTTGTTTTGGAGCAACCATCTGTGAGGTTAATCTCTAAGACTTTCCATCTTGTATCTACATATAGGAAGAGAGCACTATACCTTTATGCTGAGACAGGGGCATTCTCAGCTGTTGGTCTAAATTTTAAATTGTTTTTCTTTTTCTTTTAGGGAGATTTTTGCTACAGAGTACATGTACTTGCCAGAGAGACAGAAGAGACAGAAAGTGATAAATCACCCCCAGCAGGAAGGGCCATGCCACAATCCCTAACCCTCCATTCTCCTCTCGGGATCTTGGACATGCAAGTACATGAACCTGGTGTGAGTTTAAGTCACCAGGTCCAGGACTTGAGCCATAGTTGACTATGAGGGAGTCCAGTGATGTAACCAGTATGCCATCTGCTGGTCCCTTAAATGGTTTCTAAGAAACTTTCCTATCTTTTTTTTTTCTTAATGACTTTAGCTACATTTCAAAATTTTTATGTCTTTTCAAGAGATAGTTCTTCTGTTTAATTAATTTTATTATTTAACATCTTTCTCAGTCTTTATAAAGGATACAAATTATCAGTTCAATAAAGTAGTTGCCTTAAGAAGGAGAGGCCCCAGGTACCCGCCTTTCTCAAGATATATCTAAGCTGCACTAGGTGAACCCATACATACAAGCATATAGTAAAGATCAATAGTCTAGAGGGACTATTTCCTTTTCATTCTGTTAGGAAGGAAAAGGGAGGGGCCGGCAAGTGGTGTGCTGGTTAAGGGCACTGAACTCACACATGGCTGATGGTGGTTCAAGTCCTGGACCTGGTAGCCTGCTTTCTCACTTTCCTTCTCTCTCTTTGTCTCTCTCTGGTCAAATTAAAATAAATGAATAAATAAATTAAATCAAATAAATAATTATTTAAAATAAAATAAAATGCATAATGATAGTATACATGTCCCTATTCAAACTGTTGGGTTGTCAGAAAAGTCATGACATATTTTTCTGTTTTCCTATGAAAAAATGCATCATGACTTCTCCAACAACCCAGTAACTATCCCTCTGTCTAAACTAGCCAAGACCAATGGTTCACTAGAAGGGCTCCAAAACACTGTTAGGAATCTATGTACTTCCAAGAGCTTCAACTTTCTGTGTCATCCTTTCTTTAACAATAAAGGGAGGTCTTCGCTATCCACCTTAGAAGACAGCTTCCATCCGACACAGCCTCCTCCCATTTTTCTCAACCATAGTACCCAGGCCATGTCTGCAGTAGCATGCTTCCTAGTTTGTCTCAACCTATTTATTGGTTTATTGACGGTTTCCCTCAGTTGGTTGCAGTTTCTTTGAGTGCATGTCTTTTATCCCCTTTGCTCATACAGTGCCAAGCCCAGAGCTGGCCACAAGACAGGTTTGGTAAATTTTTGTCAAATTAATTTTCTAGCTAAGAATATCACTTTTACCTTTTTTTTTATTTTTAAAATTTGCCAGAGGGCACATGTGCTCATGTGGTAGGAGGAGGGAGAAAAAAGGAAAAAGCATCCTCATGGGGAATGGTCACACCACAATTCTTTCTCCTCCATTGCTCCCTCCCATTGGAACTTTAAGCATGCATATACACATGCGTGGCATGTTTCTCAAGTAACTGGGTCTGACTCAAACCTGCAGCCGACTATGCGAGATGCAGTTGCCTTAACCACTATACCACAGGTTGGCCCTATTATTATTATTATTATTATTTTGGTAGGATTTTTGTCATAAGGTGTGAGAGTGCTCACTGGAGAAAGACACAGAGAGAGAGTGAGAAATCACCCCCCCACCCCCAGGAAGATGGCTATGCCACAATCCTTGCTCCTCCATTCTCCTCTCAGGATTTTTTTTTAATATGGTAATTTTTTTATTGCTTTTACTTTTCAATAAAATAAATACTTGCTACATAGTCTTGTCTGAAATTATAAATTAATTGTTTGGAGTTAGCAAGAAATTAATTATTCACTTTGTAAAACTTTAGCTTTTTAAAGAAACTTTTGTTTCACTATTCATTATTATACAGGAAAGCTAAATTATGATTTCAAACTTGAGAAATTTGCTTTAAAGCATGCATGTGCACCCAACATGTTCAGGCCATCTGGTTCAGGACTCGAACTGCAGAGTTGGTCATATGGGATACAGCACCTTAACCACTACTGGCCTCATCTATTACCTTTAACAGTTGTTTTTCCCTACTGTAATAGCCATACCTTGTGATTATAGTAAATGTAATACACCCTCTCAGGGAAGCTTGCAAGTGTGTGGCCCAGAGAGAGTTGCAGGGTGGGGTATCCACAGACAATGGGACAATGGCCTCCTTGTCCTCGCCAGTCCTTCTCAAAGACTCAGATTTCTTCTCCTCCTTCTCCCTTGTGCCAATATTGTTCCTTCTCCCATTTTCCCCCATCTCAGGTCCTCCCTCGGAGGTAGAAGGAAATGGCACTACAGTAGACCTTCCTGACTTTCAGTTTGACGGTTGCTTTTACATAACTGCTGAGGGAGGAAAGCAAACCTACCCTTAGGGTACAGTGAATGAGCAGGAGGGACAGCGGAATACATAGCAAGAATGCATTTTGACATTTGGAGATAGAACTGCCACAAAACTAAAGCATCAGATGCCATTCTCAGCTGTTGGTCTAAATTTTAAATTGTTTTTCTTTTTCTTTTAGGGAGATTTTTGCTACAGAGTACATGTACTTGCCAGAGAGACAGAAGAGACAGAAAGTGATAAATCACCCCCAGCAGGAAGGGCCATGCCACAATCCCTAACCCTCCATTCTCCTCTCGGGATCTTGGACATGCAAGTACATGAACCTGGTGTGAGTTTAAGTCACCAGGTCCAGGACTTGAGCCATAGTTGACTATGAGGGAGTCCAGTGATGTAACCAGTATGCCATCTGCTGGTCCCTTAAATGGTTTCTAAGAAACTTTCCTATCTTTTTTTTTTCTTAATGACTTTAGCTACATTTCAAAATTTTTATGTCTTTTCAAGAGATAGTTCTTCTGTTTAATTAATTTTATTATTTAACATCTTTCTCAGTCTTTATAAAGGATACAAATTATCAGTTCAATAAAGTAGTTGCCTTAAGAAGGAGAGGCCCCAGGTACCCGCCTTTCTCAAGATATATCTAAGCTGCACTAGGTGAACCCATACATACAAGCATATAGTAAAGATCAATAGTCTAGAGGGACTATTTCCTTTTCATTCTGTTAGGAAGGAAAAGGGAGGGGCCGGCAAGTGGTGTGCTGGTTAAGGGCACTGAACTCACACATGGCTGATGGTGGTTCAAGTCCTGGACCTGGCAGCCTGCTTTCTCACTTTCCTTCTCTCTCTGGTCAAAGTAAAAGAAAGAAAGAAGGATAGAAGGAAGTAAGGAAGGAAGGAAGGAAGGAAGAATGGAAAGAAGGAAAGGAAGATAAATAATTCAAAAGAAGAAAAGAAAGAAAAAAAAAAGGGAGGAAGACTTATAAATAATTTAGTACTGGGACCAGCAGATGGTGTAGCAGTTACATCACTGGACTTCCACATGGCCAACTATTGCTTGAGTCCTGGACCCGATGGCTTGAAAATCACATTGGGCACATCTGCGTGCATGCCCAAGATCCTGGGAGGAGAATTAAAGAAAAGGGATTGCAGCTGGCCATCCTCTCTGGATTGCGATTTCTTAACTTCTCCTATCATTGTGTCTGTCTCTCTCTCTCTCTCCAGTGAGCACACATGCCCTAAGGCAAAAACTTCTAAATAATAATGATGATAATTTATATTGTACAGTTAAAAAAAAAAGAGGAGCTTTTGAATTATACAGAATCAGCATTCGAATGTCATTCCATCAACTCCTGTTTGACCTTGGGAAAGTAATTTAATCTCTCTGTGTCTCCTCTATGAAAATCCAGATAACAATACTGAAGAGTTTATATGAAGATTAATTGACATAGAATATATACAATTTAGCGTAACTGATACTTGTGTTCACTTAATAAATATGTATCACTTTCTATTTTTTAAAAAAGCATTATTTACTTAATTTTATTTATTATTTCATTTAGTTTAATTTGACCAGAGAGAGACAAAGAGAGAGGGAAGGTGAGAAAGCAAGCTGCCAGGTCTGGGACTTGAACTGTGATCAGCCATGTAGGAGTGTCCAGTACCTCAACCACCATGCCACCCGCTGGCCCCAAAATATGTATCACTTTCTCTAAAGTATTGTGATTGTGATATGTAGACCACAGAAAAACTGTAAGTCTCTGTGAGATTTGTATAGGGAAAAATTCTACAGGGAATTAAAATACTTATTGTATTTTTTTCATTTTCCCCTTTATATTTATACTGCAAATATAAATATAACTAATAGTGGTATAAAGTCAATGCAGCTATAACCACGATCTTCCAATATTGGTTAGGTTCTAGTTCTTGCAAATGCTATAAAATTTTTATATAGTTCCCCCTTGAGTACAACCACTTACATGTCTAATGGAGAAAGGAATTAATCATTCTGCCTCAATCTGTTCCTTTTTTGGACTTCTTGATTTCTTTTAATAGTATCACTATTCTCCTAGTAATTCATGCTTGAAACTGTAATCATTGTTTTTTTTACAATTTCTGTCTCACCACCACCTACTGATCTTACTTTCTCATTGTTCTAAAATCTGTCTCCACCCGCCTCCATTTCTATGACCATACTATTACAGTTCAGCCTCCAATGTGGTTTTATTGCTTCAAGTTTCTTTTCCCCATAAAATTGTTTCTCTTTATTTGCCAAATATACCTTAAGCAAACTCTGAGATTGAGCTTGTTTTTCCCCCTTTTCTCAGCTTGGCTCAAACATCTCCATTGCTTACTAAATAAACATCTTCCATAAAATGACCATACATTGCCTTTCTGTCCTGTCTTTAATTACTCTACTGTATATGTCCTCTTCGCATTTCTATAAGCAATCTACCTACTTTTTTTTACCTCTATAAATCTGTTATTATTTCTTACACTCTGAAAAACTTAAACTCATTTCACCTTCCAAATGATGTCATTTTTCTTTTCTTTTTTTTTTTAAGAAGTTTTTGCTATAGGGCACGTGCACTCACCAGACAGAGAGAGACAGAGTGACAGAAAGTGAGAAGCAAGAAATCATCCCCCAGAGGGGATGGCCACACTGCAATCCCTTTGCCTCCATTCTCCTCTCGGGATCTTAGGCACGCACGCACATGCGCCTAGCATGAGTTTTAAGCCACCAGATCCGGGACTCGAACTCTAGTCAACTACATGGGAGTCCAGCGACATAACCATTACGCTAACTGCTGGTCCCATGATATCATTCCTTGAGGCTATAACCAGAATCATTCCTTTAGGAAATCATTAGATTTTTCAGAGAGTATTTTTTAGATAGATTAATTTATAATAAATATAATGCGAAAGAATAATAAATGAAATAGAATTCCATACTTAATGGCTACCTTGGTAAGAAGATCAAGATTTAAAATAGAGGGACCAGCAGTTAGCGTAATGGCTATGTCGCTGGACTCCCATGTGGTCAACCGTGGTTCAAGTCCCAGATCCGGCAGCTTAAACTCACGCCAGGCGCGTGTGCGTGCGTGCCCAAGATCCCGAGAGGAGAATGGAGGAGAAGGGATTGTGGCGTGGCCATCCCCCCTGGGGGGTGATTTCTCGCTTTCTATCTCTCTGTCTCTCTCTGCCTGTTTGGCGAGCACACGCGCCCTATAGCGAAAACCTCTCAAAAAAAAAAAAGAATTAAAATAGAGTCATTAGAAGATTAATGTGAGATTTGATCAGCTGAATAAAAAGAGAGGCACATGTTGGGTAAAGCAGGTGGCATGGACCTTAAGGCACTAGATCCTACAGAGCTGACTGTGGTTCAAGTCCTGGACCCAGCGGCTTGAAAATCACATGTACATGCATGCCCAAAAATCGTAAGAGGAGAATGAAGAAGAAAAAATCATGGCAGGTCCATCTCCTTGAGGGGTTACTTTCTCATTTTTCCCTCTCTCTCTCTCTCTCTCTCTCTCTCTCTGGTGAGCATACATACCCTATAGCAAAAAAAAAAAAATAGAGAGAGAGTGGCCTATGGCATCTTAACTTGAGCAAAAAGAATGGATGATCAGAGATGAGGAACTGAGCTAGAACCAAGCACAGGATATGATGGGTCATGAGTATCAGCAAACAGAAACAAGTCAATGAGAGAGTAGTGAGACCAGAACTGGTTACAACAGCACAAACTTCTTATTGTGTGAAAAGTGATTTGCTACCACTTAGGATTTAGGTTTTCTCTTGATTAGTTGTTCCCAAAATGTGGTCAACAGATGATGGGGAAGTCTCCAACCCTTTCATGTATCTGAAGGTCATAATTGTTTTCACAGTAATACTAAGACAATGTCTTTCTCACTGTGCTGATATTTGTACTATGATACAAAGATAATGGTGGGTAAAATTGCTGGTGTCTTGTCAGAAATCACAGTGGTAGCACCAAACTGTGTTAGTAGTCATTGTATTCTTCAGTGCTACAAACTCACAGAAATACATTTAGAAAAAGAAAGCAGAGAATTACATGTAAAAATACTCTTGGCCTATTATACGGTGGTTAAGACAGCTAGATTTTAGACGACTGACAGCATGATTCAGGTCCTGGACCTGGAAGACTGAAAAACATGCTGTGCACATATGCCTACATGCCCAAAATCCCAAAAGAGGGAGAAATTCAGAAGGGACTGTAGCATGACAATTCGCCATGGAGATTGTTTTTTCACTTTTTCACTTTCTTCCATAAGTGTACATGTAATTTGGCAAAACTAAAAAAAAAAAAAAAAAAAGAAAGAACATCCCTGATAAAATATTATAGTAAGAATTATTAAGAATTATTAATATGCATGTATTAAATCTCAACCCTTGATTACATCTTTTTAAAATTCTATGGCACAAAACATATAAAGAATTCTTTTTTGGAGACCAGCATAATGGCTATGTAGCTGAACTCCCATGTAGTCGACTGCAGTTCGACTCCCGGATCTGGTGGCTTAAATTCACGCCGGGCACGTGTGCGTACATGCCCAAGATCCCAAGGAGAATGGAGGAGAAGGGATTGTGGGGTGGCCATCCCCCCTGGGGGCTGATTTCTCGCTTTCTGTCTCTCTGTCTCTCTCTGTCTTTCTGGTGAGCGCATGTGCCCTGTAGCAAAAACCTCACCTTTTAGATTGCTATAAGGGGATATGCACTTTCTAGGGAGAGAGAGAGAAAGTGAGAAATCACCTCCGGGGATGACCATCCTGCAATCTCTTCTTCATTCTTTTCTCTGGCTTTTAGGCAGGCATGCACATGCACCTGGCATGATTTTTTAAGCTTCTGGGTCTGGTACTCGAACTGTGCTATTGGCTGTGTGGAATCCAACCATCTTAACCTCTACTCCACCTTCTGGCTCATAAAACACACCATGTATTCTTGTTAGATGCCAAAGTACAAAGATTTCACAAGGAAAAGAATTTGTATGATTGAGTTGTGAGCTCAGCCATTTTTATATGGAATGCCATCTGTACTTGAAAGAATGATAAACGAACTATAGTTAATCAGACATGGATATGTGCAGATGTTTTCTCAAAAATGAACATGAGCCTGTCACTTCAAGGAAAACAACTTACAACACTTGTTGCCAATGATAACATCTGAGCTCTTAAATGAAATTCAGTATTTTTAAAACCTTGTGTATACCCTGGTAACAACTTCTTAATTCTTAAGGATTTCTTCTGATGAGAAGTGATAGTAACATTAGTTTTTGATACTTCAAAGTGAAATGTGTCAGAATTTGTAAGATATGTATAACTCAATGAACCACTGTGTTCTAAATTCATGATGTCAAAAAATGATGCATGGGTAAAAGGACTATTCATAATTTAAGATATAGTGATAGATTTGTTTGTTCAATTTAATAGAGGACAGTGTATGTGCTCACTGGAGAGATACAGAGAAAGAGAGAGAGGGAGAAAGCACCCTCCATGCTGCAAATTTTTCTCCATTTAGCCTTTTGGGATTTGTGGCATGCATACATACATGCCTGGCATGTTTTTCAATACACTTGAGTCCAGCACTCAAACCATACAGCCAGCCATGTGGGAGCGAGCCATGTGCAATCCAGCCACCTTAAATGCTACAACACGGGGGGGGGGGGGGCAAAATTTTTCTGTTTTCATTTCTAATATAGTAAATATCAACGAGTATAGTCCACATGAACAAAAGATGTTTGGAACCCTCCATAATTTTTTAACAGTGTAGACAGGTCCTGGGACTAAAACTTTGAGATCTGCTGCCCTTGACAGCCTCACCCTAGAGCAGCCTTCTTAAGTCAACTGGGAAACAGAGGTAGGGGAGTAGGCACTTTCCCTGGGTAAGTAGCTATGTTTTCTTATTTATTTGTAACTCCCCTCTCCCTGTATTCACGATAGAGCATGTACACATTGCATGAGAGAGAGAGAGAGAGAGAGAGAGAGAGAGAGAGAGGCACCATCCACAATCTATTCATGCTGTGATCCCCTTCCTCTAATCCTGCAGCCCATTAGATCCTAGGCATACCCCCGGCTGACAAGGCAAGAGATTCAAACCACAGTAGTGATGTTGGATGGGACTTCCCTTGAGCAGTGCATTACTGCTGTGCCACAATGCCAGCCTGGCTATGTTTTCTTGAACCAGAAATTGTTCAAATCTATCCTGGGTAAAAGGAGGAAAGAAACTGAGAGTCAGATCAAGTTGGGATTAACTTCTTTCCCCAGTTTATTAGAATCTGATTTAAATTAAGCTCTTCTGGTCAGAATTCTGATGCTCCTACCTCAAAGTAGCTTCTAAAAACAGACTGTGGCCTGAGCTTAATGGTGATGGAATCCTGAACAAATTGCAGTATACAAACTAGAGCGTTGAGGTCCTGGATTTGGTCATCTGAATAATACTCCTCCCAGTTAATGAGAATACAATTATTTGTCCAGTGTGGGCATTAGGAATGTGCGCTATAAGAAAGTGGGATGTTGATTTTGATTTAGAAGAGGAGAGACTAATAAAACATAAGATAAACATATAAAATGAAAAAGGGCTTCTATTTTATAACCTCAGTAGTGGGGAGGAGGCCCAGGGAAAGTCTGTCATGTTCAGAAGATTTTAAAAATGAAACCTTATATAAATAGCCCAGATTTAATCCACTGTCCAAACAGATTTTCCTGGTTCAAGTTGAATTAGACCTTGGGGACTGCTTCAATTTGATGAATGAGCATCTGTACATCAATTCAAATGGCTTCTTGTTCCCCAAACTAGTTGTGCTTGGCTAAAATATGGTGAGAGAGATGAAAGGCAAGTCCCAAAGAAAATGGATAAACATAGATTATGTGGAAGGGGTTTAAAATTATAAAGTAGAGGACAATATCATTTTTATAGGTGAATTCAACAATCTAAAGGAAATAAAAGTCTAATTATTTGTTTTGATGACAAAGTCATTGAAGGAAAAGCAAATGTTGACATAAAAGGGGGAAAGACATTGGCAAAAAATAGATATGGAAGAGAAGATCTAATATTTGATAAGAAACTAGTATTTGACAAGAAATGTGAGATCCAATTAGGGATGAGTCACAATAATTTTCTAGAAATAAAAAGCACTCTAGGTTCAGATTTTGTGGTGGTCATTTGTCTATTTACTATCAGATCCAACATTCCCAGCCCTTTCTTTGTTCTATTCGGTCTCACAGGACATGACCAATGTATCTCCCAGTATCCCTTGCCAACAAACTTCTGGTTAGATACAGCCAATGAGAGGCCTAGGGAAA
>NW_006159547.1:2803407-2831772 GCF_000334495.1 Tupaia belangeri chinensis | reverse complement strand
GAAAGACTGTAGTGGAGAATGGAATGAGAAGCATCCTACCTTTAAGAAAGTGGCACAGCGAAACCATCACAATACAGTACTTGAGGTGACTTGGAAAAATGCCAGTTTTGAGCAGACTCAGAGAAATAGATACTGCTACAGTAAAATGCAGTACTATAAGCTGCTTTGCCATTTGAGGCATGTTATCAGCAGCTGTGATGGTGCTAGAGGTATTCTATTGATAAAGATGCTGACCACAGGACATAATTTGACTATGAGACTAGAGTTACCATCATGAACTTGATAAATTATTTAATCAGATTAAATGAGCACAACAGTGATTGTTGTGTTATGAAAATGGTAAATCTGGGTTCAGGCCTGAAAGGGCCAGAGGATTTAAGTAATGACTGGCTGGTCCAAACCCCCCACATGATCTACCTCTGTTGTACTGAGGTCTGTCTCTCATCTCACAACTATGACCTCATGGCGAGTTCCCTATGACCAACTAAAAGAGGAGGAACAAACTGGAGTCCTGATCACAGAAGGGTCAGCTGAATCTGTTGGTGATATGTTGGTGCTAACCAAAGTGAACTGACGCCATACTACAAACCTGCTTAGGGAAGTTCCTGAAAGAAAATTCTCCTAATTGTCAGGGATCTGAGCAGTGTATCTGATCAAATACTTCCCATAAGGGAAGAAAAGCCCTGAAGTATAGATGTACATGGGCCTTTGAACAATGGCAGTTGGCTTGGTTGGTCAGTTAGGAGCCTAGATGAGTGAGATTGGAATATGGGAATAAAGATGTCTGAGGGATAAATGTATAAATAAAACCATTAGAGTAGCTTCATGTATGCAGAAATTTGTGTGCCACATCAGTGCCCATCAGAGAACATGTACTGCACAGAAAGCACCAAACAACCAAGTAGACAGGATGACTTGTCTAGGAGAAGTCACTGAGCTGCTCTCTTCAACAATGTATGTGTTGCTAATTATATGGCATATGGTGGCAGAAATAAAGGATGTGAATGACCCTACAGCATGAACTCCTCCTCTTCTAAACCTACCTAACTACTGCTACTGCTACTTGACTAGACTTCCAGCAGTAAAGACATAATGCTAAGTCTTCCTGATGGCACCATCCCTTAGAGAAGCCAGTCAATCAGTCAGCGAGAGATTGAATATATCAGACTCCTTCCATTCTGGAAGCGAGAGCAATTGTACTTATTAGAATTAATACTTATTCTTTTTTTTTTTTTAAGCGGTTTTTGCCTTAGGGCTTGTGTGCTTGCTGGTGAGAGACAGATACAGTGAGAAGGAAAAGTGAGAAATCACACCCCAGTAGGGATAACCATGCCACAGTCTCTTCTCCTCTATTCTCCTCCCAGGATCTTGGGCATGGATGCACATGTGACCAACATGATTTTAAAGTCACTGGGTCCAGGACTCAAACTGCAGTCAACTATGTGGGAGTCCAGTGAGGTAACTGCTATGTCATCTGCTGGTCCCAGAATTGATACTTATTCTAGGTATGAGTTTGTCTTTCACTGTTCTAGGTGTCTTTGCCAGCAATGCCATATGATAATCTGCAGAACATTTGATTTACTGACATTAACATTTTTTTTCAGATCAAAAGACCCTTTTCTATGATAAAAAAGGTAACAATGGGTACATAAATATGAAATCAGTCACGTAATTGAACAATGACATAACCTATTAAAAACTTAGCTAGGGAACACACTCAGGAATAATACTTCAAAAGGATGGGGCATTCTCAAAGATAAGATAGGTGCATTGAACCAATAGCTGACTTATAGAAATGTGTCCTCAATAGCTAAAATATACAGGTCTAGGAATCAGCGGGTAGTTGTGGAAATGATCCCTTTCACTATCACTTTCAGTAATCCTTTTACAGAATTTGGCCTCCCTATTGCGCATTCTTAGGTTTTTCAGGATTAGAAGCACTTCTTTGGTGTAACGGCCACACTTCTGTATAGACATTCATTAACTTTCCATTGAGCTTTTTAAAAAACTATGACTACCCAATGCTCGCTTTAGATAACTTTTGTCAGTGGACCAGCAATGAAAACATTTACTGAAATGGGGATAAATGACCTTGATTAACCGTATGATATACAGTTGTTGCTACCAAATGAAGGAAGCCTTATGCGTGGAATGCATAAAATTCACTGAATTATTTCTTGGTGCATCCATGTCCAGTGATAAATGGGCAACTGTAAATATGCAATTGTAATACAAACATAAATGAGCAACTGTAATATCTAAGACCCACGTGGAATAAGAGAATTAGAGCTCAGACCTTTCAGAGAGTATGGTCGAGTTGCGCTCTCCCAGACAAGTGAATAGATGTGCTCAAGTGCTAGCTGGGGTGAGAAAAATTAGAATAAATTTTTCACATCCTTTCATCCTACTTTTCATATAAACCATTGCTATGGCAACCAGTTTGTGCAGCTTTGCCACCTACTTCTTACTTCTAAACCTATGCTTCTCTGATCTGATGGCGTGGATGCTAGTGAAAACCCACCCTGCATTCATGCATATACAATTTGAGTAAAGAAGTTAACACCCCTGGGATAATCCTTGTCCACATTATCTATTGCTGCATAACAAATTATCAAATTTAGTGACCCAAAACTATAACATTTATTTTTCCACAGTTCCTGTGGGTCAAGAGACCAGATATAGCTTTTCTGAGTTTTCTGCTTAAGGGTCTCTCTTATTAACAATCAAGAAAGCAGGTGGGATGTGTTCTTATCTGGAAACTCAAATGAAAAATGACTTGCTTCCAAGCTCACTTAGGCTGCTAGAAGAATTCATTTTATTGTGGAAATAAGACTGAATGCAGTGGCATTTTGGCTGGCTATCAGCTGGAAGCCGATCTTAGCTTCTAGAATCCATCTAGTTTCCTGCCACATAGTCCACTCCATAGGCAGCAACATAGCAGCTTGCTTCTTCAAGGCCAGCAAAAGATTCTGCTATTGGGTTGTTGGGAAAGTCATGATGTATTTTTTATGCAAAAATACCTTCCCAACAACCTAATAGAAATAGTAAGTCTTACATAATATAGTGTAATCTTGGGAGTGCCATCCTATCACCTTTGCCATAGTCAACTGGTTAGATGCATCACAGGTTCCTCCCATATTTATGGGTGGTGATTACACAAAGGCATTAATACCAGAAAGAGAATCATGGGAAAATCAGCATAGGTTCTGCCAGTCTGCCCTCAGGAACCCGCTGCAGGAAAAATCCCTTTCCCACCCTTCCAGGTTTTCTAAAAGTCTTATCTATAGTTCAACATTTCATCTTCAAAATCAGATCCAGGTACAAATGAGGCTCCTGGGAATAATCTGTTAAGTACAGCTCCTGGATCATAATTGCTTTCTTTCCATGGGCCTGTGAAACTAAGGAAACAACACAGCCAACATACATGGTGGTCCAGACATAGCACAACAAATACCAACACCCCCCCCCTCCCCCAAATGGGAAAGAAAACAGTTTGAAATACAACTGGTTTTATATTAGAAGTTCCTTAATCAGGTTTCTAGGCTTGGGGATGATCCTCCATGGCTCTTAGCTCTGTCCTCTGGGTTCATGGTTCAACCATCTGAGTCATCCTTCTTTTTCTTCCTTCCTTCCTTCCTTTCTTTCTGTCTTTCTGTCTTTCATTCTTTCTCCCCCCTCCCTTCAGTTTGCTATAGGGCATGTGCAACCATCAGAGAAAGACAGAGAGAGAGAAAGAGCAAGTGAGAAAGCATACCCCAGCGGGGATGAGCCACACTGCAATCCTTTCTCCTCTGCTTTCCTTTCAGGATTTTGGAGACGCATGTATAGGCACCCAGCATGTGTTTCCTGGGTCAAGGACTCAAAACTGTGCAGTTGGTCAGGTGGGACCCAGTCGCCTTTATTAACACACCACCTGGCTGGGCCACATCATTTTTCATGGAAGGCAGCACATTTGCAGATGAATAGTTTCATCAGACTGCCTCCTGCCAGTAAAATGCTGTGAGAATCTGACAGCCTTCTTTCATTTTGCAACCTATCCTTCTTATTCTAGGCTGACTTTGTTTCTGCTGAAATCATTTTTCAAGAACTTTCTGGTTCATGTATTTAAATAGGGTTGGTTCACTCCACTTGATAAAAACCATACTCCTAGATTGTTCCAAAAACAATCCTCTCTCTGTTTTGTTCCTGCTAAGAGTTTAACACTGAGCTAAAATGTATTACTTGTCTGCTCCCTAGAAGCTCAATGGTTTGATTGAGACTTTTGACATATTTTTTAAATTAAATTTAATTTCTTTTAGGTTTTTGCTGTAAGGCACATGTGTTCACCAGAGAAGACAGAGACAGAGAAGAAAAAATGAAAAATTACCCCCTGGGGGGATGATCACACCACAGTCCCTTCTTCTCCATTCTCCTTTCAGAATTATGGACACACATGCACAAACACCCAGTGTGTTTCTCAAGCTGTTGGGTCTGGAATTCGCACCATAGTCAGCTATGTGGGATCCAGCACCTTAACCACCACACCATCTGCTGGCCCTTTTGGGCATATTCTTAATCTCTTGAAATGGCCCTTTCTGTCACTAAACACACTAACATTTTGATCTTTTGAGATCTTAACAAAGATTGCAGAATCACTTTATGGGCATTTTCTGGAAAGCAGAATTTCCTGATTTAGAAGTGCTCAGAAGTAATCTCCAAGGGAACCAGCAGTTAGCGTAATGGCTATGTCGCTGGACTCCTACATAGTCGACCGTTGTTCGCGTCCCGGACCCGGTGACTTAAAACTCATGCCGGGCGCATGTGCATGAGTGCCCAAGATCCCGAGAGGAGAATGGAGGAGAAGGGATTGTGGCATGACCATCCCCCCTGGGGGGTGATTTCTCACTTTCTGTCTCTCTGTCTCTCTCTGTCTGTCTGGTGAGCGCACGCGCCCTATAGCGAAAAACCTCTCCAAAAAAAAAAAAGAAGTAATCTCCGAGTGTTCATACTTTCTGCTATTTGTGGAGTAAGAGGATATTTAAAATCACTAAGTCCTGATTCTTTTTGCTTAATAGTTCTTCTTTTGATTTGTCTCTTTCTTCTTTCATTTTATTATAAGTAGTAAGAATAATCCAGTTGTTGCCTCTGA
Organism: Tupaia belangeri chinensis; assembly: GCF_000334495.1. NCBI lineage: Eukaryota > Metazoa > Chordata > Mammalia > Scandentia > Tupaiidae > Tupaia > Tupaia belangeri. The sequence goes on along the minus strand of NW_006159547.1, from coordinate 2,826,644 downwards.
TACTTTGCTTAGAAATCTTAACTACATAACCAAGTTCATTTACAAGTTCTGTATTCAACACAACTACATGAGACAATTCTACTATTTTGCCAGTACAAACAATGATCCCCTTCCTTCCAGTTTCCAATAACATGTTCCTCTTTTCCTTTTGATCCCTCAGTAGCAGTGTCCTCAATATCCATATTTCTACTAACTGTTCATGGTAATATAGGTTTTCTCTATCATGCTCTTAAACATTTTTTCCAGCTTTTGCCTACTCCTCAGTTCCAAAGCCACAGACATATTTTTAGTATTTTACTTCTAGGTACCAATATGTATATTGAGTTTTGTTTGTTTCTGTGTAAAAAAATTACTACAAATTTAGCAGTTTCAGATGATATACACATTTAGCTTATTTTTTAAAAATTATTTAAGGCTTTTATTAACAGGTGCTTGCAGTTTGTTGACTTTTCTGAAATACACATTTATTTTTTCAGTTTCAGTTTCATAATTTTGTTGGGTTTTCCACTTTAGGTTTTCTCCAGGCTAGTGAAAGTGTTGGCTGGACTGTGTTTCCATCTGGAATCTTGACCAAGAAGAATCTGCCTCTGAATTCTTAGGTTGTTAGAAGAATTCATTTTCTTGCATTTTTAGGATTGAGAGCATCACTGTTTTTGTCTTGTTTTGTTTTCTGCTAGCTGTCAGCAAGAGGCTGTCTTCAGCTTCTAGAGGCCTTCTTCATAGGCAGTTACTAACATAGAAGCTTACTTCTCTTTAAGGCCCGCAGGAAAGTAAGATGGATTCTTACATCATGTAACATATTCAGATTTGTGCTATCCCAACCCATTTGCCATATACTCTAATGTTTTGCCATATTCTTTGGGTTGGAAGCAATTTACAGGTTCCACCCAAACTCAGAAGGAGGGGATTTAAAAAGTCATTAATACCATGGGATGAGCAGTTAGCGTAATGGCTATGTCGTTGGACTCCCATGTAGTCTACCGGGGTTCGCGTCCCGGACCTGGTGGCTTAAAACTCACACTGGGCGCGTGCACGTGCGTGCCCAAGATCCCAAGAGGAGAACGGAGGAGAAGGGATTGCAAAGTGGCCATCCTCCCCTGGGGGGTGATTTCTTGCTTTCTGTCTCTCTGTCTCTGTCTGTCTGGTGAGCGCACGCACCCTATAGCAAAAACCTCTTAAAAAACAAACAACAACAAAAAAGTCATTAATACCAGAAGCATGGATCATTAGAGGGTACCTTAGAGGATGTCTGCCACAATGACCAATGGGAAAAAGAAGCTTAATAAATACATACGGTCAGATGGACGTTGCCCTTAGCTCTTCATTACTCAGGCAATTTTTGGTGAATTCTGTACAGATATTCAAAGATCTAGAAAGAACAATCCTAATTGTCTATGGCAATGACCAGATTGAGAAAGTACTACTGAGTTGGCTTTCTTTCCTTCCATGTTTTAATTTTCCCAATTTTCTACTTTTATTCACTGTGATCTTTTCCCTAAGACAACAACCTGCAAAAAATTATTGTCTCAGAATATGATTTCTGGGAGGAAGCCAGGATAAAAAGACAGAAGGAGTTGAATAAATATGTGTAATAGTACGTTACAAGATGGGAGAGATTGTATGTAGGATAGTCTACTTTCCATGGAAGAACTACCCCTTTCCCCCATATAATTCTCTGGATTGCTTTTAATGAGGCAGTGCTAAAAAATCTGTGGAAGAAAGCATGCTAAAGGTACTTTTTCTTTTTTAGAGGTTTTTGCTATAGAGTGTGTGTGCTTGCCAGAAAGAGAGAGACAGAGAGATAGAAGGCATAAAAAAATCCCCCCCCGGGGAGATGGCCACGCAGCAATCCCTTCTCCTCCATTCTCCTCTCAGGGTCTTGGGCACGAATGCACATGCGCCCAGTGTGAGTTTAAGCTACCTGGTCTGGGACTCAAACCGCAGTCGACTACATGGGAGTTCAGCGACATAGCCATTACGCTAACTGATGGTCCCTCAAGGTACTTTCTTTAAATAGTTTTTAAGATATAGCAGCTTAACTCTCTCCTCCAAAAGGTGAGAATTGGTCCCAGATATTACATTGGGATGGGCTGGCAAGTAGAGCTCAATATAACTGTGGGGAAGAGAACTTTATCAAGTATGACCTTGGCAGAGATCAATAGTTCAAGAAAGAGGAATACAAGCATTTGAATATAAGGGATAAAATTTTTTTTTAAAGTTTATATATTTTATGAGATACAAACCTTGGTTGGCCATGTCGGTGCCCAGTGCCTAACCACCACATTATCTGCTGGCTCCAGGGACAAAACTATTGAAAAACATTTATCACAAAAAAAGCATTAATTTCTTCAGTTACCACTATTTCCATGATGCCTGGCCACCTCATGTGGTGACTATCATTCTCTCTATTTTGGACAAGTTAGTTGTCAGATCGCAAAAGTAAAATGAGATGACTGTCAGGTCATAAGTTTGGGTTAGGGGTGGAATTACAAAGAAACGGATATCATGACACATGGAAAGAGTTATGAGGAAGGAAAACCAATGGGATGCTTAAAAAGAGGACTGAGTCAGAGTCATTCGGACACCATGTCTAATGCAGTGAACTACGACAATCCTCACATAACACTTTTAAATGATTGCCTTAAGATTACACTGGCAGCATGGCCAGAGTTCTCACTTCCTTTTCTTAGAATGGGGCTCATGTTCTTTGAAATATCTAAAGATAGGTGTCCTCTCTTGCTTTGTAGATACAGGCCTAGTACTGAGCTAAGTGTTTTGTAACCAATTTTATAACATCTTTATGAGGGTAGATGCTATTATTATATTTCCCTAAGTATGGGGAAACTATTAACCTCAGGATGTTGAGTAACTTACCCAAGGTCACAGAGCTAGTAAATCAGAGAGCCAAGACCCAGGCTTGCAACTGCTGACTCAAAAGTTTCAGCCTTTTTTTTTTTTCCTTTGTTTTATTTCCATTTTTTATACTTTCAATCACATGTTACTTGACTTGCAAAGTGAATATTCCAACATGTGTACATTTCTCACCAGTCCATTTAACAATACTATAAAGTTATTTTCAACAGATAATAACCCATTTCTTTGTCCCATAAATGACTTGCCTCTCTGTTTTTCTCCTTAATGTCCTTCCTCAGACTCTACTCCTTCATCTACCCTCTTTCCACACTATATCTGGTATTCACAACCATTTACTATGTTTCAATATCGTTTAGTCATTCAGTTTCAGGTATAGAGTGCAGACACTTGGTATATGTTAAGTGAAGACATACAATGTCTCTCCTCCATAGCCTGGCTTGCTTCACTCAGCAGTTAATCTTCCATATTCATTCACTTTTTGTCAAAACCCAAGGTCTTTTTTTATGGCTGAGTAGTATTCCATAGAGTATATGTGCCACACTTTTTCAATCCATTCATCTGTTCATGGTCATTCATGGTCATTTGGTTCCAAGTCTTAGCAATTGTGAATAATGCAATAAACATCGATGTGCAATCATTTTTTCAATTAAGAATTCTTCTGTTCTTTGGGTAGATACCAAGGAGTGGGATTGCTGGATCACATGGTAGTTCTATTTGTAGATCTTCGAGGAATCTCTGAATTGTTCTCCACAATGGCTGGACCAATTTACATTCACACCTGCAGTGTAGGAGAGTTCCTCTTTCATCAAGCTCCCACCAGCACTTATCCCTTTTTAATTTTTTTAGTCTTAGTCATTCTGACTGGGGTTAGGTGGTATCTCATTGTGGTTTTGATCTTCATCTCCCTTACAATGAGGGATGTTGAGCATTTTTTTCATATGCCTTTTGGCTATTTGTATGTCTTCCTTAAAGAGTGGCTTTTTAAACTCATTCTCCCATCTCCTAAAAGGGTTGATCATCTTTTTTCAGGACAGCTGCTTGAGTTCCTCCTGTATTCTGGTTATCAGTCCCTTATCTGACACATAGTTTACAAAAATATTTTCCCATTCTGAGGGCTGTCAACTCACACCAATTACTGTGTTTTTTTGCCATGCAGAAACTTCTTAATATGATATAATCCTGCTTGTCTATTTTTGGGATTCAAAAGCTCCAGCCTTTAACCACTGTGTCACACTGCTGCGTAAGGTTTCAAGATGGGAAAACTTTTTTTTATATATGTATTTAAGAAGCACTTGAATTTTTTCTACATCTCCTTTTAATCTTAAACGAGAGACCCCCAACAGCGTCTTGACACTGAGATTCCCCTCTGCCATACCCTAACCACTTAGCAGTCAGCCCCAGAGCACAGGAGCCCGGCATACTCAGGGAGGTCTCCAGACCTAGAAACTTCTCAAGTAAGTTAGCTTTACAGAGTGCCACATTTCACAGCGGTACCACCCTCCACCCCTAGTTTTTAAGATTCTTGAAGTAGTGCCCCCCCCAAACTGCTAAATTATTATTACATAGTTTCAGAAAAGACTTGAAGAGACACAAATATGACATATGTATTATAGAAAGGATACTATATTTAAAAAACAACTTTGGATTAATTGACATGTTTCAATTGAGCATTGGAAATCCATTGTGAATTCATTTGATGAAAAGTTTCATTTCTTTAGTGTGAATCATTATAATATGCAATTCACTGAAAAACATTTTTTGAAAGAATTCTGTAGCTGTGTGGCCAGCAGGGGGCAACTAAATACTTCCCAAAACAATGTCTTATAGAGAACCAGTTAAAATTGGAGACTGTCTATCAGCATTCTCAGTTGTACGGGATAGCTAAATTCCTTCTAAAATAATAATTAACACTTAGCCACATATTATCACAACATTGAATTTGTGAACATAATTGAAACACTCTCCTAAGGAGACAGATTATAAAATCACTTTCTGAGGCCTATATGTGGCAGATTCTTTTGGTTGTTTTTCAGTCTGTAAGGTTCTTTACAAAAATTTATCTATTTTATAATCAATGAGTTTTTTTAACTTCTCATATTATAGAAACTATAATAAACATTGAGTTATTTCTGTAGATTCCTCCAGGATTCCGCTACTTTCATTCAACATTCTAAGATGGAACTAAATAGAAATGGGGCTGGACAATGGCACAGCAAGGAAAAGCCAAGCTGTGTGAGGCTGACCCACTCTGAAGGCTGTAGGCTTGTGTCATAAAGCTTCCTGACATGGAACACACACCTGTTCAGGATACAGGGCTGGCTTAAGCTGGGAGTGGACTGCAACATTAGAACCCTGAGGGGATTCTGTCTATTTGCCTTTCTTCTCATGGAAGAAATAAATAAAAACTTAAAAATACTGAATAAGGGTTACAAAGAATCTTTCCCTTAACCTAAAACATATAAACTATCATTTCCTAATCTTCTTTTATAATAGAGACTAATTTTTAAGCTTGTGCTGTTAGTCAGGCTTCATCAGAGAAACTGAACCAACAGGATGTGTGCAGATACATAGATATAGATATAGATATAGATATAGATATAGATATAGATATAGATATAGATATAGATATAGATATAGATATAGATATAGATATAGATATAGATATAGATATAGATATAGATATAGATATAGATATAGATATAGATATAGATATAGATATAGATATAGATATAGATATAGATATAGATATAGGAAGAAATAAATAAAAACTTAAAAATACTGAATAAGGGTTACAAAGAATCTTTCCCTTAACCTAAAACATATAAACTATCATTTCCTAATCTTCTTTTATAATAGAGACTAATTTTTAAGCTTGTGCTGTTAGTCAGGCTTCATCAGAGAAACTGAACCAACAGGATGTGTGCAGATACATAGATATAGATATAGATATAGATATAGATATAGATATAGATATAGATGTTTATTTGAAACAGCACAACTGTGGACTCAGGGAAAAGTTTCAGTTCAAGTCCAAAGGCAATCTTCTGTCAGAATTCCTCCCTGCTCTGGGAGGTCAGTCTTTGATCTCTTATGGTTTTCAACCAATTGGATGAGGCCAACCACATTATGGAGACTAAACTGCTTTATTCAAAGTCCATTGATTTAAACGTTAATCTCATTCAAAAACACCTTCACAGAGACATCTAGAATAATGTTTAATCAAGTATCTGGGCACCATGGCCCAGTCAAATTGACACATAAAATTAATTATCACAGCTATCTATTCCTTTATGTCATAGTCTCAGAGTTGGAAGAGATCTATATGGTCAGAGAGTCTAACCCTCCTTCCAATGAAACTAATGCCGAACACAAAGAAAGCATTTAGCAAAGATATGGTGTTTGAGTTGAGCTAAATTTATATAAATTAAATATCCCTACTGACAGCTCCCAGTAGGGTGCTAGGAGGTAGTACAGCCTGGAGGTTAAACATAATCTCTGGAGTCAACTTGCCTAAATTCACATAATGGCTCCTTTGCTTACCTTGCATACAACTTTGATGAATTACTGTTGGTATGTCTCCATTTCCTCACTTATACAAAAAGAACAGTAACAACACCTTGTTAATGGCATATATTGCTGTTCTTAATCAATATTCAGTTCTTGTTCCCTCTGGGCACACAGTGGATTGACTTTATTTCTCAAGAATACTACAAATGAATGGGGCCATGTGACTTGGTTTGGCCAGTAAAATGCTGCAGAATGTGGTGGTGAAGCGCTAATTTGAGATTCCCCAGTTTTATTTCCCCTACTGTGACAATCATTGGAAAGGAGTCATGTTAAGATAATGGCACTGCAAGGTTAAAGCAGCCTGGATTATCATGTCATTTCATGGAGGAAAATAGCCTGGAGAGTTGTCTGCATCCAGAAACAATCTTTTTAGAATAAGAAATGAATCTGTTCAGTTAAACAACTTTTTTTTTCCTACACTGCAGCATAACCTAAACCATTCTGATGTACTGTCTCATACAACTCTTTGGGGGGATTCAGTCCAATATTGTATAGAAATTGCTTGTTTGATAAGCAGTAAACACATAAATGTTATAATTTTGCTTGAATCATGTAGGCCTGAGTATAAAATATTGCTTAGCTACTGATAATAATAATTCAAAATGTAGTCAAATTATGGTACCAGGCTATTTTTGTTTTAAGTATACCAACTCTTAAACTTCTCCTTGGAACATTGCTTTGCACACAGTAGGCATTAAATTTCCTATGTTAATTGCTCTCATTTTCTAGAGTCTGTTTTTCTTGTTTTATTAGACTAGGAAGATTTAATTTTCTCTCTCTCTTTTTTTTTTTTTTTTTTGGCTAAACCTAGGCTCTCATTAAACAACTACCCCTGGATTGCTCTACAAAAATTTTTTTAGTATTATCCTGTCCTTAAAGGGGCTTAGGTGATGATAGCCGCTCATGCCTTAACATGAATTCAGAAACAATTAATAGGAAGCCAACACCATTTGTTGAAGACATTAACCTTTCTCTACTATGTTATCTTGGCACTCTTACAAAAAAATCTGTTGATCATATATGTGTGCATTTATTTGGTCATTGGAAAAGTCATGATGCATTTTTGCATAGGAAAACAGAAAAAAAATCATGACTTTTCCAATGATCCAATATTTTGGGCTCTCTATTCTGTTCCATTGATTTATGTCTGTCTTTAAGCCTGTACCTACTGGTTTTTCTTTTTCTTTGTTTTGTTTGTTTGTTTGTTTGTTTGTTTGTTGAGAGGTTTTTGCTATAGGGCACGTGCGCTCACCAGAAAGATAGAGAGAGACAAAGAGATAGAAAGCAAGAATTCACCACCTCCCCCCAGGGGGGATGGCCATGCTGCAATACCTTCTCTTCCATTCTCCTCTCAGGATCTTGGGCACGTACACACGCCCAGTGTGAGTTTAAGCCACTGGGTCCAGGACTCGAACCTCGGTCGACTACGTGGGAGTCCAGCGACATAGCCATTATACCAACTGCTGGTCCCCGCCTCCTACTGTTTTAATTACTGTAGCTTTGTAATATATTTTTAAGTCAGGAAATGTGATGCCTACAGTTTTGTACTTCTTTCTCGAGATTAACTTTGCTATTTATGTTTTTTATAGCTTCACAGTAATTTTAGAATTATTTTTCTATTTCTTTAGAAAATGCCATTGGGATTTAACAGAGATTGAATGGATCTGCACATTACTTTGGGTGGGATGGATATATTAATAATATTAAGTTTTCCAATACATGAACATGTGGTGTCCTTCATTTGTTCATGTATTTTAAAATTTATTTTTAAAATTTTATTTATTTCTATCGTTACTATTATTATTATTTAAAAAATTTTCCTAGAGAGAGAGAAAGAGGAAGAGGAAAAGAAAGGGAAAAAGCAAGCTGCAAGGTTGAGGTCTCGAACCATGGTCAGCCAAGTGGAAGTTCAATGCCTTTAACCACCACAACACCTGCTGGTCCCATTTTCTTTAATCATTTTGTAGTTTCCAGAATACAAATCTTTCACCACATTTGTAAGTTTATCCCTAAGTATTTTAATCTTTCTGGTGCTATTGTAAATGGGATTGTTTTCCTAATTTTCTTTCAGATTGTATGGAAATGCAGTTGACTCTTGTTAATGCCAGAGAGTACATGAGCTTGAGAGAGAAAGAAAGAGAGAGAAAGCTCTTCCCAGTGACATGTGGTCATGTCACAGTATTTCTTTCTCCATTTCTCCATAAACCTAGTGTCTTTCAAGCCACTGGGGCTGGGACCCAAACCGTGGTCAGCCATATGGGACCCAGCTTTCTATGCACAGGACTATGGGCCAAACCAAAGCAATCAATCTTATTATTATTTTTTATTTTTTTTGGAGAGATTTTCACTATAGGGCCTGTGCGCTCGCCAGACAGAGAGAGAGATAGAGACAGAAAGTGAGAAATCACCCCCCGGGGGGATGGTCACCCACAATCCCTTCTCCTCCATTCTCCTCTCAGGATCTTAGGCACGCACGCACATGTGCCTGGCATGAGTTTTAAGCCACCAGGTCTGGGACACGAACCGGGGTCGACTACGTGGGAGTCCAGTGACGTAGCCATTACACTGACTGCTGGTTCCCTCAAATCTTTTTTGAAAAAAGGGTTTTTTTGTTTTTTGTTTTTGTTTTTGTTTTTTGCTACAGGGGGTGTTCGTACATCAGAGAGACAGAGAGAGAGCTATGGAGAGAGAGAAAGTGAGAACTCCCTACTTACCCCCAGGTGGAATGGCTACGCCAAAATCCCTTCTCCTCTTGGGATTTTGAATATGCACACACATGTGCCTGGCATGAGTTTCAAACTGCTGGGTCTGGGACTCAAACAGCAGTTGGTCATGTGGGAGTCTAGCATCTTAACCACTATATCACCTGATGGCCCTGCAATCAATTTGTGCATGTTACTTTTACATCCTACAACCTTACTGAATTAATTTATTAGTTCCACTGCTATATATTCTTTTTATTTCTCTGAAATAATTATTTCCAGTGATCTATCTTCAGGTCTGTGGATCCTTTCTTCTGCTTACTCTGGACTGCTGTTGTATCTATCTAGTGAGTTTTACAGTTCAGTTATTGTGTTCTTAAGCTCTAAGACTTATATTTAGTACTTCTCGATATCTTTCTCTTTGTTGAAATTTTCACTTTGTTCATACGTTGTTCTTTTGACTTCAGTGAGCTTCTTTAGTTATTTCAAATTCTTTGTCAGATCAATCATAACTTCATTTCATTAGGGCTGGATTTGGAAATTTATTTTGTTCCTTTGTTTGGGGGGCATCTTTGCTTGTTTCTTCATTTTCCTTGACTCTCAGTGCTGGTGTCTGTATTAGATGAAGCAGGCATCTCTCTCAGTCTTTACAGACTGGTCTTAAATATACTATACCCATCAGTAGATTTGGCCAGAGTTCTTTGGGACCTCTACAAACTTTTCCCCTTCCTCAGGGAAAAGCAGGCAGCTGTGTGTGAGTGTTACCCACTTTCCCTATACTGAGCCAGTGGGGCAGGGAGCTGTGGCATTTATCACTGCCAGCTGTCATTTTCATCTTTCTTTTGGCAGCTGGACTATGCCAGACATGTCAGAACTTTATGACTGGTAAGACAGATACTACTGGGTCATCAGAAAGTCTCAATGTATTTTTGCATAGAAAAATACATCATGACTTTCCTAATGACCTAACAGTTGTTTGGTGAGTTTCTTCAGAAAAGTTGAGTTGCATGAACAAACATCTTCCTCTCTTGGGTGAATTCAGAACCCTGGGAAGCTCTTCTGATAGCATGTCATTATATGGGGATGGGGGAAGTCTCTGGCAAAAGAATGTCCTAAATCTTCCTACAAGTTTCACTGAGACTGGTTCATATTTTATCATGGTGCAGGAGCCTTGTAATTAGTTTCTGATATCTTACAAAAGTAATTTTTCCATGAATTTTTGCTGAATCAGTATGCTTGTGAGGGTAAGGAGGGCCTAAAGCTTCCAACTCATCTATCTTGTTGATGTCAACTCCCCAGCACTGTCCTTTTTTTCCCATTACATTTTTCCATCTTAAAATTGGAAAGAAGATATTTTAGGAACATAAAGATAAAAAGAACATGTAAGGAGAATGGAGCAAAAAGCCGGAGGCTACAAGTCTGATAGGATCCTGGAGCCACCATATTAGTCCTGTTTGGTTAAGTTATTATCATTGGATTTCTTTTTTTTTTTTCTTTTGAGAGAGAGGGTGTGTGTGCTTGCCAGAGAGAGACAGAGAGACAAAAAGGCAAGAAATCACCACCTAGGGGAATGACTATGCTACAATCCCTTCTCCTCCATTCTCCTCCTGGGATCTGGGGCATGCATGCACACATGCCCAGCATGAGTCCAGGACTCAAATGGTGGTGGACTACGTGGGAGTGCAACAGCATAACCATTATGCCTTCTGCTGGTTCCTTCATTGTTTTTCTGTTTTATGTAGGAAAACATAATTCTTAAATAATAAAAGTATCTAACCTCTATTTTGGGACACAGTATCTTGTAAGGTATTCAAAGAAGGGACAATCTAAAATAAAAGATGATAAACAATGGAATGAAAAGGTGAGGAAGAGATGTTCCAGGCTAAGGAGCAAGCATGGATCAAAGCATCGAAACATGATAAAGCATAGCATATATAGAGCATGAAGACTGAGAGGTGGAAGGAGTCAGGGTTTAGAGGACATATTTATAAACCATACTAAGAATTTTGGATTCTGTTCAGAAAGCCTTTGACATATTTTATGGGGTTTTAAGCAGGGTAGTGATGTAATTGGATTTTCATATTAGAATGAATAAATAGCACAGCATGGTACAGAACATAGAAACATGAAAGGTGTAATACTAGAGGCAGTGGTTCATTTAGATTTTTACTCTGGGGTACCAGATTTATATATGCAACTGCTTACGTGGTTTATCTTCTTTAAAGTTTATAGGTACTACAGATTTAAGATATCCGAAGCAGAACTCTTAATTTATCAATATACTTTTTTTAAAGAGGTTTTTGCCTTAAGGTACATGTGCTCTTCAGGAAGTGAGAGAGAGTAAGAGAGAGAGAGACAGACAGACAGAATTAGCAGGGATGGCCACACCACAATCCCTTCTCCATTCTCCTCCTGGGATAACGGACATGATGCACACATGCCCATTGTGATTTTCACGCCACTGGATCCAGGACTTGAACCGTGGCTGGTCATGTGGGAGTCCAGCAACAAAACCACTATGCCATCTGCTGGCCCCATCAATACACTTCATGATAAAAACTGTGCCCTCCTCAGTCTTCATTCTTGAGTAATGGCATCATCATTTTCTGTGTTGCTCAACAAAAGCCTAAATGTCATACTTGAGTTCCCCTCTCCCCTTATCTTGAGACCTCATGCAATAGGCTTTCCCAACAAAATATATCTGGAATACATGTAAAGCTCGAGATGTCTATGAGGCATACAAGTGAAAAAGTAAAATAGAAAGATGGATAATCAAATATAAAATTAAGAAGAGAGTTATGGATGGAGACATGAATTTAGAAGTCTTTCTTATCTTTCTTTTTCCTTTTTTTTGGAGAGTTTTGTTTGTTTGTTTGTTTTTTTCTATAGGGCGCATGCACTTGCCAGACAGACAGAGAGAGACAGAGAGACAGAAAGCAAGAAATCAGGTGGATGGCCACGCCACAATCCCTTCTTCTCCATTCTCCTCTTGGGATCTTGGGCATGCATGCACACACGCCCGGCATGAGTTTTAAGCCACCGGGTCCAGGACGCAAACCATGGTTGAGTACATGAGAGTCCAGCGACATAGCCATTACACTAACTGCTGGTCCCAAGAAGTCTTTCTTATCTTTCTATGCTCCCACTTAATTGAGTGGTACTACCACCCACATAGTTGCTCAACTATAAACTCGGGCTTCTTTTTTTCTTTTATTTTCCCCATCAAATCCTAATTATAACATTGTAGATTTCTGCCCAGTTGTATTCAAATATTGGCACAGAGTAGAATTAAAATACTGTGGAAAAAAAAAACAGAATTAATTTGTATTTAATTTATTGGATAACTTCAATAAATTAATTTCATTCATTATTTAATACTTGGTAATAAATACATGCTTTCCTCAGTAATTCCCAAATTATTTATTTTTTTCTGAAAGCATTGTATTCTACAATCTTCTCAATTTGTGAAACCAGAAAACCGAAAGTCATTCTTGATCTTTCTTTTTACCTCAAGCCTGATATCAAGGTAACATTAAAACCTGCAAATTCTTCCCCCCAAAATAGCTCCAATCATAGTCTAGGCCGCATTTAGTTTTTGCATGAACTTTTACACTAATTCCTGTCTCTCTGCTTTCTCTTTTACTCTCCATCAGTCCTCCACAGACCAGCCAGAGTGACCATGTTAAAAATCAAAATTGGTCAAGTGCATATCACTTGACCAAATTGAGTGGCTTCTGTTGTATTATAAATAAAATCTAAAACTCTGTCCAAGCCCTACAACCTCCCACAGGATCTAGCCTCTATTTACTTATTCAATTTAATTTCCAGTTATGCCTGTTTTATTCACCACAGTATACATTTCATTCCTACCAAAACTTGATTCTCAGGAGATACTCAATAACTATTGAAAAATTAGAGCATAAATAGAGATAATTAGTTATGTCTTAGGCATGCTTGGGATGAAATGCCTAAATGAAGATTAGAATAATTAGAAATTATAAATATATGATTATGTTGGTTAGGAGAAAGAAAAGAAAATTATCTATTTTATGTATTAACTAGATTGAGAACATGAAATTCATTTTCTCATCCCTTTTCCAGGATGAAGATACACAGTAAAAAAAAAATAAATAAATAAAATAAATAAACAAGGCTGAATGCAGAATACTGGGGAAATTAAACAAATAGTAGAGAAAGATAAACTTGCAAAAGAGACAGGGGTCAGTGGAAGAAAACAAAGGGGTTATATGACACAAAAACTAAAGAGGGGGCGAATTTCTGCCCCCATGAAAGAAAACTAAAAGACAACTGGTGATGGCTGCCAAAGTGAAAAGGCTTTGTGGATTTAGTGTTAAGGAAGTTTTCTGAGCCACAGGTAAGACCCATAGGCAAAGGACATTAGTAGGCAGAGAAGCTTTGATGGAGTTACCACCTGGATTGGTTCCCTGGCAGCTTCCCATGCGGGAATATATAGTCTAATGTTGATGGTGATTCAGAAGCTAAATCTTGGTTCAGTGGGAAATGTGATTATCTTTTAAAAATAACTTTTATCATTATAAAAGTAGTATATGCCTGGTACAAAGAAAGAAACTATATATAAGGGACCAGCAGATGTGTAATGGTTATGTTGCTGGACTTCCACACAGTCGATTGTGGTTCAAGGTCTGGATCTGGTGGCTTAAAACTCACACTAGGCACATGTGTGTGCATGCCCAAGAGCCTGAGAGGAGAATGCAGGAGAAGGGATTGTAGTTTGCTCATCCCCACTCGGGGGTGGTGGTGGTGGTAGTGGTGGTGGTGGTGGTGGTGGTGGTGGGTGCTGGTGGTGGTGGTGGTGGTGGTGGTGGTGGTTTTTTGCTTTCTGTCTCTCTGTCTCTCCAGTGAGTACACATACCCTATAGCAAAAATCTCTCTAAAAACAAACAAACAAAAAAACATACATGCAAAATAGGAAAATAAGCCATACTCCTCCATCCAGAGATTGCTTCAACTGGCTTATTGTATATTTTTATTTATCTCTATAAATATATTTAATATATATATATTAATTTTTTAAAGGTTTTTGCATATGGTGTGTACATTTGCCAGAGGGAAACAGAGGGAAAGTGAGAAATCACCTCCCAGGGGGAATGGGAATGGCCATGCAACAATCTCTTCTCCTCCACTCTCCTCTTGGGATTTTGGGCAGGCATGCACATGTGCCTGGTGTGATCTTCAAGCTGCTTGGTCTGGAACTCAAACAGTAGTCAGCCACATGGGAGTCCAGAGCCTTAACCACCATGCTACCTGCTGGCCACATACATGCATTTCTTTTTCAAAAATGATATAATTCTTGTACAGTTTGAAATCTATTTTTACTGCAATTAATAATCTCTATCTAAGGCTTTGTTTTTTTTTTTAAATTTGCTTACTCCGAAGAGATAGAGACAGAGAGAAAGACAGATAGATAGAAACAGTCACCTCTAACAGGGTCCTCAGTCCATGATCCACTCCCACCCTCAGCCAGCCTGGAACACAGGCATGAATGCATGTGCGTACACAGGCAGACCTTTAGAAACAAACCCAGAACTTCCTGTGTAGGTTTAGCATCACAGTGTTGTGCCACTGCTGAACAACCACTATAGGCTATCCATAAATTTTCATCTTATGTAAAACCAAATTCACATTTTCCACGTAGTCTCCAAGATATCTTTACTGTGAAAGTTAGTAATGAAAAGAATTAGCTTATTTGTCCTTTCCAGGGGAACTATATTTCAGGATAACCTAATAGTTTCAAGTAATAAAGGAAAATTGTAGTTTACTGAAGAAAAAAAAAACTCCCAAAAAAATGAAGGAATGATGGTTTAGAAAAAATTTGTGATTCCTACTGAAATTATAGATGCAAATAAGGGTTCTTAATAGGTTTTGAAGTGTGAGGTTTACGTTTAAAGGAGAACTAGAGATCTGTATGGTATCATAGTAATGCCATACAAATTACTTCTTAGATAAGACTGCCATATCATTAATTCAGTAGTCAGTCTAAACATCCAAACATCAGTAATTGTGCATCAATCAAATAACATAAAAGATAATATATAAAACATATCACCTACAAATATTTTAGCCCTAAATGCTTGAGTCCATCAAGTGTCTACATCTATCTTATATATTTCAAATAAAGATGTAAAGAAAGATTTCAAAAAGCTATTTATTTTATATCTATCAAATCATAGGTAAGATGTCCTGCTAAGTGACACTGTGAAGGCAGAAAAACAAGAATAAAAGAAATGTATGTATGACCGTGTTATACTTAGAGATGAGTTTTGTTTTACTGTGCTTGGTAGAATTAAGATTTGGCAGGAGGGAACTGGCTAGAGTATTAACTCCAAGTATTGTATGGAGAGGTCTGTTTGGAAGTCCATGTGAATGCAATGTCCTTGGTTGCTGAGGAAGTGGCTTTCATTTTCATATCACATGTAAAATCCTGATCTTACATATTAGGGGCTGCATAGATTACTAAATAAATCTGCTTACATAGTCTGAAGTTATGCCTGTCTATGTATCTTCTATAATCCTCAGAATCAAGCTAGTTATTATAAAAGCTTTGTCTTTAAATTTGGTAGAATATATGGTCTGTGTGCAATTTTCTCCCAACTGAGTACAATGAAAACACAGTAATATTGTGTAGAATAAAATATTCCCCAAAGATGATAATCATAATAGTTCATATTTCTTAAGTTTTTAAATTCTTATAGTATAAAGTCTTATTTTAATGAGAGAGTGAAAGAGGGGTCATTTTGACAGAGTCTTGCCATTATGATCCTCTTGCCTAGTCTCCCAGTAATCTAGGATTACAGATATATGCTACTGTGCCTGCCCATTTGACTTGGTGTAGAACCCACACCTGGGCTTCCCATGTACCTCACCCAGCAGTACCCTATTGCTTGTGCCACAGCAGTTGGGCTGTAGCTTTTGCTTGTTTGTTTGAACTCCACTTTACAGATGATCAAAAGGGCTGTGGTGAGGTCACACAGCTAGTAAACGACCGGTCTACAATTAGAACTGAGATTTGACTTTATTGTTGGAGCTCAGTTGCTCTATACTGCACTACTTCAGTGAATCAAATTTCTATTAATAAACTTCATAGTACTGGTCAAAGTGATTTTGAGATTTTTCTCTGGACTTAATAGTACTATTTACTCATAACAGTTTCTGGTTCATCACTGCTAACCAAAGAAAACATCTGTGCATGAAATGAAAGTACTTAGTTCTGGCAAATATTTGTACTGAAGAAATAAAACATTAACAGAATACTTTGGATTTTTTTTCAAATAACAGTAATTGCAATTCATAGCAAAGTCTAAACTTTCACTTGACATTTTTTTGCTACTTCTTAAGAATTTGACAGTTGTGCACTTGGAATCTGTTCAAATTCTATTTGTAGAAGGATCATGTGAATGCCAAGGAGATCAGTACATCTGCTTCTTAGCATCTCTAGAGTAATCTGTATTTTCAGAATGCTTTATATAAATTGGGACATGGTAGCATGCTCAATAAGATTTATTTACCACAGGTCATATGATGTTAGAGCTTTTAAAGTGGTTAAACAGATATATGGAGCAAGTAAGAGGTGGGCAGCATTGGTTGCTTTTGATTTGAATACTTTTACTAAAAAAAAAAAACCCTATATATGATAGGGAGGAAATGAATACTATATTTAGTTAAGGATAGAATATAACAAATAGTAGTTGTAGAGTACATTCATGTGGAACCAACTTATAGGTAGAATAAAGAAAGTGACACTCAGAAGGGTTTTACTTCTTTCCTAAAGCAGAAGCCCAGTTAAATTTTAAAGCATGTTTCTAAGAAATGAGAAATTTAACAAAAAAATCTTTAATCACATATCATGATTATACTTAAGACAAAGAGCAATAATTCCTTAATATTAGGTAATGTCCAGTCAGTATTAAAATATCCCTATCTCATTAATGTCTTTTGTATAAGTAGTTCAAATTAGAATCTTAAAATGGTCCATGTATTACATTTGGTTGACATGTCTGCTGGGTTTATCTTAATCTATTACAGTCCTCCCCCACTTTCATCTTTGTTAAATACAGGTTATCTTCCTCTATAAATTTCCTCTCTCAGCTTAGATAATTGTATTCCCATGGTGTGTAATACTTTAGCAGTTTAAGGAAAAGAGTGGGCATTAGGATACAAGACTACTTGCTCATTGCAAAGAAAGTGAGAGGGAAGTAAGCAACAATGTAGGATCACCAAAAGTGGGGTTATGACTATTTCTGGAAAGGACTGACATGTAAAGATGAAGTCTTGGGTGAGTAGGTGGTATGGTAGCTAAGGGCACTAGACTCCCATAAGGCTGACTTCAGCTCAAGTCCCAGACCTGGTGGCTTGCTTTCTCACTTTTTTTCTCTCTCTCTGTCCCTTTCTACTCAAATTAAAATAAATAAATAAATAAAGTTAAATAAAATAATTCTTTTTTTTTTTTGAGAGTATTTTTGCTATAGGGCACATGTACTCACCAGAAAGACAGACAGAGACTGACAGAAAGCAAGAAATCACCCCCCCCAGGGGGGATGGCCACGCCACAATCCCTTCTCCTCCATTCTCCTCTTGGGATCCTGGGCATGCACACACACACACCCGGCGTGACTTTAAGCTACCGGGTCTGGGACTCGAACAATTGTTGACTATATGGGAGTCCAGTGACATAGCTGTTTCGCTAACTGCTGGTCCCCAAATAAAATAATGCTTAAAAAATAAAAAATAAAGATGAAGTCTTAATTAGAGGCCTGTTACTCCCAGTCTGTTTCCAGAAGAATGTTATAGGGATTAGGTGTTAAACAAAACAACTGAGAGAATAGGATTGGAGTCTTGTCTCAGCTGTGCATGTCAGAATAACAGATAAAAGGCTCCCATAGGAACAGACTGAATACAACTAGGGGAAAATATTAGCAGGTTCTAGAACAGAGAAATAAACTTGACAAGAATGCAGTGGATGGACAGACTTAATTAAAATATATAGAGAGTAGGTACCATCTTTCTCCACCTTGTCACCTTTGGGTACTTAAGAGAAACACTGAACACCTAGGAGATCTAGCGCAAGGCATCTAGATAGGACCTTTCACTGGGAGGGATGGGCAAATGACTGCTATCTGATAACGATGTAAATATGTGTGGATCCTCCACTCTCAACAAGTGATGGCAGAAACGAGTTTTTTCTTTTTTGCTATAGGGTGCGTACACTCACCCGAAAGACAGAGAGAGACAGAGAGACAGAAAGTGAGAAAGCACCCCCCAGGGGGGATGGCCACGCTGCAATCCCTTCTCCTCCATCCTCCTCTCGGGATCTTGAGCACACACACACGCCCGGCGTGAGTTTAAGCCACCGGGTCCGGGACGTGAACCGTGGTCTACTACATGGGAGTCCAGCAACATAGCCATTACGCTAACTGCTGGTCCCAGAAATGAGTTTTGAAACACCGTTAATTTTTAGGGCAAAGTCTCTTGCTAGCTTTGCATTCATTTCTGTAAACAGGAGGAACAGTGTACAGATACTTGATAATTTTTTTGTGTGTGAACAGGATGCGGCTCAAACCCAGGAAAAATTCGCAACTTTGTAAATTAAAAGAATTAATGTACAAATCTGGTTTATACAAATTGAATTACTTGTGACCTCTCAGGAAGTACATAGACTTGCATAAATGCAGGTTAGACAAAGCTAATTGGAATAATCTAGTAACTAACTAATAATCTCGTAGCCAACTGGAATACCAGTCATATAAAAGCATTTCTTTGTGTTATAGTTACTTGTGACTTTGGAATTGTAAGGGATTATGTGATCTATGCTTCTATGTTCAAATAATGATATAGTCTTTTTTATAAACTCTCCTAAAGTTGAAATGGAAAACACATTTAAAACTGGGAATGTGTAGTCTAGCTAGCAATCAAAAAGAAACAGGTCTTCTTCATTTTTAGAATTTGAGCTTAGGATGTCCTCAGAGTTGAATTAAACCTCAGGAGTCAATCCTTATATCCTGAGCATAAATTTCTAGCTATTTCTGGAGATGGTGTTAAAAGTCATAGCATGCACCTAATTTTGAATAGGCAATGTGGGTAGAAAGAGTAGGCAGACCTTTTCAATAAGACTTAATTGTCCTTAACTAGTGAATACATAATTACATAATTTGTTATGATGAACCTTCACTTTTAGACTTGTATGGTGGGAATCATTAATTCTCCATAGTTATGTGAAAATAGTATATAATTCTGCTTTTTATTAGTCTAAATCATGATCTCCAAAATACATGCTAATTTTTTAGTCTGATTATATAATGAATCATCTTCACTGGTACATTATGCAAATTTGAAATAAGAATATTATGAAGAAAAACACTTAAAATGCTATACCAGTATAATTATATTTAAGAAGAAAGCACCAATAAAATATTAATATAGTTTTTCTCACATGGATGAGAACAGAAGAAAAAAATAAGTGTTTTGTGTTTTTGTTTTTAAAGGCATATATTGGATGACGATAATAGTATAAATATATAAAACATTAGTCAGATCAGGTCTGTTTAACAGTAGATACAAAATGAGGATTTGGTTGGATTTATTTTTGATGTTATGTACAAGTGATTATTCTCACTACATTTTGTACAGTCAGTAGTTTTTAGATTTATGCAAATAGTCACTACTTCCTAAGTTTTTCTTTGTTCTCAATCCTCAGAACTTTCTTTTTTTTTTTTTTTAAGTTTATTTCTTTCTTCCATCAGTAAGGTGGACATGCAGAGCGAACCAGGGCTGGGGCTCAAGGATGACTCTAGTCATGAACCAGGAACCTTCCCATGTGGGTTGCTTTGCAAAGCAGATTTTACTGCTGTGCTTCATCTGTCCAATCCTCCACTCTACAAATCATTCTTAAATGATCAACTTGAGGGAGACATTTTTGGCATTACTTAGGCAGTATAAATTCAAGTTACATTTTTGTGTGAGGGTTGGATTGATCATATATTCAAATATGACATTGTTTTCCCCTGTCCACTAGTGGCCGAGGTTAAGACTTAATTTTCTTTGTAAACTCCAGGAGAGAGTTATGCATACTAGTAAGGAGTAAATTTATTTCTAGTATATACTTGTACATGAAGTAAACAATCCTTTTAACTGTACCTTTCTCTGTGTGATTGATTGTGTGTGTGTGTGTGTGTGTGTGTGTGTGTGTAATACAAGTTGTGGGTTTTGTCTCTTATAAGGCCATGAAAATAAAAATTCACATTAATGGGTTTAGAAAATGCCCTTGGAGTAAAGGCTGGCTATATGCTCTGCTCAAAAAGTTTCTACTTTCATTCAGTTTCCTGACAATAATTTCTTATCTTATTGTCCATTAATCAGTATATTTAATAAGATTTAAAAGAGCATGTTTTTCAAGATTCTTGTTTTCAGTGTGACCTGTGATTGAGGGACCTCATCCATGATAGTTCCAGAAACAGAAGCCTATATTCTTTATACTTTGCTAATTGACCAAATTTTCCTCAAGGGATAAGTCTTTAAGATAAATAATATAGGAGCCCGCAGGTGGCATGGTGGTGAAGTTGCTGGACTCCCACATGGTCAACCAAGGTTCAAGTCCCAAACCTGGTTGCTTACTTTCTCACTTTCCTCTCTCTCTGTGTCTCTGGTCAAATTAAAATAATAAATAAATAAAATTATATAAATAATTCTTTACTAAAAAAAGATAAACCATATTCAAGGGAAATATTTAAATTAAATATGGAGATATTTTGCACGCAAATTAATATATTTTATAAGTATACTACTTGTAAATATAAATTTTAGGCAGATGTTTACCAAATATCTGTTTGACTAGTTTGCAGATGGCTCTTAATTTATTAAATATTTATATATTATTGTTCTATAGTACATTTTGCCTTTGAACCAGTAATTTGTTGGCTTAGATTCACCCAAGATGATTTGTGAAATGCTGCTATATAACAAGTAATCTCAAAATCTCTGTGATTTACAACCAATAGTTTTGTTTTTATCCCTTTTTGTATCAGTAGTTGTAGGTCTGCTGCTACACTGTTGCTCCCAGGTAAGGGTCAGTTTCAGGTTCCATTCTGGGATTTTTATCTGAAACATATCTTTTTTATGGCACAAAGCACAAGACTAAGACATTGATCTGAATGTTGTACTCAAATTGAAAGCTTCTTTGATTTTGCATGTCATCACATTTGCTCACTAAGCAAGTCACGTGACCAACAAGACTAGTGCCATCTACCACAGTCTTTAAAGCTGCGATGAATACCTTATTTATAATTGCTCACAATCTCAATTTTTTTTCCCTAGAAAATGAAGATTCATTGAGAATCCTGATTAACAATCTTTGGCAAATCTGTCTAAATGGATAGACTAAAGGGAAAAAGAAAACAACGTAAGCCATATCTCTTTCATTTTAGGTCAGGGTTGCAATATATTCTTTTTTTATTTTTTATTTTTATTTTTTTAAACAAATTATTTACATGTTTAAATGTTTTTACCTCAATCTTTTTTTAATTTAATTTTCTTCCATACATTCAATCACATTATTATTTATCTTACAAAATGGGGTTGCAATTTATTCTATAGGAAAGATTATCATGCCTGCCGAGTACTTAATTTGGAAAAAAATTATTCTTAGAAATGTACAAATAATTAAATAGTAGGCAAAAGAGATGGAGTCTCACTAGAGTTAAAATTGGATAGTTATAATAAAAATTTATTTTAAATGTTATATTTAAAATCATTTTAAGAGTCGCAAACTTGCAGGGTATCTCTTAACATAGAAAATGGGAGTTACTAGATATTTTTCAATTTTAATGCAGGATCATATATTATAGTTTCTGTTTTTGTTGTCATGTTGAAAATGCTAGGAATTTATTTATTTATCCTGTAGTCATAAAATATTAGATTTGAAAGGATCTTAAGAGTTTTCAATGGCAGTGTATTGATATATTGTGGTATGTCAATGATATTAGTTATTTGTGACAAGTAACTATGGTTAGCAATAATTAACATATAGAAGATGATAGAAATATATTGTACTTACATTTGTTTTTCAAAAATATCTTCTGACTTACATTCTGAATTTTTTTAGGTGTAGTTGTGAGGAGTTACAGTTTGACTATCAAGAATTTGCGTAATTCAGATATGACACTGCTGTTTGTTTCAAATGTGAATGTCATCCACTGGAAAAAAAATAGGTTTGAGTATCATTTCTTAAAGAGTACGTAGTCTAACTCTCTACTTTTGTCAGAATTTAAAACACAGAGTAGTAACTTATCTAGTCACAGCTAAGTCTACAATGTAGGCCCCCTTGCTTCTAGGACCTTGCTTCCACTCCAACAAATAACCAAATTTTCAAAATCAATGTAAGATATTGGGGCCGAGAAATATGATTAGGTAAGATAATATGCCTTTTTCTAAGTCTTTAGTCTGTTTCCAAAGGAAGGGAAAAACACCAGGGAAACTGTCCTGATGGTATGCATTGCATGTTGTCCTTGCTCTAGAAACATCCTTTCCCAAATCTATTTGATTGCAACTTATACTAAGAAATGCAGTTTAAATCACAAGAGGCTCACAAAGCAATTTTTTTTTTCTCAGAGGTTTTCACTATAGGGCGCGTGCGCTCGCCAGACAGAGAGAGACAGAGAAACAGAAAGCGAGAAATCATCCCCCAGGGGGGATGGCCACGCCGCAATCCCTTCTCCTCCATTCTCCTCTCAGGATCTTGGGAATGCACGCACACGGGCCTGGCGTGAGTTTTAAGCCACCGGGTCCAGGACGCAAACCGCGGTCGACTACATGGGAGTCCAGCGACATAGCCATTACGCTAACTGCTGGTCCCCACAAAGCATTTCTTGACCTTACTAAATAGTATGAACTCCGGCCTTTAGCATTCTATTTTACTCTAGTATTTCATTAAAATGTAAAATTGACTTTTGAGTTTTACTTTGAGAAAACACCACTCTAGGCCAGCTGAGGTGGCACAGCAGTAATGCCCTGTGATGTAGAGGCTATATGGGATGGCTCAGGTCCCTGACCCCAAGGTCTTTT
>NW_006159547.1:2801522-2803392 GCF_000334495.1 Tupaia belangeri chinensis | reverse complement strand
CACACACGCATGTGCCCTGATCCTGGCTGGCTGAGGCTGGGTTAGGATGGAGGCATGAAGACCCTTTTGGGGATTCTTTTCTCCCTCTTTCTGTCAAGAAATAAAGAAAAAACAAAAACACTGCTCTAGAAAATAGGAGACAGATTTCTATTAGTCGACAATCTCCAAAGTTATTAGTTTGCTGAAATAGTCTTCACAGAATAAGAAACTTCCCTCCTGTTTATCTGAACTACAAGTACAACCTCAGACTTCAGAACAGAACCTGGTAGAATCTTTTCCTCACTGGATCACTAACTCATATCTTAGATTCTAAGATGATGTTTTTCACATGTTAGTATCGCTGAGTTCAAGATGTGTCAGTGGCATGGGCGACCAGCAGTTAGCGTAATGGTTATGTCGCTGGACTCCCACGTAGTCGGCCGAGGTTCCAGTCCCGGACCTGGTGGCTTAAACTCACGCCGGGCGCATGTGCGTGCATGCCCAAGATCCCCAGAGGAGAATGGAGGAGAAGGGATTGTGGCATGGCCATCCCACCTGGGGGGTGATTTCTCTCTGTCTCTGTCTGTCTGGCGCATGTGACCTATAGCAAAAATCTCTCCAAAAAAAGAAAAAAAAAATCAGTGGCATGGTATAGTTTAAATGGCAACTTCTTTGTTTTCTTGGGTAACATAAAATGGTGAGTTTAAAAGTCCATCTCTTTAGACCTGCTATGAAATATGTTAATAATGACTATACAGGTCAAATTATTCCTATTCATTTCAAAGTATTCCTCTGATCAGAACACCTTTTGACTTCTTGTCAAGAAAATGTAAAGAGGTGAGAATTGCTTAATTCTGGCTAGAAGATTAAGTTACAGTCTGAGTTCAATTTTTATTTTATTTATTATTTTATTTTTGGGGGGAGGTTTTTGCTATAGGGTGTGTGTGCTAGCCAGAGAGAGAGAGAGAGAAAGAGACAGAGACAGAGAGAAAGCAAGCAAGAAATCACTCCCCCAGGGAGGATGGCCAGGCCATAATTCCTTCTCCATCTCCTCTCTGGATCTTGGGCTCGCATGTCCGGGACTCAAACAGCGGTAGACTACATGGGAGTCCAGCCACATAGCCATTATGCCAACTGCTGGTCCCTGAGTTCAATTTTTTCACCAAGCTTTTTCATTTGCCTTTATTTTAGCAGGGTTTGAGAATAATCTTTATGATCTCTATCTCCCTTCTTCATGCGTTTTTGTTTGCTTCTTTTGGTAACCAGAGTGCACCATTTCCATCTCAACAGAGTGGGAGGGAGAGTTCCTTGGATCATGGTTAAAAAGGAAGGCAGGAGGTTAAGTCCAGGACTTAAAAAAAAATTGAGAATTCAGCTTTATTTTAAAAATGGAACAAACTGCCAAATTCCCATGTATCTGTTTAAACTGCCACCACCGACCTAACTGTATAACTTTGTGACTGTAAAACTGGCACGAAGGATCCTCGAACATGACTAGGAACAAAAATAAGCTTGCTAGGCTATTTTCATCTCAGTGTGATTGAAATACACCACCGTTTCCTCAGAAATAAAAATCTAGGAAAACAGTAAATTAAACGCCACCATTAACGTGCTACTAGAAATAGGCACGAGTGGTTACTGAATGCTTTTCTAAGTCAGACATTACACACCACGATACCTTCTTTTTTCCTTTGGCTAAAACTTTGACCGAGCCCAAGGCTGGGGACGCGGGTCGCACGCCCGGGCCCACCGGCGCTACTGCGTGCAGGTGACGAAGGTGAGAACGGGCCCGGGCGCCCGGTCCGCAAGGCCTGGCAAGCCAGCAGGCGCGGGGTCGGAGGAGGTGGGTTCGCATCCCGAAGCTGCCGTTGGGCCTACGGGGGCGGGAGGG
>NW_006159547.1:2765926-2801107 GCF_000334495.1 Tupaia belangeri chinensis | reverse complement strand
GGGCCCCGGCCCCGCCGCCGCCCCGACCCGGGAGGAGCCGGCTGCTGGCACCCCACCTCTCCCGGGGCTCCGCACCGGTGAGTGTGGCGCCGTTCCCCGAATGGGGGGGTGCGACCGCGTCCCTTTCTTCTCAGGTTCCGAGCTGGGGCTTTCGGGGACTGCTGGCCACCCCGCTCTGAGGAGTTCCTCTTGCACTCCTTTGTCTCGTTCGGACGCGAGGATCGGAAAGGCTGCAGGGTGAAGTGGTTTGGGGCCCACGGTAGGTGCGTCTGCAGCCTTACAGCCGCGGCAGGGGAACGCGGGCGGGGGCGGCCGGAGCGTTTTGCGGGTCCAGGTTGTCTGCCCCCTCCTGAAGTTTGACAGAGCGCCCGGCACGACCCTTCCGGAAGCCCCTGCGCCCGCCCGGGAGAGCTGGCGCTTTGTCGCTCGGTGCGGTTAAGGCGAGGCTCCCTGTGACAGCCCAGAGGAGGCTGTGCCGCGCACCGCAGACCGCACCCGCCTTTGCAGAGCCCAGTGACACGCTGCTGTTCCTCTGAACCTCAGTTCCCTGGCCTTCCTGTAACGTAGGAGGAGAGGCGAAGCCTTTGCTATACTTTTGCATTTAATGTCTATTTTTAAGCTCTCTCTCGAGAATGGGATCAGATCCCAAGGAGCTTCACATGGAGCGTGCTCACTGAGCCACCCACTCAGGACCGGCTGGAGGGAAGCAACAGTAACAGTATATGCCTGTTTTCCATTCACAAAAGTCCTTTAACACTTCTTTATGAGAGACAGCTGCGTTGGGAGACCATAACCTAATCGCATTTTATCTGAATGCTGTATGAAATAATAGGTAATTTGGGATTCTACTTAAACAGATGGGAAAACTTACCTGACTAATGATATAAGCAGTTTGCTTTAAATAAAGAATTTAATGAAATTTTTTGCCTTTTGCTGCTGGGAGACTGAAATGACATCTAAGTAGTAGTAGACTGTCCTGTGTATGGTAGAGTTAGCTTTTCATTTACTTTACTTGAAACAGTGGCAGCAAATTTGTGCCACTGTAGATCTTTTCAGATAATCATTTGAACAGTTTTTTTGTCTGCCTTAGGAGTCCAGAGAGAGCAAGAGTTATGGAGGAACCTGGGCGAATTGCTTGTTAGGGTTTCATCTAAACTTGATCATGCTGAGAGACTGTGATCAGTTTATGTGCTTGCTAGAACCTGTTTTGCAGTAAAATTATTAAGGTCATGCTGGTTTTATAAAACAGGTTGGAGAAGCTAAGGGGAAGGCCATGCAATTTAGATGTCCTCTGTTAAAAATTTATTTCAAATATTTGTTACTTTTTGTTTTTTGATTACAACTGTGAATGGAATGACTACAATATGGCCTGTTCAAAGGAACAGGGAGAAGATGAAACATAAGAGCTACTAGGTCTTTAATTATGGAGATTAAGTTGTGCGGTCAAGTTCCATGTGAACCGTTTGAGCCACAATGCATTGTACACAGGAGCTTAGAAATGTTTGTTTAATTAAAAATGGTCACGGTTTATTTCTTTTTCATTAACTCATAATGATTATTAAAGCTCTGATCTATGGAGAGATGCTGCTAAATTTTTCTGGTAAAATGTAGAGGCAATTAAATTTTTTTACAACGTTTATGGCACATATTTATATATTTGACAATATTTAGTTTTTTGGTTCATTTTAAAATTGGAAACCTTAAAATATACTTCGGGGAATAAATTACGAGTCTGTGTAATGAAGTTATATTTAAGTTTACTTTAAGAAAAATGAAGTTATGAATTTGTAAAATATGCATTACAAAGGGATCTTTCATTTCAAAGGATAAATTGAAGGATTCTAACCAGTGCATGCTTTTAGTACATTTCAGCTTTGCTTAGCTTTAAAATAAGCCTTAAAAGGCAGGTTACTTAAATCAAAGCGTAAAATAGGAAGTAAAAAGTTGATACTTAGATGTAGTTTTCTATTATTATTTTGGAAATGATCTCTCTTAATAACAATACCTGAAGTATACTTTATTATTTGTATTATAATATCGAATGTGGAAAACATTAATGGGGTGATCTTGGAGCATCAGGTGATTTATAAGTAGAAGATGTAGGTCCTATTTTATTCTTATGAATGTGACTTACAAATAAGACATAAATATAGCAAATTTAAAAACCTCTGAGAAATATACTTCTTTTATTGAATGAAAGTGGCTGGGTGCAGGGAGATTAGAATTACCTGATTGGCACAATTGTGGCTGACATACGGTTTTCTTGTAGATGGGATATGGGAAGATATATCTGGACTAATACGTGCAGATTTGATTTCAATATGTGGGCAACCCCTGAGAGATTT
Organism: Tupaia belangeri chinensis; assembly: GCF_000334495.1. Classification (NCBI taxonomy): domain Eukaryota; kingdom Metazoa; phylum Chordata; class Mammalia; order Scandentia; family Tupaiidae; genus Tupaia; species Tupaia belangeri. Next base: position 2,798,762 of record NW_006159547.1, on the reverse strand, counting down.
TAGATCTATTCTTTTTCCCACCTTGGTCCCCACCCCTCATATGACTTCACAAAGGCATGAAATTGGTGGTCTTATATGGAAGGCATGGTAGAAGGAATTTTTGTCCTTGAAGATGTTTGTAAGATTTATATCTTCTTATAAATCACCTGATGCTCCAAGATCATCCCTATAAATGCTTAATGTATATATATATATACATTATAATGTATAATATATATATATATATACACACACACACACACGCACACACCTATATACACACACACATATATATTTATAATGTATAATACAAATATTAAAGTATGCTTTGGGTATTGCTATTAAGATAGAATGTTTCCAAAATAATGTTGGAAAACAATACATCTAAGTGTTACCAAGCTTGCAAGGGAGAGAGTTTTCTTTAGAGAGTAGGAAAGAAAGCCTTGCCCTGGAACATCATAATTTTATATGCTATATTACTTTTACCTTTGTTAAAGTTCTAGACAAAAACTCTCCATGATAGCAAGGACCTTTCCTATTTTGCTCACCATTGACAATCAAAATGCTCATTAGTTTATGGAATGAAAAAGGGTAGTTCTGAATATATGACTGGAGAACAATAGGAGTATGGGATAATGTAGTCCAGACCAGATACAAGCAGTGAGATTTCATCTGGGAGGAGGGAAGCAAATAATTTAATCTGGAAAACTTTCTTGGAGGATGTAATTATTGAGTTATGTCTTGGTGTAGACTGTATCTAAAGATAAATGGGTGTCTAAGGAGGCAGACAGCATGAACAAAAGCATTTAAATTAGACTGAATAAATTGTCAGTTTAAGCACAGTAAGTCTTTTTTTATAATATGGTGAATTTTTCTTCTCCAGTCACAACTGTTGCCTTTCGCCTGATAAAAAGATTGGCACATCTTCTAAGAGCTAAGATTTAGAGTATGGTCATGTGCTGCATAATGATGTTTTGGTCAACAATGGACCAAATACAGGATGGTGGCCCCATAAAAAACACACAGGTACACCATGTGGCTTAGGTGTGTAGTAGGCTATACATCTAGGTTCCTGTATGTATACTGTGATGATTGCACAGTGACAAACTTGCCTGACAACACATTTCTCAGAATGTATCCTTTTTGTAAGGACATATATCTGTACTTGAATTTTCCAAGTGACAATGGTGCAGTTAAAACAAGAGCATTGAACTGGGGTCAGAAAATTTGAATTGGAGTTCTAACTGCATCTTATACAAGCAACACATCCTTGGGCAAATCACTGGACCTTAGTTTTCTCATTTGTAAAATGAGGACAAACCTTACCCAACACAATTGTTGGGAGAATGAAATTGTATAATGTATTAGAAAGCATGCACCTCAGTATCTAACATATAGGAGGACTTCAACAAATATAGAATTATTTAAAACACTTGTCTCTAGCTCTTTAAAAAATATTTCGATAAATTTGTCACTATATCTTCTTGATCCATCTAGTAGACCCATAGTATTTAAATTTCGTAGAATCAGAGTTTTGAATGGATAGCCAAATTTCAGTTAAGCTTAATGTCTTCTGATAGAAGGGAGGTTCTCATAGCCAGCTGGTGATGATGGTTAGGGCAAGTGGATCTCACATGGCTGACTGCATGGTTGGGTCTTGAGCCTGGTGGTTTGAAAAACACACCACGCACATATGAGTGCCCAAAACCTCAAAAGGAGAATGGAAGAAAAGGGATTGAGGTGTGGCCATCCCCCTGAGAGATGCTTTCTCACTTTCCCTCTCTATAAGTATCTCTTATACCAACTAAAAGAAAAAAAGAAAGGCTCAAGTATATTACTGCTTAATGTTATAGGCTGTCAGGAAGGCTAGATGCCTAATATTTTTAAAGCTTTGAATAAGGGATATGCATGGCAGAACATGTGAACCTTTAGGTTTTTCTATTCTAGAAAATTTGTGACTGAAGGAATTGTCTTTGCCTGGTATGCCACCTATCCAGTATTGTGAAGAAAAAGGTTTTTTTCAGTTATTAAGAAAAAATGTATGAAAAATATCTTCTCTGTTGTTAGTGATGTGAGTGACTATAATCCATGAAGATCTCTACCTTCTGTGTTTTATTACTGAATTCACTACTTTTTGGACAGGCTAATAGACTTCTGCATCATTTCTTATCTTTTCTCTACAGTAACTGTTTGTTCTTTTATGAATCTCAAAATTACATTATACTTTGTGAACTCTTTGTAACATTCACAATCCATAGAGCAATCTGTCTTTTGTATTATATCTAGAAGAGAGTTTTATTATAAAAAGACTAAAAAGAGTCTTGAGTCTTCAAATGATAACCCAGTTATCTACCATCTCCCATATTCATGAAGGAATTGGGGGGAAGAAAATAAAGAGGAAAGGATTTTAAAGCTTGAAGATGCTCTTTCAGAGAAAACAATGAAGATTTTTGATTTAGTATTGTTAAAAATTTGATAGATTCTAAGGGAGATTGTTACAGATCCTGAAGGTGTCTTAGTAGGAATGGTTGGGCATGAACAATAGGTAAGATGTGTTGACTTGCTATCTACCAGGTAATATTCTAGAAGTAGTTAACATGTTATCACATTTAATTTTCACAATGATCCAAAAATGTCAAGGTATTTCATTTTATTCTTTTTAAAACCTGAGGAACTGGGGCCAGCAGGTGGCGTGGTGGTTAAAGTTTTGGACTCCCACATGGCTAACTGTGTTTTGAGTCCCAGATGTGATGACTTGCTTTCTCAATTTTCCTCTCTTTTCCTCTCTCTCTCTCTGTCTCTCTTTGGTACATTCTCAATAGCAAATTAAAATAATAATAATAATACATACATACAATAAAATAATTTTTTGAACAAACAAACAAACTTGAGGAACAGAGGTGTAGAGCCAGGATTTGAACTAAACCTGAGGCACAGAGACACAGAGGTTCAGTAATAGGGGGTGGGACCTACCAAAAGAATTTGAACTTGAGATGTACCTGACCTTTAACATGGGAGTCTATCCTTTTAACTATTGGTTTATACTGCCTTGTGCAGTTGACTTACAGCTGTGTCTTTTGACAGGTCTCGATTTTATGATCTTCCTAATCTGTTTAGGATGTTATTTGATTATGCTTTATAATAAGATGGACCATAGCCTTTATTTTTAAATTTTTTTCATTTTATTTGTATTTGACTGACATTCTACCTTTTTTTTTTTTTTTTTTCTATGACTGCTATAACAAACAGAAGTGAGAAATCACTCCCCAGAGGGGATGGCCATGCTGCAGTCCCTTCTCCTTCATTTTCCTCTTGGGATCTTGGGTATGCACGCACGCGTGCCCAGTAGTGTGAGTTTAAGCCACCAGGTCCGGGACTCCAACTGCGGTCGACTACATGGGAGTTCAGTGACGTAGCCATTATGCCAATTGCTGGTCCCAACATTTTACTTTAAAATTTTAAAGCTATTAGGTCATCAATAAAGTTATGACACATTTTTCTGTTTTTCTATGCAAAAATTGTTTCATAACATTCCCGACTACCCAATACTTGGAGTTGCTATTTTCTCACTTGGGATTTTTAGACTAATGAGAATGAAAACATAGGATATACAGTATTTTAATTTGATGTGTTATAATTAAAAGAAAAAATAAAGAATAAAACTGATTCACAGAACTGGTGTAATGGTTTTTAATGTAGTGATATTTGAGCTATACAAGTCTATATTATTGAAATTTATCTTATCAAAATGACCACTATTACAGTAACTTGTTTTTTGAGTGCCAGATGCATACTTATTAACTTGAGTAGTTTATCAGGTTACATAGTTTCTTACAAAGAACGCTCTGTGGAAGTTATGGAATCCATATTAGGTATATACATACATATATATATACACATACATATATATATTTTTTTTTCTGGAAAGGTTTTTTTGCTATAGGATGTGTGCGCTTGCTAGAAATCAGAGATACAGAGAGACAGAAAGTGAGAAATCACCCCCCAAGAGGGATGGCCACTCCGCAATTCCTTCTCCTCCATTCTTCTCTTAGGATCTTGGGCATGCATGCACATGCGCCCAGTGTGAGTTTAAGCCACCAGGTCTGGGACTCAAACCGTGGTCAACTACACTAGCGTCCAGCAACATAGTCATTAGGTCAACTGCTGGTCCGCATGTTAGGTGTATTTTGATGGGTTTGGAAGTATGGAAGATCCAGGGAGAGCGCAGTCTCAGTCATGAGATGGAATGTTTTGGTGTGAGGGCACAGGTACATTATTCAAGTGGGAAGTAGACTGAGGAACTTTTGGAGACTCACCTTGCTTACTGTATAATTTTACATGTTGTTGTGGCTATAATAACATTTAAGATTAGCAATCCGGAAGAGAAGAAAAACTGTGCCGAACATCAAGTGTGGAATTGGTAATAGTTCCTAGGTTTTGAAAGATGTTAGTACTTTCCAAATAGTCACTGGGAGTAATAGAAGGGCTCTCTAATCACCTGTGTTTTAGAAATCAAGAGAGGCAGAATAGCACAGCCTCTGGAGCCAGACTGCTTAAGGTTGGAACCTGCACAGCCTCTTATTATATGATTGCTCTGTACCTGGCCCTCTGCCAGCATGGAATGACTACCAGGGAAGAAGCAAATAGTGTATTCAGGCAGAGAGAGGGCCAAGGATAACACCCTCTCTGTTTCCCATTGTTCTTATATGGTATGAGAGAGATCTAGAAACTTTCACATACTCTTAATGAAGGAAATCCAAGTTAGAGTGAGAGTCAGGAAACTCATCATGTCAGTAACAGCTTGATGTTATTGTAAGGGGAGGGACCATGCAGTAGAGATAAGGGAAAGGCAGCTGCTTTCTCCCTTTCCCTGTCTCTCTCTTCAGTGACTACATGTGCCCTATAGCCAATTTTAAAAATGATGAAAACCAATAAATAGTATCGGCATTATAAATTTTATACCATAATATGCCAATTATGTAAATTTATTATAAATTTATATAAATTTTATTTAATGGTAGGCCAGATCATATGTTCAGATTATAATTCTTATTATATAGGCCCCATTAAGCAACACTAGACCACTAGATATGTGTGATACTATGAGAGTTCAGTGGGTTTTATTTTATTTATATCAATTCTGATTATTGAATCAAAGAAATATTTGGACATGACCGAAGTCTAAAATTGGATTAAAAAAATTGAATAGGATGTTTTGCTTTTCTTGGTGGTCTTTTTTTTTTTAAGTTTATTATTTATTTCTTTCATGAATAAGATGGAGAGAGACAGCACCCAGTAGCCTTGATACTGTAATCTACCTCCAGCTTCAGCCAGCCCTGGATCATAGATGCGCAAGTGCCTGGCATACTCAGGTCTTCCGATGGGAATGTGGAACCTTCCCATGTAGATGAGCCTTGTGTACTGTCATGTTTAGCACTGCACCACTGTGTGACACTTCTTTTTTTTTTTTCCCATTTGTTTATTTATTTACATTATCCTACAAACATTTACTTTATATATCAATAAATTTTTGCTCAACTCCATTGTTCTTGACAGTTAATAAACAACTTACAAAATTTTCAAAAAACTGAATCTTAAAGATAACTTTCGAATTATTTGTTATAATTTTGTGCCTCTATAACAGAGACAGTATGGTTTTAAATATTTTTGAGAAACTATTTACATGTCAACTACTCAAACTGTTGAGAAGCAAACACCCAGCACACAATTCAATTCACACATGAACCTTCCCAACTCAGTTCTGCCTACCAAGTATTCTGTAGTTTACCACCTGTTAGTCTCTTTTTCTTCCTATAAAGTCTTTCTCAAGGTAATCCTCTGGTTGTGGCTGCTTTTTTTTTTTGGTAATTTCTACTGCTTACAATGCTGAGCTGAAAACGTTCAGGTTATTTTAAGGTACAAATTCTTTCATAGGGCTTCTCTAATCTTCCCTGTTAGGCAGAACTGTTTATGGTGACAGCAATATTTCCAAGAGCTTCTTTTGGCTCTCTTGAGATCTACCTTAGTTCCATAGCTTTCTGGTCATATCTTCAGAAATGATATTCCAGTCAAAGCCCTGGCAATAATGAGTATTTCCAATTTCTGATACAAGGCAGCAGGTGTTATTGAACTTATGCAGATAACCATCCTGCTACAAAATATGAATACTCACAAATATTTTCTAATTCCCAAGAGGTCAGGAAGGAAGAAAGTTTATGTTTCAATTTAAAAAAACAAACAAGCAAAAAAAAAACATTTTAACAAATTGCTGAACCTTTCAATAGCTCAAAAGAAAGCAAAATCCATAAATCTGGAAAACAAAGCATAGTTTAAAAAAAATCAATAATGTTTTAGTCAAAAGTCATAAGATTCTATTTCGTCAGTTCAGTCTCATGTAATTAATCTCTCTTCTTTTGAATTTGCAGTGTTAACTGTGGTTCAATCTTTCCATTTAAATCCTGGAAGTTAACATTCAACGTTATTATTGATATTTCTTGATTTGCCCTGAGCATTTTCTTGGTTGCTTTTTGTTCTCTTATTCCTGTCTATGTGTTTTCAGTTTTCCTAGTAAAGCACTCCCTTCAGAACTTCTTATAGAACTGCTCTGGTGTTGGTAAATTCTTTCAGGTTTTGTTTATCTGAGAATGTTTTTATCTTTTCTTCCCATATGAATGATAACCTTGCCAGATATAGTATTCCTGGTTGAAATTCTTTTTCATTTAACACTTTTAATATATTTTCCAATTCCTTACTTGCTCACATTGTTTCTGATGAGCAGTCTGATGTTAACCTGATGGGATAAACTTTGTAAGTAACCTGACATTTCTCTCTTGCCAATTTCAGTATTTTGTCTTTGTGGTTTTGGCCAGTCTGGCTATGAAGTGCCTTGGAGATCTTCTTGGGTTGATTCTATTAGGGGTCCTTTGTATTTCTTGGGTCTGAATATTTGAATGCCTCTCTAGGTTTGGAAAGTTTTCTTCCAGGATTTCATGAAATAGATTTTCAATGCCCTTATTTAATTTCTTCACCTTCTGGGATACCAATTATCTGGATGTTTGGGCACTTAATGGTATTTAGTATTTCTTGTATATTCATTCTCATTTTGGGGGGTTATTTTCTCAGTCTTTTTGGTGATTTTTTTTCTAGATCAGATGTCTTCAACATCCGTGATTCGATCTTCTGCATGGTCTAATCTGCTTTTAATACTTTTGAGGGAAGTTTTGATTTCCTGTATTACAGCCTTCATCTCTAACAGCTTCATTTGATTCTTTTTTATGGTATGTATTTCTTCTTTCAAATTGTGAAAGAACTTCCTCACCTCCTGGAACTCATTGTCTCTTTTCTCTTGCACCTTCTGGAGTTCATTGTCTCTCATCTCTTGCATCTCATTTAATTTTGTCACTATGATATTCTGGATTCTTTATTAGATATTTCCATGAATTCTGTTGTACTGTCTGTGAATGATGATGAAGGGTTGTTCTTTTTCCTTGGGGGAAGAGATATTTTCTTGGTTTCTCATATTTCTTGTGCCTTTGTCATGGTTTCTGGTCATCTGATGGATTATATGTTTCTTCCAAATTTCTTAGAATTAATTCTAAGCCTTCAGAGATGTGTGGGAGGAGGTGATCTGCAATCTCTCTGCAGTTCCATTTCCCTGATGCTCACTAAGCGACCTGTGCTTTCAACTTTGGAATTGGATATTACAAAGGCCTCACAGTTTTTAGGGAATGGGTGCCCCTGGGCTGAGCTTTGGGATTTCAACTGAGAGTTCAGAGGTGTGGGAGGAGATGAGCCGCACTCTCTACAGCTCTGTACTTCTCCCTGCTGCTCACTCTGTAGTCTCTCTGAATTTTATTTATTCATTTGGTGGTATGTTCACTTCTGGCTAATTGCTTAGAGAAGATTTCTGCAACTGTAAGATCATGTGTTATCTTTACCATAAGGTACTTCTGACACAATTTCTCTCCTCTACTGTGTTTTGCAATGTATCCACAGAAAGAAATTGTAAATTCAGATTTATAAAGAGGAGTTTCTTCCTTCAGGAGCAGGTTCAATAAGGGTTGAGGATTTCTATGACTCCAAAAGTATTCAGATGCTTGGCTACTGTGTACCTAGGACTTCCTAGACTACTCAGTGTGTGGAGGCTGAACAGCAGAGTGAGAAAGTAAGGTTAAAAAAAATAAAAGGAAATAAAAAGAAAACAAAGGGAAAAAGAAAAAGATAAAATCAACCAGAAAAGAAAAAATATATATTTTTTTAAATAAAAAATTGAAAATGGTGCTGCATGGAAGCACACAGCACAAACACAGCAGGACACACCTCAGATTTAAATAGCTTCTGTCTGAGCTTTTTTGGGTCTGGAAGATCTCTTGGTGTTTTTAGTTGGCCCTTTTCTTGTACTATATGCCTCTGTTGTAGTCACTCTTACCCTTTCCCCCATCCTTCACACCCCAGTTTCTCAGCATGCTATCTATTGTTCTGTGTTCTCTATAGGGAGTTGTCTATTAACCCTGCCTCAATTGGAGTGGATGCCTTTTAGTTCTCTTTCCATAACCTCCTTTCACTGTACTCTTGAATTGGAGCCACTGATTATATAGCTTTCTTATTTTCCTGATCTTCTCAATCTTTTTGTTGGAATACATCCTTAAGTAACTTCTATGTTTAGATTGGTCTAGGATGCAAACCTGGGCCTTCCTTGGTCCTCCAGCATTGTGCAGTGGAGTCCTACTGTCTATGCCACCATGGCTGGACCTTATTCATTATCCCTTTTTTTACCACTCACTGGAGAGAGTTTGTGAGAAAAGGAAAGTGAGGAAGCACGCCCTCTCCCCCTTGCCCCGTCCCCACAATGGGGAATGATCATGCTGTAATCCCTTCTTTATCTCTGCTTCTTTTAGGGCCTTTGGGTATGGATGCACATGTGCCTGACATGTTCTTCAGGCTGCCAAGTTTGGGACTCAAAGCAGTGTGGTCAGCCATGTGGGATCCAGCCACCATAACCACCATGTGCCAAGCTAGCCCCATTACCTTTTTTTGGGGGTGGGTGGGTGTGGGGAGGGACTTTTACTACTGGGCATATGCACTCAAAGAGACAGATGGAGACAGAGAGAGGGAGCATGAGAAATCACTCCTTAGAGGGGTTGGCCACACCACAAACCTTTCTCCTTTAATCTCCTCTTGGGATTTTTAGACTTGCACATGCACTTGCCTGGTATGATTTGTCAAGCCCTGAGTCTGGGACTTGAACTGTGGTTAGCCATGTGGGAATCCAGTGTCTTAACCTCCATACCATCTGCTGTCCCCTCACCAGTCAGTTTTTATGTTTGGTTTTGTAATCATTCTTTTGCCTGCTTAGTTTTCCTTATATGATTGGTGATTCCTGGTCCTTTGTCATGATTGAGAAAGAAGTTTCTCGATCTGGGTTTCCCCTACTTCTTACACTATTCCCTGGGCTCTTTTCCCTATTATGGGAAAATTCTGGCCAGAGTACTTTAGGAGCAAAGTAGTATAAAGTAGGGACTGACCCTTGGCAGGGCATTATTTTAGGATAGAAAGGAGAGGGAGCTAGCTGCTAGGTTCTGGATGCTTTCAGTGAAGAGGGTTTAATCTGTACCAGCAATCCCAATTAGCTTTGTCTAGACAGACATTCGCTTTCTTTGCATAAAAGTGGACTGTCTTTGGACTCCATGGTAAATGTTAGTATTTTGGTTACTGCCTGGAGATGGGAGATACTCTTTTCCCTTTTATGGTCAAGTTCATACTTAATTCTCCTGACTTTAGCCCTAGTATGTATTCCCATCTTTTGCTGGACCACTTACTTTGCAGTCATGCATTTATGGAGTCTTGAGGTGTGTGTGCTCACTGGAGAGAGAGAGAGAGAAAGAGAAGAGGGAGAGATATAAAGTGAGGAAGCACCTCCCTGGGGAAATGACCACACTGCAGTCCTTTCTCCTCTATTCTCTTCTTGGGATTTGGGGCACACATGCATGTGCGTCCAGTGTGTTTCTCAATCCCCTTGGCCTGTGACTCAAACTGCACAATCAAGCATGTGGGATCTAGCCACCTTAATCACTACTCCACTGCCAGTCTGCTCTTATAGTTTTCTTTCTTTCTGTGTGAATTATTTTTATTTCAGTGGATTATCTGGAGTAATGATGTAAAATTTATATTTAGTCTATAACCTTTTTTATTTTTTAGACAGGATTTCGCTGTTGTGATCTCACCTCAGCCTCCTGGCATTGCTGAGATTAAGGACACATGCCACCATTCTTGGCCTTTAGGTTGAACTGAGAATTGAACCCAGGCCTCCCATATTGTCCCAGCATGTGGAGCAGTGTATTAACAGCTTGAGCTTCCATGGCGGGGCCAGCTCACCATATTTTATTAGAAGTGTTTTTCTAGCTTCATAAACAGAAGATACAGAGCTTGTTCAACTACTTTTTGTTAATGCAGATTTATCCATAGAAATTATGGTAACTTATACAGTGTTAAAATATAGTGATGGGGGCAGGCAGGTGGCATGGTGGTTAAGGGCGCTGGACTCCCACACGGCTGGCTGCAGTTTGAGTTCTGGACCTGGTGGCTTGCTTTTTTTTTCATCTTCTCTCTCTCTCTCTCTCTCTCTCTCTGCCCTTCTCTGGTCACATTAAAATAAAATAAACAATAAATAAAGTTAAATAAAATAATTCTTTTTTTAAAAAAGGGATGTACCTTTGCTGTTGATTGGTACAGGTTTTTGTATCTTTGTGCCAGTTGGTCTTAAAACTTGACTACTTTATAAATTCTTATTTGCTTCTAAGTTTTCATTTCTTTATTGTCATCTACCCAACTTACACATGTTATAATGATTTCTTTACTATTTCTGGTTTGCTATTTGGAAATTGAATGAGACCATTTAGGGTCATGTGTAAAATAATGACTTTGCTTCAGAGAATGGCATTGCAGTTCTAATCACATGAGCTATGTGACATTTTGACTATTCAGAAGACTTTACTTACATTCTGTTTCTCAATTGCGCCTAGACCTCATATCCTTATGTATAATTTTTTTTCATGTACATTCTCTGCCTTAAGTGTGATAAGATTCTTTGGTTCAGTAGGTTTTTCTTTCTTTTTTTCTCTCTGTTGTTTTCCTTCTCTTCTACTTTATTATCTTGGGTACTTTTATTTTTATTCTTTTTATTGTCACAGGACATGTGTGCTCACTCAGGGGGTGGGGAAGGAGAGAGAATGAATGAATGAATGCAACTCCCAGTGAGTTGTGGTCAGGCTGCAATGCTTTTTCCTTCATCTCTTCATACCATCAGGATTCAGGGCACACTCACACATGCCCCTAGCATATTTTTCAAGCTGTGGGTTCAGTATTTGAATTATGTTTGGCCATGTGGGATCTGGCTCCATTATGCCCAGGGCTTAACTGCTGCATTATCAGGCTGATTCTTTGGTAGTCTTATTGATGGCTTAAGTTCTCATTTGCTCCTTTCATTTTATACTAAAATTTTGTCTTAGCATTATTTTAAACATTTCTTTGATTTCTTTTCCTTTCCAGGACTACTTTCCTGAGTCTACAGGCTTTATATCGATCGAGTTTAGAGTAGTATTGCAAATTAACCAGGTAAATAAATGGAAATATGTCCTTTTCTTTCCTCTTCTGTGATATGGCTGCATTCACCTTTTAACTTTGTTCAATTCTCTCATGAAACTCTGAAATTATTTTCAGTATCTATTGCTTTAATTATTGGAATGTGTGCCTTTTATTATTGGAGTTACAATTCTCCTGCAATCAAAGATTTTACAATTCAAAATTTTAAAATGCTGACTGCTTTGAAGTTAAAATCCTGTCAGAGGGATTGTGATTTGGAAGGCTTAAACCTTCAGATTTGGCCTGATTATATAAGGTATTATAAAACCTACACAGTAAATACTTCTTTGAAATTTAAAGTAGCTTAGAATATAAATTGGCTCTTTTGCGGTTTCTTTATTTGCTCTGTAGAGGAAGTCAGAATTTTAAATGTTTCTTATGGCCATGGATTGATTACTGACTGTTTTATGAACATCTCTGTATTGCGTGAAACTTGGTTTTAGAATGCAGAGAGTAGATCAGATAGTGTTTGTATGTCTCTTGCTTTATCTTTTGCTTGTATCCTAAACATTTTTTCTTTCAGATATATGTTGTCATCATTGATTTCCTTCTTGACTGACCGAATTTTTATTGCTTTTTCTTATGTTTATAATTTTGGTACTTTCTCACTGTTCTGCAAACTTTAAATAGAATAAAGATGTATATTTAAATATATGCAGTTTTTATATGTCTCTGATAAGTAAATAGTACTATAATGTTAAAATAGAATGTTTAGCATTATTTAGTATTAGGTAATACTTTAAATATTTTCAAAGTTTGATTATTTGGGTAATTATGATTTTTTTTTTTTTGAGAGGTTTTTGCTATAGGGCGTGTGCGCTCGCCAGACAGACAGAAAGAGACAGAGAGACAGAAAGCGAGAAATCACCCCCCAGGGGGGATGGTCACGCCGCAATCCCTTCTCCTCCATTCTCCTCTCGGGATCTTGGGCACGCACACACATGCGCCCAGCATGAGTTTTAAGCCACCGGGTCCAGGATGCGAACTGCAGTTGACTACATGGGAGTCCAGCGACATACCCATTACGCTAACTGCTGGTCCCGGTAGTTATGATTCTTATATCTTTATTTCCAAAGACTTTATGATTAGGATTTAGGAATTAAAACAAACAAACAAACAAACAAAAAAACCCACACTGGTCTCCAGTAGGTGGTGTGGTGGTTAAGGCACTGGGCTCACACATGACTGACCACAGTATGAGTCCAAACCCGATAGCTTGCTTTTTCATTTTCCGTCTCTTTTTTTCTTTCTCTCTGGTGGCCTCATGTGCCCTATAGCAAAATTTTAAAAATAGTAATGATGGTCCAGAAGGTGGCTTGGTGGTTAAGGTGCTGGATTTCCACATGGTCAGCCATGATTTGAGTCCTGGACCTGGCAGCTTGAAACTCATACCAGACGTGGGCCCAGGAGGAGAATGAAGGAGACTGGATTGTGATGTGACCATCTACACAGGCTGGGGCTTGGGTTGGGGTGGGGCAGGAGTGATTTCTCACTTTTCCTCTCCGTCTCTCTGGTAAGTGCACACCCTATGGCAAAAATCTAGAAAGTAAATAAATAAATAAATAAATAAAATAAAAATTCTTTTAAAAAAGTACTCTGTCATCATTGAGAAAAAATTCCTCTATAAAAACAGATTGATTTATGAGGTTGATTGCTTATCATATTTAGCATTTTAATTATCAAGGTTTTGTTTACTTGGTTATATTTTGGAGGCTTCTTCATAATTCACAAAAGTTGTAATTAGTCTCTTCAAACTCATAAACTGAAATTAATCAGTGATATATTTTGTGACTATAAGACAAATTATGATTTGGATTAAATGCAGAAATATATGCTTCTTAAAATATTCACTAAGAATTTTTTCATTGTCATCTCAAAGTTATTACCACAGTTTTTCATTTTGGTAGTTTTCTTAATTCAGATATTAAAGATTATGCTAGTTCTCGAAGATGCTTTTTGAATTGCCACACAAAAGTGTAATTAAGTGTCTTAGTTACTTACGTTATAAATTAGAGATGATGAGTACTTTGGTTGTGGTAATTTATACCTAGAATTCAAAACCGAAAAGCATCTAGGCCACAGTTAGACACCTAGACACTCATTTTCCTTTCATGTCCAAGATAGAAAGCTATTCTTAGTCTGTATCAAAATACAAAGAAATTGCTTTTGGGACTGGTATCAGTAATAAAATTCCTCAGACTGTCTTGAATTAACTTTAGATCTTGTATATCAAGCTTTTATCCTTAATAATGAAGTCACAGCTTAAGTATGAATTTTTGCTTATAGAAAACTAGATAACTCTCTTGGTTTATTATGAATAATTACCATATTTAATAAATGAGAAGCACTATTTTTCAGTATCTTAATTCAAAACAAGGTTTATATTTTCCTTAGAAAGTAACTTTTTAAGAAAAATTTATGTATAATCAGGTGAATTTGAACTATATTTTAACATACCTAAAATTAAATATAAAAACATTTAACATATATAACTAAATTACTGATATATGGTTACAAGTATCATATTTGCCATCACTGTCCTTAAGAGGCCTTGAGTTGCTCTTTGAGATCCTTTGTCACAGGTCTATGAAACGTAGCATTACAAACGCCAACTGATTTAGTAAACAGATACATTGGGAAAATAAGAAACCTGCCAGAAGTATTATCTTTCCTAGTGAGTAACTGTGTGACCTTGGCAAGCCACTTAGTCTATCTGGGTCTTAGTAAAATGAAGAGTTTGGAGCAGACAGCCTTTTAGGTTCTTTCGAGGGTTTTTTGACGGTATCAGGGGCTAGAATTCCAATCAGGTACTGTATTATGTAATATAATCTTTATAATAGCTTTGAAATAGATGGTTTTATTCTACAGCCATGTTCTTTTTAGTATACCATAGTGACTCCCCAAGCCATGTTGTTATATTAGACCACTAGGTTTTATTCTTAAAATTTATTTCATTTCTCAATCTGTAATTTATAATAAATGTGCTTTTGCATTGCAGCTTCATCACTCAGGAAAATTGGAAGTCAGATATCAGGCCTGTCTATGAGTTGTGCCTAAAATAGAGATATGGCTGGTTTTTAAATAAAGACTAGAACTTATGTGTCTAAGAATAATTGGTTCAAAGTTATCTTGAATTTATTTTGGTAATTTCACTGTTGTTCAAGAAACATTTAGGCACTATCTTTTTGACATTTCTTTAATGCCTTTAATCTCATTCTTTTAACCTACAATCTGAGATGGCAAATTACATCTTGATTTGGTATTTGCAAAAAGGGGAAAGTCATTCTGAAGCAAGTCTTATGTATACAATTAAGGATCAAAATGATGGATGCCATTTTTAGCTAAAAAAAAGTAGTGACCAGGGGTCAGGCAGTGGTGCAACAGTAAAACATGCTCTACAAGACAGTCACACATGGGAAGGCTTCTAGTTTAAGTCTGTGACCTCCCTGAATACACTGGGCAGGAGTTTCCTCATGTTCTTGGGCTGATTGAAGACTGGGTGTGGATTGCAACATCAGGTCCCTTTTCAGGATGCTGTGTGTGTGTGTGTGTGCATGTGTTGCTCGTGGAAAAAGTAAACTAAAAAAAAAAAGAAAGGATGAAACCTGTTCTTTTTGTTTCATTTATAAGGCAGTTAAGAAAGTGGGTAGGAAAGAGAAGTTCCAGATTGTGTGTGATGGCAACTTGAAATAGGCTCTGAAAGGGATTACTCTGAATAGAGCTGATCTTTATTTGAATGTACATTCTGTTATATTAAAATTATATCTTAACATTGTTATTGTTAGTACTGTTTTCCACTTAGATTGGTAGAGGTTTGCAGGATAACTTAGTTATTGGTTATGCTAATATTTATTATGTAATTTGTAGTTGACCATGGCTAGATTTAATTCTGGGTAGGTACCCCATTGGAATATACTCTCTGATGTAGACTTGCATCTAAGTTTTGTTTTTTTTTTAATGTTACTTTAGGCTGCATTATATTTGGGTGAATAGCTTTTGGATACAGATAATAAAAATTAATATACATATCTTGTTACAGAGAAACTGTGATATGAAGATTTCATTTTATATTTTGGTACATTATTATTTAAATTTCCAAATGGAGATGAAGTGTCCTTTATTTATATTAAAGGGATATTAAAAAATGCTTCTAGGTTTTTGGGGTTTTTTTAAGCTTTTTTTCAATAGGGCACATGAACTCACCAGAGAGAGACAGAAAGAGAGAGAGAAAGTGAGAAATCATCCACATGGGGGTTGGCCATACTGCAATCCCTTCTTTCAGGATTTTGGGCATGCACACATATGCACCAAGTGTGATTTTCAAACTGCCAGGTCCAGGACACCAACTATGGTCAGCCATGTGGGAGTCCACCTTAACTACTATGCTACCTGCTGGCCTTCTAATGTCTTTTTAATAATACTCTCCCCTTTGAAGTTAAAAAAAATGTAATATTAGTTTTAAGACCATTAATTTGACAGATCTGAGTGCAAATTTCTATGGAAGAGGCTGAAAATCTGTAGGAGCTAGAAAGATGTGCTCTCTGTGTTTCTTGAGCTTGTATGTAAGGAAGGGGAAGAAAATAGATGGTAAACAAATTGCACAATTCCCTGTGTAATCACCATTGTGGAAAGTACTAAGAGAAATAAAGGGTGGTAAAAGAATTTGCTGACCTAGTGAGGGAGGAGAGACAAAGAAAGTGACTCTAGCTGAGGCAAAGTAAAGACTATTTCTGGCAGAACACCCTATTTAAAGATCCTGGAACCAGCAAGGCCTTTGCTAGAAAATTAAAGAGTCTACTGTGAATGGAGTATAAGTAAAAGAAGAGGGATAGCAGTGTAGTGCTAGATGCAGGGCCTAGATCCTGAGCCTGGAGATCATGTTAATTAAGGATTTGATTTTTGTCTTAAGATCCCTTGGAAGACTAGAGAATTTTAAAGCAGTGAAATGATCAGAGTTTGAATGATCTTCTAGGTTTCGTGTAAGGAATGGCTTGGAAGGTGATAATGGTAGATGGTGGGAACCCTGTTAGGTTTTGTTGAAATTAAGGTACCTGTGGCTCATCCAAGGAAGAATCCTGTAGGCCAGTGGTGCTGTGTGTCACCTGGTAATTTACTAGAAATACATATTCTTGGTTTTATCCCAGACCTACAGAAACCCCTCAGATAATCCCAATCCATCCTAAAGTGTTTTTGTTTTTGATTTTGATTTTGATTTTTTTTAGACGTTTTTGATATACAGTGCGTGCGCTCGTCAGGAAGACAGAGACAGGCAGACAGAAAGCAAGAAATCACCCCCCAGAGGGGATGGCCACACCACAGTCCCTTCTCCTCCATTCTCCCCTCGGGATCTTGGGCACACGCACACATGCCCGGAGTGAGTTTAAGCAACCGGGTCCGGGACTTGAACCATAGTAGACTACATGGGAGTCCAGCGACTAAGCCATTATACCAACTGCTGGTCCCCATCCTAAAGTTTCTAAACTTCTGCTTTAGACCATTAAGTATACGGTTTCTGAACACACAAAAAGTTATAGTCTAGTGATATGGACAAAAACTCACTGAAAGAAGGTGGTAGTTGAGAGTGAAAGAGAAGAAGCTCTGTTAGAATGAAACCATGAGTTACTTTTTTTTTTACCTTTTAGTTAATTAATTTATTTACTTGTTTGTTTATTTATTTATTTTAATTTGACCTGAGAAGGAGAGAGAGAGAAAGTGAGAAAGAAATCACCAGGTTCGGGACTCATACTGTATTCGGCCATGTGAGAGTCTGGTGCCCTTAACCACCATGCCACTTGGTAGCCCTGAAACCCCGAGTTAATTTAACACTTTAGTCCAAGGCAGACTAATGGAATCTAATGAAAGAAACAAAGGACTAGTTAGACACAGAAGGACTAGAATATCAGGAGAGTCCTTGAAGAACAGAATGGTAAGGTGAACGTTATATTTGGTGGTGAATGATATTTGTGTGAGTAGTTGCACTGAGATTACAGGAATAGGTTTCACTTGAAAATTGAGAGTGAAGGAACGAAGAAACATAATTTACTCGTTAAGGACATACCTTACTCTTTGGAGAGATACTTATTTTTCCAACATTATGAGAAATAAATA
Source organism: Tupaia belangeri chinensis (assembly GCF_000334495.1). Taxonomy (NCBI): domain Eukaryota; kingdom Metazoa; phylum Chordata; class Mammalia; order Scandentia; family Tupaiidae; genus Tupaia; species Tupaia belangeri. The sequence goes on along the minus strand of NW_006159547.1, from coordinate 2,781,035 downwards.
TAAATAAACTTGAGAGGTAGTAACCAGTGTAAGAGTCTATTGAGAGCTATAATATGTAAAAAACTCATTATTGGACATACTGATTCTGAAATTCCTAATTTACCTAGAGGACTGGACTCAAGTTTCCCATTGTCTTTACCAGCTTGCAAAGAGTACCATGGTATTATAATCAGCTCTTGGAGGAGGTTGGGGGAATGTTTAACTTACTAAGAATGCTCTTTTTTTACATGATTATAACCATTTTAGCAGTATGCATAATTTAAAATTTAAATAATTTAAAAATTATACTTTTATTCATTATAAATACATTGATTTGCTTCCTATTACTATAATGTATCTAAAGAAAAATATCTTTAAATGTATTTCATAGTTAAGACTTCTTTAACTGGTTTGCATAATTGTAACATGTTAAGGTTATGCTATTTGTTGAGGGAAGATCATACTTAATGTGAAGACAAGGTAATTTCAGGGTTAATCCCATTTACAAAGTAATATCTTTGCTTGTGTGTGTGTATGTGCATGCATGTGTGTGGGAGAGAGAGAAAGAAGCCATTCTGGGATTGCATTTTCTTTTTTTGGGTAAAATGTATTTGTCTAAAATTTTTTAATAGAATAATTACTATTATTATATCAACATGTGCTCAATATAGAATTCAGCAGCTATAGAAACTTGTGAAGTTAGTTTTTGTTGCCAAATGCCACTTGGTAGCCCTGAAACCCCGAGTTAATTTAACACTTTAGTCCAAGGCAGACTAATGGAATCTAATGAAAGAAACAAAGGACTAGTTAGACACAGAAGGACTAGAATATCAGGAGAGTCCTTGAAGAACAGAATGGTAAGGTGAACGTTATATTTGGTGGTGAATGATATTTGTGTGAGTAGTTGCACTGAGATTACAGGAATAGGTTTCACTTGAAAATTGAGAGTGAAGGAACGAAGAAACATAATTTACTCGTTAAGGACATACCTTACTCTTTGGAGAGATACTTATTTTTCCAACATTATGAGAAATAAATATAAATAAACTTGAGAGGTAGTAACCAGTGTAAGAGTCTATTGAGAGCTATAATATGTAAAAAACTCATTATTGGACATACTGATTCTGAAATTCCTAATTTACCTAGAGGACTGGACTCAAGTTTCCCATTGTCTTTACCAGCTTGCAAAGAGTACCATGGTATTATAATCAGCTCTTGGAGGAGGTTGGGGGAATGTTTAACTTACTAAGAATGCTCTTTTTTTACATGATTATAACCATTTTAGCAGTATGCATAATTTAAAATTTAAATAATTTAAAAATTATACTTTTATTCATTATAAATACATTGATTTGCTTCCTATTACTATAATGTATCTAAAGAAAAATATCTTTAAATGTATTTCATAGTTAAGACTTCTTTAACTGGTTTGCATAATTGTAACATGTTAAGGTTATGCTATTTGTTGAGGGAAGATCATACTTAATGTGAAGACAAGGTAATTTCAGGGTTAATCCCATTTACAAAGTAATATCTTTGCTTGTGTGTGTGTATGTGCATGCATGTGTGTGGGAGAGAGAGAAAGAAGCCATTCTGGGATTGCATTTTCTTTTTTTGGGTAAAATGTATTTGTCTAAAATTTTTTAATAGAATAATTACTATTATTATATCAACATGTGCTCAATATAGAATTCAGCAGCTATAGAAACTTGTGAAGTTAGTTTTTGTTGCCAAAGACTCCATATTCTGTGCAAAATGGCCCACTTGTTAGCAATTTGATATTTCTCTGTCTAGAGTCTAGATTTCAGCAGTCTAAAGGATTTCTCATCTCTGTCTTTCTCTACATGTGTGTAGAGTTTCTAAATGAAATAGGTTCATCTATAGTGATAAAACTTTTTAAATAAAAGGGGTTGGTCTCATGTTGCCTGTCAGCATGTTAATCATTTTTGAATTTGATTTTAAAAAGTTCCCAGCTCCCTGTTTAAAAATTATAAATAGGGCCAGCAGGTGGCATGGTGGTTAAGGCACTGGATCCTACATGGCCAACTATGCAATTTGAGTCCTGGACTTGGAGGCTTAAAAAAACATGCTGGGCATGTGTGTATGCATGCCATAAATCCTGAGAGGAGAAGGGATTGTGGTGTAACCATCCCCCCTAGGGAGTGATTTCTCACTCACTTGCCTTCTCTCTGTCACTCTGTCTCTCTCCACTGAGCACATGCACCCTATGACAAAAATCTAAAACAAAACAAAACAAAATCACAAAGAAAACTTAAGCTCTTAAAATCTCCTTTCAAAAACAACAACATAAAACCAAGAAACAGCTAGTGGCAAGTATTAACTAATATTTTATTTCTAATCTTAACTTTTTTCTAGTTTTTGTTTCTTAAAATAGGAATATATATATATTATATATATATGAGGATATAGTAAATATTTTGACAAATATAGTGTAAAATACTATCATGAAGAGATCATTTTAAAGGTAAAATCTTCATGATTCTCAACAACATAGCACATCAATAAACTTTCTTAAGTATTTGTATTTCAGCAAGTACACTGATATATAATATTTGACTCCAAGAAAGTAGAGATAGCTAAGGTCATTCATTATCATCCACATATACTCCTCTGAGCCAAAGCCGCTAACTAGGTAATGCTCTGGTGTAGCTGGAGCAGATAATATTTTATTTTTTAGTTGATCACTACATGATCTTTTCTCAATAAGAAGACTTAATTTAATTCTGTAGTTTTTTTGGGTTTTGCTATAGGGCATATGTGCTTTCCGGGGAGGGAGGAAGAGAAATCATGTGTTGGGAGTAATGGCCACACCGTAATACCTTCTCCTCCTGTCTCCTCCCAAGATTTTGAATATTCATGCACACATGCCTGGCGTGACTTTCAGGCTGCTGAGTCCAGGAGTTGAACTGCAAACCTCACCATGTGGAATCCAGCACCACAACCTCCATGGCACATGCTGTCTCTAGGTCTGTGGTTTTGTTGTCCTCGGCGTAGATCCATCACTGCTACTCTGTTTAAAGGCCAGTGTTATTGTTCTTCAGTATTTCACTTCTCATTGCATATCTCATTCACATTCTCTCATTGTACATTTCTCTCAATTTGAGGGCTAAATTAGCTCAAGTTATTGCTATCTTGTCTGCCTCTCCCCAAAAATAAGACATTGGAAAGAACATTTTTTTCTGTAAATAAAATGTAGTTACGTGTCATTACATAAGATGTTTCTGTCAACAATGGAGTGCACAAAGGACAGTTATCCATAAGGATCATGTAGACTATACCACGTAGTCTAGGAGTATAGTAGGCTGTATTGTCCAGGCTTGTGTCAGTACACTCTAAGATCACACAATGAAGAAATTGCCTAGTGAATCAATTCTCAGAATGTATCTGCATGGCTAACAACACATGAGTGTATAGAAGGGCATTGCTGTGTCACATATGCAGAATCTTAATAAAGATTTAATAGTTTAATCCATAAAATGCTAACCCTGCATTCTTTTATTAAACATTCTTAAATGTATAAATGTAAAAACACTTTAAAACTGTAAATGCCAAAGAATTCAGATCTTGATCATATTAGATCTCTTGGAATGCAATTGTAGGATCCTATTACCTTTTAAGTACTATTCTATGAGATACTTTTTTTGTTGTTGTTGCTGAATAGTTATCTGGGGAGAATTTTCATACCATGTTTTCCAAAATAACAGTCACTTAAAGAATTTAAATTCTGCACATTGTAAAGGCTTTGATAATTTCAGGAGCACAGTGACAGCTGCACAGTAAGTCCATATGTTGCTGAGCTATAATTATATTTTAATAATTATTTTTTTCTTTGACACAGAATTATGGCTAACCTCCAAGAGTCTGAAACTGGTGATTGTAAGCATTCACATTGTTTTCCAACAGAAAGACAGAACTTTCTCTTTTTTTCCTATTTTAAACAGTTGATTATGTTTATCTCATAGCATCCTCTGGATGAGGTTACAATTTTGGATACTACTGTAAATTTTAAATGAGATTTGCGTCAGACAGAGAGATTACCCTGGTCTTTTTATTATTCCCATATATGGACTTGCCACAGGCACACTAATTTTGCCATCTCCTGCACCCGACTTGCTCCTTTCCACCTCCATTCTTCTGCACATTATCATCCCCGCCACCTGGAGTACCTCTTTTCTTTCCATGTATTTCCTTCTCTACTCTTAAAACTTGTGTCTGAAATTACTTCCTCTAGGAATTCGTTCATGATTTACTCCATGTAGATGTTGCTTATTTTCTTTGCTTCACCTTAACACTTAACATGGGTAGAGACATATTCATATTAGACTGCGTTGTGTTGCTTTGATATAGCAGCATACACACAGCGTTAAGATGATCTCATCTAATTTTTACAGCTTTCCTGTGGGTTATCCAGTTTTACAGATTAAACAATGAGTTCTCTAGGTTACCCTCTTAGTTTTAGCTATACTAGAATATGAACTTTCTGATATTTAAAACACTGCATTTAATAGTATTATTTGGCTTTCTTTGTTTCTTCTATAGTCTTTTCTGCTTTCCACCCCTCAGCCCACCAGTCACATTTTTTTTTTCTTTTTTTTTTTTGGAGAGATTTTCGCTATAGGGCGCAAGCGCTCGCCAGACAGACAGAGAGAGACAGAGAGACAGAAAGCGAGAAATCACCCCCCCCCCAGGAGGGATGGTCATGCCGCAATCCCTTCCCCTCCATTCTCCTCTCGGGATCTTGGGCACGCACGCACACGCGCCCGGCGTGAGTTCCAAGCCACCAGGTCCGGGACGCGAACCGCGGTCGACTACGTGAGAGTCCAGCGACATAGCCATTATGATAACTGCTGGTTCCCACCAGTCACTCTTATTAACACACACAAAAGCCACCAAACTACATTATTCTAGTATAATTTATATAGAATAAAATGCCCTTTACAAGGAAAACCATGAAACGCTTGAAAAAGAAATTAAAAATAATACAAAAAAGTGGAAAACATTTCATGTTCCTGGATTGCAAGAATTAATATAATCAAGATGTCGATTCTACCCAAATTAATCTACAAATTCGATATAATTCAAATCAAACTATCAGAGATATTCCTCATAGACATAGAAAAAAAAACCATAAAATTTGTCTGGAATTATAAAAGGCCCTATATCACCAAAGCAATAGTGTGTGAGGGGAACAAAGTAAGAGGCATCTCACTTCCTGACCTCAAAACATATTACAAAGCTGTGATAATTAAAACAGCATGGTATGGGCACAAAAACAGGCAGGTAGGCCAATGGAAAAGAATTGAGAACCCCCAAATAAATCTCAGAACATTCAGCCAACTGATCCTTCACAAAAGGCACAAGACAATCTAGTAGGAAAAAGAAAAAGCAAGTGGTGCTGGGAGAACTGGATATCCACCTATAAAATGATGGAACTAGACCCTTATCTCTTACCACTTACAAAAATCAACTCAAAATGAATTGATGATCTAAACATAAAACCTCAAACTATAAAACTAGTGGTAGAAAACACAGGAAATACTCTTGCAGTAGGCAAAGACTTCTTAAAGAAGACCTCTCAAGCACAGGCAATAATAGACAAGTAGACAAATGGGACTATATTAGGCTGTGAAGCTTCTGTAGAGCAAAAGAAACAATAATTAGAGAAGACAACTCTTGGAGTGGGAGAATATATTTTCAAACTATACCTCAGATAAGGGACTGATAACCAGAATATACATGAAACTCAAGCACCTTACCTGCAAAAAAAATTTTTTTTTTAAATGAGCTGAACAGATAACTCTCCAAGGAAGATATATGAATAGCCAAAAAGCATATGAAAATATGCTAGGCATCTCTTATCATAAGGGAAATGCAAATCAGAACCACAATGAGATACTACTTAATCCCAATCAGAATAGCTAACATTTAAAATAATGATAATAATGATAAATGCTGGTGAGGCTGTGGTAAAAAGGAAACTCTTCTACACTGTTGGTGGGAGTTTAAATTAATACAACCACTGTGGAGAATGATATGTAGATTCCTCAGAAATCTATAAATAGAACTACCATAGGACCCAGCAGTTCCACTCTTAGTAATACCCTCAGTCAGAAAAACACTTGCGCATACCTGTTTATTGCAGCATTATTTATAGTTGCTAGGACATGGAATCATCCAAATGTCCCAAAGTAAATGAGCGGATTGAGAAAAAATGTGGCATATTTACTCTATGGAATACTATTCAGCCATTAAGAAGAAGAAAAAAAAAAAAACAATAAAGCCCTGACATGTGATACAAAGTGGATGAGTATGGAAAATTTAATGCTAACTGAGGCAAGCCAGACTAGGAAAGACAGTCTTTGTATTTCTCTCTATATATGGAATGTCTGCGCTCTACAGCAGAAACTGAAAGATTGGAAGGTATAATAGCAGAGCAGGCAACTGTGGCTAGAAGAGATAGTGCGTGTGGAGTCATGGGGGTGGGTAATAGTGTGGGGGGAGGGGAACGGGAAAAACACAATACGCTTAATTTACACAAAAATGAAAAGTTATTTGCTGATGATAACGTATAGGATAATGTTTTTGTCTTGATTCATATGCATCGTACTTGTGCTGGGGAAAAACAGGTTTTGCACACTGTAAAGATGTATGGTGATTAAATGTAAATAGTAAAAAAGAATACAATGAATGTACTTAAAATGTGTAGTTTGATACATTTTGACAATTGTACAAGCTAATGTAACTACTATGACAATTCAGATAATAGAACATTTCCATAAGTCCCAAAGTTCCCTGGTGCCCCTTTGCACCTAATATTGTCCCCTTTTCACTCTCCCCGCAGACAGCAACTGATCTGAGTTCTATCACTACAGACTGTCTTTTCTAGTGTTCATATTAAGTGGAATCACAAAGTATGTACTCTTGCCTAGGTTCTTTTGTTTAGCATATTTTTGAGATTATTCATTTTTATTGCTGGATAATATTCCACTGTATGAGTGAAAAACCTACAATTTGTTTATCCATTCATCGGTTAATGGACATATGACTTGCTTCTATTTTTTGGCTGTCATAAATGCAGCAGTAATGAAAATCCTTGTATAAGTCTTTGAGTGGATTTATTTCCATTTTTCTGGGGTGAAATACCTTAGAGTCGCTGTTTCATTTTGTGTTCCTGCCAGCAGTGTATGAGAGTTCCAACTGCTTCTCATCCTTACCAACGCTTATATTGTCAGTTAAAATTTTAGCGGCATGGTGGTTGAGGCAGCTGGAGCCCATATGTCGGCTGTGCAGTTTAAGTCCCAGACCCTGCAGCTTGAGAAACATGCTGGGTGCACATGTGTGCATGGCCAAAGTCCCAGGGCAAGGATAGATAGAGGAGAAAGGATTGCCACATGGCCATCCACCCTGGGGGATGCTTTCTTCCTTTCCCTCTCTGTCTGGCAAGTGCACATGCCCTAAAGCAGGGGGAAAAAAAAAAAAAAAACGAAAAACAAAAAAGCAGGTGGAAATGAAATTAAAAGTAAGGACTTCTCTTTATCAAAAGATGTAGTAGGCCAGTCAATTGGAGCTGCAGGAAGTGTGTACCAGAAAGCTAGTGTTTAAAAACCAAATCTGATATTTGACAGGAAATGAAATTGCAACACTTTTCAATTACTTTAAAATCACATGTTCCCTTTCCTCCCTCTCCTGTCTCTCTTTAACAAGAATATTCTAGCCTTGCCTTAAGCAGTCTTTTGTACAAACATCTGAGGAACTCTAATGGCAGTTTCCAGAACTATATGCTCAGTGGGAACATACTGAATTGAAGAAAAATGTTAGCGATTACATTTAATTTAGTTTCTGTCTATGTGTAAATGGAAGTAAGAAAAAATATCTCAGATTAATGAATACCATGCTTGGTTTTAAAACAGCACCCAGGTGTTGGTTGCTTTGTCCACTCCTGTATTCACTTTTAGAAGACTGCTGTAGAGAATAAGACCGGTCAGACAAATGGAAATGTCAGTCAGCTGCTCATATGGCTATTTTTAGGAATGTCTCTCCTCTCAGTACTAATCATGTGGTTGACCACACATCTTTCATTTGCTGGTGGGTAGGAAGAAATGAAGCTGGAGCTTCAAAGAAAGTACCTTGGAGAGTATGAGCCAAACTAAAATTAAGGTAGAAATTATATTTCTGATTAAACACATTTTTTTCTCATTATGATTCCAATCAAACTTGATCCTTAAAAAATCCAAACCAAAACCAAAACACTTGACATTATGTGATGTTTATATGTAGATCTTATCTAATGGAATTAAAAACACTTAGCTAGAAAACACGTATGTGGATATTACACTTATTTTACTTATTGTACTATGGTGTTTTATGTTCTAGGTCTGACATTGATTTTACTTTTGTAAGTTTATTTAAAAATATTTTGAACTTTGATTTTTTTTCCTCATTTAAAGATAGCCTATTTTGGTTTTCTGTTGAATATCACTTTTTTCTCTGCTCTCATACTACAATCAACAATATTTCTGTGACCAGCTGTGAATGTTTTTTTTTTTTCACCCCAATTACCAATCAAGCAAGTCTTAAGTGGATGCCAGCTGGGTGTCTTTGAATTGAACTCAAATCTGACAGTATCTACTTGAAGATGCTGTCAGATATCACAGGTGGAGGGGGCTCAATCCCATAAGACAGCCCCTGCTTCCAATGCCAGTCACAGTATCAGGTGGTTTTATCTGTGCTTCTGACTACTCCGCTGTAAATCAGGATTCTATAACCCCCTGCCCTCCTCGGGTTCCATTTATTTGCTAGGGTGCCTGATGGTACTCAGGAAAACACTTAGATTTACCTGTTTATTTTAAAGGATATTACAAAGACTGCAGAGGATGAGATGCATGGGGCAAGGCAAGTGGGAAGGAGCATAAAGCTTTCATGCCCTTTTGGGGTGTACTATCCTCCAGGACCTTCCATGTGTTCAGCTATCTAGAAGATGTCTGAACCCTGTCCTTTAGGTTTTTATGGAGACTTCATTATGTAAACATGATTTTAAATCATTGGCCATTGGCGATAAATTTAATCTTAGTGGGAGGACCTTCTCTCCTCCCTAGAGAATGTGATTTTCTAATTGTGCCTTGGTTTTTCATGTGACCTCCTAGGAGGTAATGTAGTGGTAGGAAGGTCGATAATCTAGATCTGGAATGGAACTGCTATTCTAAGGCAAGTACAAATGGTTAGGTTATGTCATGTCTTAGGGCATCAAACAGTTTTAGCTGATTTTTAAAATCTGAGATACCTTCTGAGCTTTGTTAGATTTCTGTTGATACCTACCTGATCACTAAATGATTTGTTTGGGGGAGGAGATGAGATATTAACCAATTCCTAAAAGGAGAAAATGAACAAGTATTCCAGATTTAATTTTTTCTTTTTTAGATTTTTGCTATAGTGCACAGGTGCTTGCCAGCAAGGGACAGAGAGAGAAGGAAAGTGAGAAATCACACCCCCGGGGAAATGGCTATACTGCAATTCCTTCTCCATTCTCCTCTTGGGATTTTGGTCACACATGAACAGATGCCAGGTGTGTTTCTCAAGCTCCATGTCAGGGACTTGAACTGCAGAATTGCTCTTGTGGGATCCAGTGCCTTAACGCACCATACCACTTGTTGGCCCTAGACTTAATTATTAAATGTTATTTGCTTAAGTTTCAGCATTATCTTGTGTTCTTCATATTATGCATCTTCCTATCCTGTAGCAGATTCTGACTACAATTTGTGAATGCCTTAAAATTTTTTTGTCCCTAGGCAGAAACCTTAGAATAAGAAAGAACTTGTAAACCTTTAAAAATTTTATCAAATGCAAATTTCATATTTAATTTAGCTTTGGCATAATTAAAAAAAAGGTTGAAGTGAAGTGGTGGTATAGTAACTTTGTACTGCTTTTTCAAAGAGGTAGACTACCTTTTTCTTAGACTTTGGACACTAGTTCTAGCATAGGATTGTGGCATAGCTTGAAGTGGATGAGGAGAGAAAATACAGTGAAGTTTAAAGTTGCTATGCTTTTGTAGGCCAACATGGGACCTTCCTTGACTGAGGTTTCCTAAGGACAATCTGATTTTCTGACACAGTTGTTAAGGGAGCTGACCGACCACAGATTGAGGTTTGAATCCCAGCTCTAGTGGTTTTAAAAACATGCTGGGTATGTGTGTGTGTGCCCAAAATCCTGATGAGGGGAGAAATGGAGAAAAAAGGACTGGTGTGGAAAAAAAAAGAGTGTATTATATGGGAAGGTGATTCTGTTATGCTTCCTTATCTTTTGTAGCTTTCTCCATTGATGTGACCAGTTTCTCTTATTTTAGAATGTGCCATTTATACAGTAGTCACTTGACTCATTTAATAATTCCTGGTCCAGCTGTAGTAGCACATGCTAGATGCTGCTGCTTCACAGACTGGGGCCACCTGGGAGGCCCATGTTCAATTCCCAGCCCACTAAAAAGCTGTGTGTGCTAGTGCATGCCTGTGGTCCCAGCTACTCAGGAGGCTGACAGGATTGTAATATAGTAAGACCCCATGTAAAAAATAATACCATATGTGTGCATGCACACACAAGTGCATGTGACCAAAAAAATGAGAAAAATCCCAAAACTTTTTGGGTGATATTAATATCAGTGCAAAAGGCACTCAATAATTAAGACTGGATTTGATGAGCTATGATTTACATATAAAGATTCTAGAAACTGTTTAAAAGCAAGTAGACAAAATTCTGCTAATCAACGTTCTCAGGCATTTCTAAAAGTGAAATCTTACGAATGGCTGGTGGATCGATCACTGATGCATTGGTCTTCTGTTAACAGTAACACATAATAGAAGGTAAAATGCTTAGGGTGTTGTATTAATAGTAAAGTGGACAGTGTGAACAGACTGTTGTAAGACAATTCTTTATCAATCTCTTTTATTCCTACATACTTTGCAAGTGAAGTACTAACTACCCTTTGTTGTAGACTGTCTTTTCAAGGATGTTTGTATAGTGACCAGTATTGGAAGGAAGGGAATAGCATGTTCCTCCTGAGGAAGAGGCAGGCATGCTTGCTTCTCAATATAAACTATGTAAGTTCCCTAGGCTCAGAATTCTTGTCCTGTATTACAAACCACTGCTTTCCACAGGTATTCATCTGGGCCTATTTGCATCATTCCCTTGGAACTTGGTATGGATAAAATAATTAGACAATTGGGAAAGATAGGAAAAGTAATTGTGAAAAGTTAGAAGGATTTTGTGTTTCTTTTAAGTATCAGTCCTACCCAAAGGGACAAACAATACTGTGGGGATATTCAAGAATATCATGGTTTTTTAAACCAACTTTGTCTGGCTTAAGCCCCTGTACCAATGCAGGAGGGAGGGAATCCAATGTCAGTGTTTTCTGAGCCTTCTCTCACATCCCTGGGTCTCACAGGGTCTGGACACTTGATGTGGCCACAGAATTTGAAGTATGAGCCTGTCCTCTCCTGTCCATCATACTCACTGTGACTCCCTTGACCTGCAACTCTTTGTACCTGTTCTGTGTATTGGAAAACTCTGTGTTCCTCTTTTTTTTTTTTTTTTTTTTTATTATACCTTCAAACTGAAATCTACTCACTGTCATAAAAAAGCAGTTATTGCTCTGAGCAGGAAGTTGTCTGACTTACTCTGTTAATCATAGGACCAACCTTTCCCTTCCTTGCCTTTCAAGTTCTCATCATCACTGAGGAAGCACTCTATAATTTTTTTTTTTTTACTCTGACCAAGGGAAAGGAAAAATTTATAATTCTGTGTCATTGTTCATGATTCAGCTAAATAACTGGATCTTTTCTTTTTTTTCCTCATAGGAAGAGAAAGGATTTGAAAAGATTATGTAGTCCAACAGTGATACTTTTAAAATTCTTTTCTATTTTCTACCATATCTTCTTTATTTAGCACCCATTCCTTACTTTTATACCCTGTCAAAATCACAATATAATTAAATTGTAATTGAATCAAAAAATACTTTTATATATTGATGAGTCGAATCCACTGATTAATTGAGTTTTCCTATTAATGGGACTATTCATTTTAATGTTTACTTCTGTTTTCTCCTCTTGGGTTATTTAAAACATCTGTCATCACAAACACTCTTTGGCTATGCCAGAAATTTGTCTCAAGGTTCTTTGAATTCAAATTGAAGTGTTTAAAAACAGTTGGCAGCAATAGAAGGCAACACAGTGAGCTTTAAAAAAAAAAAAGAACAAGATTTGCAACTTCCATATACTAAGCACACAGATCTTAAATGTACAGCTCAATGAATTTCTACATTTGTATTCACTCCAGTAACCAGCACTCAAGTCTGGATAAAAATACCATTTCCAGCCTTTCACTAAGCTCTCTCATGACCCCTTCTGGTCACTAACTTACCTACCCCCCACCAAAGATATTCTAATTCTTTTTAAGCTCCTAGAACAGTGGTTGGAACATAGTTGTTAAAAACTACTAGTTCAATGCATGAATGAGGTCTTCAGATTTTATATGGTTGAATAGAATCTTCATACAATTATTACCCTTATAGTTTGATTTTCTTTATAGTTTTTTTTTACAATATTTAAAATGTTATTACATGTGGCATTTTTTCTTCTGTATACTCTCAGATATTTCTTTATTCATTGGTGAAATATTCAATTTTTATGCTCATCCCCCTCCTCAGCCAATAATTTTTTTTTTTCGGAGATATTTTTGCTATAGGGCACGTGCGCTCGCCAGACAGAAAGAGACAGAGACAGTAAGCGAGAAATCACTCCCTGGGGGGATGGCCACGCTGCAATCCCTTCTCCTCCATTCTCCTCTCAGGATCTTGGGCACGCGCACACACACACGCCCGGCGTGAGTTTAAGCCACCGGGTCCAGGACTCGAACCGCGGTCAACTACGTGGGAGTCCAGCGACATAGCCATTACGCTAACTGCTGGTCCCACTCAGCCAATAATTTTATCTTATTTGATTTGTAGTTTATTTTGTTGTGATTCTAAACTTTTTTTCTCCAATTTGAGTGTAGACATTTTAAAATTTGAGCAAATCAATTAGTTGTTCAATACATGTCTATTTACTGTTTGCCACTTGTGCTTAATGAGTATTCTCCCCCCAAAATTATTTATAGTCTGTGTAGCCACACTAGTAACCTTAAATTTTAATTTTGGATAGTTTTTGAGTATTATATATGTAGTGGTTGTGTTGAATAAAATTTGGTAAAAATAATCACATATTGTTTTCCTCTCTGTCTTTATGTGAAGGTACATGTATGTATGTGTGTGAGAGAAAGCATGAGCGAGAGCACCTCCCAATGGGGACTGGTCATATTACAATTCTTTCCCCCCTAAATTCTCTATCCTGTCAGGATCCTCCGGCCTCTGGTTGGCACCCTCCTAGCATGTTATTAAGCTGATGAGGTTAGGGCTACAGCTCTGATCAGCCATGTAGGATCCAGCTTCTTTTGTGTAGTGACAGCTATAGGGCTGTCCCTCTTCCCTCACTGCTTGCTTGCCTGCCTGCCTGCCTGCCTGCTTGCTTGCTTGCTTGCTTGCTTGCTTGCTTGCTTTCTTCCTTTTTTTTTTTGGTCGAAATTTTTTTCTATAGGGCGTGTGTACTCCCCAAAGAGACAGAAAGTGAGAAATCACCTCTCGGGGGGATGGTCACACCGAAATCCCTTCACCTTCATTCTCTTCTCAGGATTTTGAGCCTGTATGCACATGTGTCTAGTGTGAGTTTTAAGCTGCTGGATCCAGGACTAAAACTGCAGTTGACTATGTGGGAATCCAGCAATGTAACCATTACGCTGTCTGCTGGTCCCAGAAAAATTTCTTAATAACATCACATAATATGGCCAGTGTGCAAATAATTCTGATCAAGGGATTTTTTTTTTACCATTGTGTCAGGATTAAATAAGTACTAAGTACTTAATGGTTAATATGGCCTTTGAATATCTTTTAATCAGTAAATTTTCCCCCAGGATGTTTTCCCCTTACAGTTTATTAAGAAAGCCTTATTTTGTATCTTACCACAGTCTGGAGTTTTGCAGGTTGAGTCTCCATGGTTTCATTTAAAATAGTAGTTAGATCTAGAAACTTGATATGAATGAGGGTTTTTTTTTTGCTTTTGTTTGTCTTTTGCCAAGAATTATTCACAGTGGTGTACATTTTACTTCCTTCAGGAGGCATATAAGACTTTGCTGTCCTTCTGTCTTAAAAAACAGCATTCTAATTATTATACCCACTCTGAAGGATTTGTGTGAAGATTAATGATAACATATGGAAAGAATTTAGCTAAGGCCCTGACATATTTTTTGTATTATTTTTATTTATTTTTTTATTTTTAGGTTTTTGCCATAGGGCCCGTGCACCCACCAGAGAAAGATAGAAAGAGGGAAAGTGAGACATCACTCCCCTGGGAGGATGGCCATGCCCATTCCCTTCTCCATTCTCCTCCCAGGATGTGGGACATACACACATGTGCCTGGCGTGATTTTCAAGCTGCCAGGTCTTGGACTTGAACCACAGATGACCACATGGGAATCCAGCATCTTAACCACCACGTTATCTGCTGGACCCAACCCCGACATGTTTTTTGTATTTAATTGCACTTACTACTGTTATTTGGTTTTCTAAATTAAATTTGTAGTTGTATTAATAGTAGTTATAGTATGCTAAAAAAAAAAAAAAGAGTCGAGCTTACCAATTGCTACAATATGTTTATAATCTCTTATGTGTTGTTTATTTTGTGCCTAGTGTATTCAGTAAAAACTTTATGTCAGCATCATGGTGCTTTCACAGCCAGGTTTTAATTTAGGTTCATAGTTTGATGTCCATGGATACTTTCTTTCCTCCACAGTTTATTTATCATCAATTTTATTTATCATAAGAACATTCTATTAATAACACTAAAGGGGGATTAGCAGATGGTGTAATGGTTACATAGTCGACCGCAGTTTGAGTCCCAGGCCTGGCGACTTAAAACTCACTCTGGGCTCATGTTCATGTGTGTCCAAAATCCCAAGAGGGGAATGGAGGAGAAGGGGTTGCAGTGCGGCCATCCCCCAAGGGGGTGATTTCTTACTTTCTATCTCTCTCTCT
>NW_006159547.1:2715217-2763478 GCF_000334495.1 Tupaia belangeri chinensis | reverse complement strand
TGCTTGCTTGCTTGCTTGCTTGCTTGCTTGCTTTCTTCCTTTTTTTTTTTGGTCGAAATTTTTTTCTATAGGGCGTGTGTACTCCCCAAAGAGACAGAAAGTGAGAAATCACCTCTCGGGGGGATGGTCACACCGAAATCCCTTCACCTTCATTCTCTTCTCAGGATTTTGAGCCTGTATGCACATGTGTCTAGTGTGAGTTTTAAGCTGCTGGATCCAGGACTAAAACTGCAGTTGACTATGTGGGAATCCAGCAATGTAACCATTACGCTGTCTGCTGGTCCCAGAAAAATTTCTTAATAACATCACATAATATGGCCAGTGTGCAAATAATTCTGATCAAGGGATTTTTTTTTTACCATTGTGTCAGGATTAAATAAGTACTAAGTACTTAATGGTTAATATGGCCTTTGAATATCTTTTAATCAGTAAATTTTCCCCCAGGATGTTTTCCCCTTACAGTTTATTAAGAAAGCCTTATTTTGTATCTTACCACAGTCTGGAGTTTTGCAGGTTGAGTCTCCATGGTTTCATTTAAAATAGTAGTTAGATCTAGAAACTTGATATGAATGAGGGTTTTTTTTTTGCTTTTGTTTGTCTTTTGCCAAGAATTATTCACAGTGGTGTACATTTTACTTCCTTCAGGAGGCATATAAGACTTTGCTGTCCTTCTGTCTTAAAAAACAGCATTCTAATTATTATACCCACTCTGAAGGATTTGTGTGAAGATTAATGATAACATATGGAAAGAATTTAGCTAAGGCCCTGACATATTTTTTGTATTATTTTTATTTATTTTTTTATTTTTAGGTTTTTGCCATAGGGCCCGTGCACCCACCAGAGAAAGATAGAAAGAGGGAAAGTGAGACATCACTCCCCTGGGAGGATGGCCATGCCCATTCCCTTCTCCATTCTCCTCCCAGGATGTGGGACATACACACATGTGCCTGGCGTGATTTTCAAGCTGCCAGGTCTTGGACTTGAACCACAGATGACCACATGGGAATCCAGCATCTTAACCACCACGTTATCTGCTGGACCCAACCCCGACATGTTTTTTGTATTTAATTGCACTTACTACTGTTATTTGGTTTTCTAAATTAAATTTGTAGTTGTATTAATAGTAGTTATAGTATGCTAAAAAAAAAAAAAAGAGTCGAGCTTACCAATTGCTACAATATGTTTATAATCTCTTATGTGTTGTTTATTTTGTGCCTAGTGTATTCAGTAAAAACTTTATGTCAGCATCATGGTGCTTTCACAGCCAGGTTTTAATTTAGGTTCATAGTTTGATGTCCATGGATACTTTCTTTCCTCCACAGTTTATTTATCATCAATTTTATTTATCATAAGAACATTCTATTAATAACACTAAAGGGGGATTAGCAGATGGTGTAATGGTTACATAGTCGACCGCAGTTTGAGTCCCAGGCCTGGCGACTTAAAACTCACTCTGGGCTCATGTTCATGTGTGTCCAAAATCCCAAGAGGGGAATGGAGGAGAAGGGGTTGCAGTGCGGCCATCCCCCAAGGGGGTGATTTCTTACTTTCTATCTCTCTCTCTCTGGCTAGCACATAAACCTTATAGCAAAAATCTCTCTAAAAAAATAAGTAACACTTAAGGATTCATTGACTGTAGATGCTGTCTGTCCTTTATTGTTTACATATATACTTTATTTACTTATTTTAAGGTCTTTGCCAAAGGGCACGTGCACTCACCAGAGAGACACAGTGAAAGGGAAAGTGACCCCGGGGGGTTATCCAGGCCACTATCCCTTTTCTTCCCAATTTTGGGCATGCATGTACATGTGTAATCCTGTCTCCTCCATTCTCCTATTGGGATCTTGGGCACGCATGCACAAGCGCCCAGTGTGAGTTTAAGTCACTGGGTCCGGGATTCGAACTGTGGCCAACTACATGGGACTCCAGCAACACAACCATTACACCAATTGCTGGTCTGCAACATGAGTTCCAAACTGCTAGGTCTGAGCCTCAAGTCATGGTCAGCCATATGGGAATCCAATGCTTTAACCACTATGCCACCTGCTGGCGTACATATATACTTTAAATGGTTGTAATTCCCCATGGTACCTACACATTGCATTTCGTTTTCTAAAAGTGGTAATATTATATCATAGTCTCTTTTTCATAATGTTTTTAGTCATAACCTTTTAAGTGGATGCTTTCCCCCTTAGAAATCTGCCATATTAATAATTATCCCCTTTTAAAAAAAAAATAAAAAACAGAAGTACAAGTTTATTTTGGAGCAAAAAATTTTGGAATCCATGCATAGGTTTTGCATAATGCACATTTTCCATGAAGCTTTTGAAGATCCTTCATATTTTCCTCTGTACAGTATTCAGTATTCCAAATAAAACCTTTTCTGCTAATAATAACAAAGCCTAGTTTACAGCAAATAATTATCAAAGAAGGACTCTCTTTTAAGTGCTTCCCCCCCACAAGGGATTCTGATTGTCTTCCTTTGATAAGATACTCTTATACTATTGGTGGAAATGTAAACTAGTACAACCAGTGTGGCAAACAGTGTTCCTTTGTTTTTGAGTTGAACATAGGTATATTATATTGGTCTTTAAAATATACTATATCCATTTTCTTTTTCCTTGGAGATGATTGAGTGGGTACACATCTTAATCTACTTGGGCTGCTGTAACAAAGTACCATAGACAGGGTTGCTTAAACAATAGAAATTTTTTTCTTGTAGTTCTAGAAACTGGGAACTCTGACAGCAGGGTTGCCTTGGGAGGTCCCTCTTTTTGACTCACACATAGCCATCGTCTTTGTTACCAAATTTGGAAACAGAGGAAGCAAGATCTATGTGTCTCTTAGACTGTCACCAATTCCATCATAAGGGCTCTACCCTTTTGATCAGTTAGTTTCCAAATATCCCTATCTTCAGATATCATCACATTGGAGATTAGCAATTTTAGGGAAAACATAGTAACTCATCTATTGCAGTCAGAAATAAGCTTTTAATAAAATGTATGTTGTTTAAGGGCCATAAAACTCCCCTTGACTCTATGGCTATCTACTACTATATTCTCTAGGACCTCTGCCCTTGCTCTTTCATCAACTTTGGTTTGGAGGAGGAGGTATACTTCAGAAATTTGGAAGGAAGAACGAAACAGTAAATTCTACCCTCCTATCCCTATTAAATTAATGTTTCTCCCCCCCCCCTCAGGGAAATATAAAACTAAGTTTATGGTTAATTTTTGAGCAAGTATTATAGATTGATCCAGTTGAAATGATAGAATATCTTACGAGAAACTCAAGATAGGAGTCTACTATATTTTAGGACTATAAATACCACTTACTATCTGTTTTAACCATGTCACAGTTTTATCCAGGTATTTTAGTTGGATTTTATTTAAACACTTTTTTCCTTTCTTGGACTTTGGGTTTTAAAACCCCTTAATTCATGAGCAGTCTTTAGGAAAGCATCAAAATTATGTAAGTCCAATTTACTTGAAAGATTTCAAATTTAACCTGGGCCCAGCAGGTGGCATGGTGGTTAAGGCACTGAACTCCCACATGGTTGATCATGGTTTGAATCCTGGACCTGGTGGCTTGAAAAGCACACTGGACACATGTTCATGCATGCCCAAAATCCCAAGAGGAGAACGAAGGAGAAAAGATTGCAGTGTGTTTCCTCTTCATATCTCTGTTTCTCTCACTTTGGAGAGCATATGCATCCTGTGGCCAAAACCTAAAAAGAAAAAAAAAAAGATTTAACTCGTTAGCAGGAAGAGCAGGTTCTTTGCTCACAAATGAGACGAAAGATGATTAAGTTTAAATGATTTGTTGTGAATAGCAAGCTTATCATGGAAAGAGATCACAGTGCCCCCAAAATTGATTTCTTTCTAAATGAAACCAGACCAATTTATCATTTAGAGGCAGGTTGAGTCTGATCTTTAATTATAATACTTTGAAATAGGAAAAATTCATACCACTTTTTACATTATTTTTTTTATTATTTCCAGAGAACATGTGCAGTTGGCAGGAAGAGAGAGAGAGAGGGAGAGAGAACTTTGTGAAAATTTCCTCAAAGTAGTTCTATTCTTAATTTTTTTAGGAACTGCAATACTGCTTTACACAGTGGCTGTGTCATTTTACATTCCCACATATAATGGGAATTGAAATCAAGGAATCCAATTACTCTACATTCTCACAACACACTACTTTTTAATGTACTTCTTTTTGTAGGGAGAAACATTAGTTTTGCTATTTACACCCTTTATAGTCACAACATATTTGCATAATTAGGAATTGAGTTTTGACTACTGTGAAAACCCAAGGTGTGTGTTAGGGACAGTTAAGGATTTTATCATTCACACTTTGTTCAAAGCTGATTTCATGGGTATAAGAAAGATTTTGAACTTTGTATGATTCTTAAAATAAAAGATACACTTTCAGGGAGAAAATGGCAGTAAGTAAGTTGATGGAAAAAAAAGTACTTTGCTCTTTCTACCCAATACATTATTTTTCTGAGAGCTTTCTTTTTCTAGAACACAAGAACATCAAAATGTTACCTGCCTAATTGCTTCTTTACTGCACAGAAGTGACTAGGGGAAGCAGCTATTGATGGACCATCATCAGTGGTTGTTTTTCATTTTTAAAAAGGTCTAATTGGGGCCAGTAGATGGTGCGGTGGTTAAGTCACTAGACTCCCATATTGCTGACCATAGTTCAAGTCCTGGACCAGGCAGCTTGCTTTTCTCACTTTCCTTCTCTCTCTGTCTGGTTAGCATACATGCCCTATAGCAAATTTTAAATAATAGTAATAATTAATAAAATTAAATAATTCTTTTTAAAAAATGCCTAAGTATATAGCATATTTAAACGTGGATTGTCAAATCCAAAATACACAAACTTGAATAAAATAGAACTGCTCAATAATGACTTTTTTTCTTTATCTTCACATACCTCCTCCCTGATCTCAGTATTACCAGTAGAGTATCTACTGTAATCATGTAGTGCTACTGGAAGTATAGAAGATTCTCTTTCTCCCTTGTGCATATGCACATACTCTGTCATAAATAAAAAATTTTAAAAGACCATCTTAGTGACCTCTGGCCATTTGTATTCTATTTGTAGAGTTCATTTGTATTTTCTGCTTGGAATGTGTTTCTTGCCATTTTTTGTTTAGTTAACAGCCTCTCATCCTTTGGGCCTCAACTTAAATATCACTTTCTAAGAGAAGGGTCCTGTGACCTCATGTAGAAGTCATGAAGTCATGGATCCTGTGTGCTTGGTGCAATTTGATTCTTCAAAGAGTAGCACAGTGCTGGGCACGTATCAGGCACTCATTAGTTTGTGTAATGATTATCATCATGGAGCTTTGATTCTAATGGGAAAGGCAGATGGATAAACACATATTTAGGGGGACCAGCAGTTAGCATAATGGCTATGTCGCTGGACTCCCACGTAGTCTACCGCAGTTCCCGTCCTGGACCTGGTGGCTTAAACTCACGCCGGGTGCGTGTGCGTGCGTGCCCAAGATCCCGAGAGGAGAATGGAGGAGAAGGGATTGCGGCGTGGCCATCCCCCCTGGGGGGTGATTTCTCACTTTCTGTCTCTCTGTCTCTGTCTGTCTCTCTGTCTCTGTCTGTCTGGCGAGCGCACACACCCTATAGCGAAAACCTCCCCCCCCCCAAAAAAAAAAACCCACATATTTAGGAATCCATCAGCTCTGTACTAAAACTTTGGGTACACAGAGGAAACAGCTCTTTACTAGAGACAAAATGGAGTCCATTTCCTTTTGTCTGTTCCTTTTTTTTCCCTTAAGAACTAGTGTGATACTAATATGTGTTTTTCTTTTTTTTTTTTTTTGAGAGGTTTTCACTATAGGGTGCGTGCGCTCGCCAGACAGACAGAGAGAGACAGAGAGATAGAAAGCGAGAAATCACCCCCCAGAGGGGATGGTCACACCGCAATCCCTTCTCCTCCATTCTCCTCTCGGGATCTTGGGCACGCACGCGCCCGGCGTGAGTTTTAAGCCACCAGGTCCGGGACGCGAACTGCGGTCGACTATGTGGGAGTCCAGTGACATAGCCATTACGCTAACTGCTGGTTCTCTTAATATGTGTTTTTCAAGTTCATTAATTCACTTAAAAACATTTGGACTATCTTTAATGCCAATTCAAGTTCACAACAAAGTATTTCAGAATAGTTAAATTAACCGTATATTGGGTTTTGAGTCCTTTAGTTTAAAGTTGTGTCTGTCTCTGGTCTCTGAAATGTTTTATAGGTGGGTATGGGGGTGAGAGGTGAGAGTAGAAACTGCAGTTCTTGGTTCTGTAGTTTTTCTGTTTTTTTTTTTTTTTTTCTTTTTTTTTAGAGGTTTTTGCTATAGGGCGCATGCGCTCGTAGGTTTTTGCTATAGGGCACATGTGCTGGCCAGAGAGAGACAGTGAGAGGGAAAATGAGAAATCACCTGTGGGGAGATGGCCATGCCTCAATCCTCTCTCCTCTATTCTCCTCACATGATTTTGGGTGTGCAGGTACATGTGCCTGGTGTGATTTCAAGCTACCAGATCCAGGACTTGAACGTGGTTTCCCATGTGAGAGTCCAGCACCTTAACCACCATGCTACCTGCTGGCCCTGGTTCTGGTGGTTTTTGTTAAATAAGCTCCTTGTAAGTCATTTTGATTTTTTGGACTTTTGAAATCAATTAAAATTTTTTTTGTCATTTCTTACTTACATTTAATTTTTACATTTTTCTGGCATACAGTGTCCTTTTCCAGAGCATGCATGTAGTGTGTGATTGTTAAATGTATTATGTATTATCATATATATATATATATATATGATAGTGATAAACCACTCCCTGGGGGGATGGCCACTGCAATCCCTATTCCTCCATTTTCCTCTTGGGATTTTTGGGCATGCATGCAGTGCCCCTAGCATGATTTTCAATCTGCCAGATCTGGGATTTGAACCATGGCTACAGTCACCTGGGATCCCCCACCTTAATTTCCACACTGCCTAGTAGCCCCATATACATCATTTTCTTTTTCTTTTTATTTCCAGAGAGATTTTTGTTATAGAGCACATGTACTCACTGGAGAGACAGAGACAGAAAGCGAGAAATCACCCCCCCAGGGAGGATGGCCGCATCACAGTTCCTTCTCCTCCATTCTCCTCTTGGGATCTTGGGCATGCACATGCACCCAGATGAGGTTTAAGCCTCTGAGTCAGGGACTCGAACCACAGTCGACTACATAGGAGTCCAGCGATGTAACCAGTATGCCATCTTCTGGTCTGTATACATGATTTTCAACAAAGAACCTTACATTCTCACATCTTTAAAAGCTTTTTCCCTTGGCCCCTCCCAGTCATCTTCCACTATCCACCCCTCTCCTGTACAGTCTCTGGTATCTACACTTGCCCTTCCTACTGTTATATCTTTGAAATCTTCCATCTCTGCCATAGAGCCATTTTGACTGGGGTTAAGTTATATCTCATTATGGTTTTGATTTGCATTTTCCTTATGGTAATAAATGTTATGCATTTTTACCTATGCTTTTTGGCCATTCATATGTCTTCCTTAGTTGTTTGTTCAGCTCATTTAAAAAAATTTTTATTTAACTTTATTTTTATTTATTTATTTTGTTTTATTTGACCAGATAGGGACAGAGTAAGAGAGAGAGAGAGAGAGAGAGAGAGAGAGAAAGAGAGAGAGATGGAAAATGAGAAAGCAAGCCGCCAGGTCCAGTACTCAAACTGTGATCGGCCCTGTGGGAGTCCAGCGCCTTTGATCACCACGCCACTTGCCAGCCCCATTTCCCCAAGTTTTAATTGATTTGTTTTCTTTTTGTGAGTTGCTGTAGTTCCCTGTATATTCTGATTATCAATTCTTTATCTAAATCATAGTTTAAAAATATTCCCTTTCCTTTTATGTGTTGTCTCTTCACTGTTTATTGTTCCCATTGCAATGCAGAATATTTTTAGTTTGATGTAGTCCCACTTATTTATTTTCGAAATTGTTGCCTATGCTTTACGGGTCTTATTTTTTAAAAAATTTGCCTATTCTAATGTTGTCAAGTGTTTCTTTCCCCTGTGTTTTCCACAAGTAGTTTACAGTTTGAGGCTTAACATTTAGATCTTTTATACATTTTGAATAGATTTTTGTTAACAGTAAGAGCAATGGGTCTGGTTTCTTTCTTTCTTTTTTTTTTTTTTTTCTGTAGTTGGATATCCTATTCCTCCATTGCAATTTTCTGAAAAACTTTTCTTTTTTCCACTGGACTGTTTTGTGTTCTTTGTCAAAAATCACTTTGCTGTATGTTTTGGAGTTTATTTCAGGATTCTTTATTGTGTTCCACTGCTCTATATATCTGTTTTTGTGCCAGTACCATGCTGTTTTGACCATCACAGCTTTGTAATATTTTTTGAGGTTAGGTAGTGAAATGCCTCCTATTTTATTTTTCTTGCACAATATTGCCTTGGCAAATGTGTTTTATGATTCCATACACATTTTATGATGTTTTTAATTTTATTTCTGTGAAAAATATCACTGGTAATTTGATTGAAATCACATTGCATGTGGAAATTAATTTGAGTAGAATTGACATTTTGATTCATTTGAATCTTCCAAAACAAGAAAAAAGAATTTCTTTCTTTCCTTCCCTGAGGGGGCATTCTTTGTAAGTAACTTGATATTCTTCTCTTGCCGTTTTTAAGAATATTATCTTTGACTTTTGTCAGTTTGCCTATGCTATGCCTTGGAGAGGATCTTCTTATGTTTAGTATATTTTGTGTTCTTTGTGTTTTTTTGAAGCTGGATGTCTGTATGTCTCCTAAGATTTGTAAAGTTTTCAGATGGTATTTCATGAAAGAGATTTCTATGCCTTTACTTATCTCTTTGTCTTCTAAAATACCCATTGTGTGAATATTCAGCCACTTAATATTGTGTCTCACAGTTCTCATCTTTTTTTTTTTTTTTTTTGAGAGGTTTTTGCTATAGGGCACGTGCGCTTGCCAGAAAGACAGAGAGACAGAAAGCAAGAAATCAACCCCCAGGGGGGATGGCCGTGCCACAATCCCTTCTCCTCCATTCTCCTCTTGGGGTCTTGGGGACGCAGGCACACGTGCCCAGCGTGAGTTTAAGCCATCGGGTCTGTGACTCGAACTGTAGTCAACTACATGAGAGTCCAGTGACATAGCCATTATGCCAACTGCTGGTCCCAGTTCTCCTCATTTTTCATGCTTAGTTTTTCATTCTTTTTTGCTGGCTTGTACTAAATTGTAAGTTTTGTCTTCATTGTCAGAGATTCTTTCTTCTGCATGGTCTAATCTGCTGGTAATACTTTCAGCAGAGGTTTTGATTTCCTGTATTACATTTTTCATCTCCAGAAGTTCCATTTGATTCTTTTTTAGGGTGTCTATCTCTTTATGGAATTCCTCCTTCATGTCATGGAATGATTCTCTTATCTCCTGGAATTGATTGTCTGTTTCCCTTGCATCTTGTAGATCTTTATTACAATGAATATTTTAAATTCCTTTTCTGAAATTTCTGTGATTTTTCTATGTTTAGTCCAGTGTTGGTGAGGAGTTAGTTATTGGATTCCTTTGGGGAAAAATATTTCACTGGTTGAAGTTTGGTTTTCATTCCAAAAGCATTTTATTTCCTGGTCTAATGTGTATATAAAGTTTGCTTTCACTATTACTACATTTCCCAGGTGATCACAGTCTTCCATGACGTCACTAGAATAGCATAGAGATAATCATATATTATGTTGCTTTGACTTCATTATAGCTTCATTTTTTTCCTCCAAGAAGTATGTATTCAATT
Organism: Tupaia belangeri chinensis; assembly: GCF_000334495.1. Taxonomy (NCBI): domain Eukaryota; kingdom Metazoa; phylum Chordata; class Mammalia; order Scandentia; family Tupaiidae; genus Tupaia; species Tupaia belangeri. The sequence goes on along the minus strand of NW_006159547.1, from coordinate 2,753,666 downwards.
TCTACTATGTACTGATAATTCAATATATATACATATGTATAATATAATGTGTGAATAATAACTACATATTTGTCAGGTAGAATGTGATTTTTCTGTACCAGCATACAATGCATATTGATTAAACTCTGTATCTTTTAAAAGTTATGTTTTGCCTTTCACATTTAAATATACAGTCCATATGGGCTTTGTTTCTGTGTAGGATGTATGGTAGAGCTTTATTTCTCTTCCCCTCCAATTATTGATATGTAATTGTGAAAGCTTTGTCCTTGTTCTTCTGTTCTATATGCCAGTTACTTCATAAGTTCAAGTGTTCATATAATCATGGCTTTGTTTTTAGACTCCTATTTTGTTCTTTTGGTTATTCAGATATCTTAGACTCAGTATCACACTGTCTTCATTATTGTATCTTTATACAAAGTCTTGATATCTGAGAGGGCTAGTCTTCCTATCTTATGCTTCCTTTTCAGAGTTTAGTCACATATTCTCTTGATGCTTCAGTTGATACATCAGTTAGAAAATCAGTATGCCTAGTTATCAAACAAAGGCTGATGGGATGTTGATTGCAGTTTTGTTGAATATATAAATTAATTTGAGGAGAATCAACATTTTTAAAATATCGAGACATTCTGGGAATGAAAATGTTGTATTCTTCCAGTGAGAGTGAGTGAGAGGGAGGGAAGGAGAGGGATGAGCCCCTTTCATAGGGTCTGTTCACTCTGTAATTCCTTTCTTTCAGTTTTCCAGCCCATTGGATCCTGAGCAGTTGTACATGTTTCTGGTGTTTTAGGCAAACTAGACTGTGGATTTGAACCTTGCTTACCACACGGGGTCTGGCTTCTCTTGAGCGTTGTTTTACTGCTGCACTGCAGAGCCAACCCTTAACTTAATTTTTATGCATGTGTTATAGAAGTCTTTTGCGTTTATTTATTAGGTTTATTTCAAAGTATGTTATACTTTTTTTAAAAATTTTTATTTATTTTTTTGAGAGGTTTTTGCTATAGGGCGTGTGCGCTCGCCAGACAGACAGAGACATAGAGACAGAAAGCGAGAAATCACCCCCAAGGGGGGATGGTCACGCCGCAATCCCTTCTCCTCCATTCTCCTCTCGGGATCTTGGGCACACACGCACACGCACCCAGCGTGAGTTCTAAGCCACCGGGTCCAGGACGCAAACTGTGGTTGACTACGTGGGAATCCAGCGACAATAACCATTATGCTAACTGCTGGTTCCCAAAAGTATGTTATACTTTTATACATAATTATAAATTTATCTTTCAAACTCATATTCTGACAGTAGCTCATACAGTTGATTTTTGAGTATTGACATTTATATAACAGTAATCTTGCTGACCATACTTATACTAATTTTAAGAATTTGCTTATCACTTGGATTTATCATGTACATTATATTATCTGTAAATATACATGACTTTTTTTTTTCCTTTTTCAATTCTTAAAGTTTTACTTATTTTTTTATTTTATTTTTTTAGAGGTTTATGCTATAGGGTGCGTGTGCTCGCCAGACAGAGAGAGACAGAGAGACAGAAAGCAAGAAATCACCCTCTGGGGGGGTGGCCACGCCGCAATCCCTTCTCCTCTGTGCTCCTCTAGGGATCTTGGGCATGCACGCACACGCGCCCGGTGTGAGTTTTAAGCCACTAGGTCCGGGACATGAACCGCGGTTGACTATGTGGGAGTCCAGCAACATAGCCATTACACTAACTGCTGGTCCCTTAAAGTTTTACTTATTACGATCTCTTGTATGGGGGCCAGCAGATAGCATGGTGGTTAAGGTGCCGGACTCTTACATGGCTGAGCACAGTTCAAGTCCCCGACCTGGTGACTTTATCTCTCTCTCCTTCTTTGTTTACTATAGAAAATTAATAGTAATAATAATAATAAATGAAATGAAATAATTATTTAAAAATATCTCTTGCATGAGTCTGAATAGAAATGTTGATAGTGGAATACTTAATCACAGAGAAGTGTTCAATATACTACCATTTAGTATGATGTTTGCTATAGATTTTATTTGATTAGGGAGGCTTCCTTCTATTCACAGTTTACTAAGAGCTTTCTGACATCAATGTGTATCCTAATTTGTTCTTGTGTTGTTAACAGAAATACCAAGACTGAAGGAATTATCAATAAATAGTTTATTGACTTAACAGTTCTGGTGGCTGGAAAGTTCAAAGGCAGCACAAAATGGTGGAAAGAAATTGTAGTAGAGCATAGTGTTTCCTGTGCCCATGAGTTTTTACTTTCTTTTCTGGCCTCATTCCTTCTGCTTATATACCACCAGGACTCATGAAGCACCTTGCCCTAATTATGTTAGCATACCCAAAGGCCCCACCCTTGGAGATCTCAAAGGAATTAAATTTATACTTAACACCTTTACAGTGCAGTCAGGTCCAGCACATAAATTTCTGGAGGAGATTCAATTAAAAAATGTGAACCTGAGGGGGACAAATCTCATGATCCAAATCATAACTTTGGTTATAAATTGTATCAGGTTGTTTTTTAGGATCTATTACAGTGGACATATACTCTTCTCCTTTTTATAATGTTGTGCGATATGTGTATATGCATGTATGTATCTATTTAGTGAATAAACCTAATGTGATTATTGTATTTTTCACATTATATATATATTTTTTTTTCATTACATTTGACTTTCAATGGTTCTGTCTAGGATTTTGACACCTATGCCCTGAATTATAATTTTCTTATCTTTAAACGTCCTTGTCAAATTTTATATCAAAGTCAAACTAGTTTACAAAACTACTTGGGTAATGTTCTTTCTTTTTTACTTTTCTAGAAAATTGTGTGTAAGATTACCGTTTCTTGAGGCCAGGAGACGAGGTGATGATTAAGGCTCTGGACTCCCACATGGCCAATTGCAGTTCAAATCTCAGACCCAGCAGCTTGAAAATCATGCTGGCTGCATGTGCATTGCATGCCCAAAATCCTAAGAGGAGAACTAAGGAGAAGGGATTGTGGCATGGCCATCCCCGCTAGGGGGTGGATTTCTCACTTTCTCTGTCTGTCCGTCTCTATCTTTTTTATTTTTTTAATTATTTTCAGAGAACTGACTTTTGACTTTGTTATTTTTGTATTTTAGTTTTCTTTGTCATTACTGCTTATTTATTATTTTCTAGTAATTTCCCATTTTTCATTGAACTTGTTCTAACAGTGATTTTTCTCTTGGCAAAGTGCTGATGCTATAGTTTTGGCTGACTAATTAGTATATGTTTATAAAGCAATACTTAAAGAACATCTTTAATACATTTTTCTTTGTGTTTTTTTATTAGTAACTGTTGTCACATGCATGAATTATTGGTGTATACATGTATTTACCTAAGACAATACATCTATATTAGGTACTTAATAGATTTGCCAAATCTGAAGTGTTTTGGGGGAATACCTAATTACGTATTCTAGAGTAATCGAGATAATGGGAGCCTTGTAGATTCATTCTCTCTTTTGACCTTTCATGTCTTTAAGTAATTTATTATCCTAGCCCCTTTTCTCTGAGAGTTGGTATAAGTAGTTCAGTTTCTTCTGTCTTCCTGGATGCTATCTTCATTCATCTCCCTAAGGTGTACATAGTGGGATAACTTGCGTTGTATACTCCCGACTGGCTTCTTTCTTCTTTCTTAGAATTATTTATTTATTTAATCCCATTTGTTATCATTATTTTTTAATTTGACAGAGGGAGACAGAGAGAGACAGAGAGAGAAAGAGAAAACAAGAAAGGAAGCCACCAGGCCCAGGGCTCAAACCACAGTTGGTCATGTGGGAATCCAGCGCTTTTAACCACCATGCCACATGCTGCTGTGCTCCCCCCCTCCCCCCGGCTTCTTTCTTATCCACCAGGGACTAGCTTTTTACCTGCATTCCATTATCATCATCATTATTGTTTTCCTATTTTTATTACTCTTATAGTTAGTAGTATTATTAGAATGCAAAAGATCTTAATGTGATTCATAGGTGCCAAATATTATACTCTGGGAAGCATACATACTATGCTATTTTACAGTAATTTTGATGAAAGCCATTTGGATAGATTGCTTTAATCAAGTAATTCATTTTTCCCCCATAAGTGTTTATAAATAGGATTTTGATGCTAGCTTGGCATGTGGAAACTGTCACAGTGGTATAATTTTTTCTTACATTAGGATATCTTTTATGATTTATCCTGTTTGTAAGTATACTGTAGATTAGTTCAGACTAACTAAACCAATTTGTCCTCATTTGCAATCTCTCTCTTTAATTTTTGGTCAAATTGGCAGATTGAAAATAAAACTGTTGAATTTAATGTAGTGATAAATAATATGAAGATAGCATTATTATCTTCCAGTGATAAGATGATAGTCTTTAAAATATGGTATATTCAGATATCAGCATTTTTGCTTTTGAGAATCTTGTTACATATGCATTTAGGAAAATAATTTCTAGGGAGGATGTAAATGGTGATATAGCAGTAAACTTGACACTCTGGGAAGCAATCCTACATGGAGAGTTACTGGTTAGCCTCCAGAGACTTCCCTGAGAATGCCAGGCACTCACCTGCCCGTGATCTGGGCTGAGTGAAGGTAGGAATAGATCAGAGTTAGGATCCTTTCAGAGATGCTATGGCTTCTCTCTCTCTCTCATTCATGAAATAAATAAACTTTAAAAAAAAGTTAATTTCAGAGCCATGTTGTAAGATGGGAAGCCACAAACAAATCACATACAACTTGTTGCTGCCTTTAGAGGCAACCATCATTCAATATGGTATCATAATGTTATTAGGTTTAAATGACATGTATTAAAGTCACTCGCCTTACTTGGTAGACACTTCTTTTTCTTCTCTCTGTGACTAAGTAACAATTTAGGCCCAAAATAGAGGAGAATTTTTATAAAAGTTACTTTCTCTGAGAACTTTGTTCCGTGAAATATATATAGACAGTGAGGCATGAGTTCTCCAAGTGGAACTTAGAGTACTGTTAACAAAAGAACAAAAGAGAGAACATAGTCTTCTTTAAACTTTGAATTCAACTAGTAATTACATTTAAATTAGGATGCAGGCCAAGCTTTAGTTTGGCAATTTTGAGAAATGAATCTTTAGGGTAATGATATTTTGTACTTTATTTTCTTTTACCAAAAAAAATTATTAGACTTTTTTTTTTTTTTTTTTGGTTGTGAAAGCAGTGTACACTGTTTAAGAAGCAAAATGGTGGACAGTCCCCATCTCCCAGTAATTAAGGGAGCTAAATTCCACATGGTCAACTGTGTACTTCGAATCTCAGTCCCAGTGACTTGAGAAACATGCTGGTTGCTTGTGTGTGCCCCAAGTCCTGACAGGATGGAAAAATGGAGGAAAAGGGATTGTGGCATGGCCACACCGCATGGGGGAGGTGCTTTCTCCCTATCCCTCTTGTTCTTGCTGGTAAATGCACATACCCTTTGGCAAAACTAAAAAAAGAAAAAAATACAACAAAAAATTAATATGGCAGAGATGACTATCCTTCTCTCCTCTTTCTTCTCCTCAACCTGCTCTCTATAGCCTAATGCCATTAAGTTTGTTTTTAATTACTGTTTTAACTTAAAAAACATGCTTCCATATTCTTAGATTTATTATCAAACATCTTTTGACTTTCAACTCTGAAAAGTGGGGAGATTAGTGGTCTTACATTTTAAGCCCATAACTACCCTTCCAAGATTTTTGTTATTGAAGTGGTGTTTCTTAACTCTCTTTATCAATGATAAAAAATTTAGGGTACTTAAATCCTTAATTTTATCTTTCCTTTCAAAATCTTTCTGCTTTTTTTTTTTTTAAAGCCATGTTATGACTTTTGTCTTTGCTTTTTATACAGAATAATTCTGTCTGTACATAGAGAAATCATACAGGGTAATTTTCAAAATCAAAAACCAGGATTCATTCATTTATTCATTTTATCAACATTGATCCTTTCATATTGGAATACCTTAGGACTTTGAACTTGGGTTTCTGTTTTTTTTGTTTTTCTATTTGCTCAGATTCCAAAGGAAATCTCATTAAGTCTTAATGTTTTCAATTCCATCAGTACATTTCAGGTTACATTACTACCCTGACCTGCCTGCCTCATTTCACATTCTGTATGTTCAACTGCCTCCTAGGAAGCGCAATTCAAATATCTAACTGGCATGTCAAAGTTATTATGTCCTAAAGGAGTTCTGATATCCATTCCTTTTCTCCCTAAGTCTTCCCACAGTGTCTTACATAACTGTAGTGGCACTTTATTCTTCCACTTGCTCAGACCAACAACTTGGCTGCATTCTTGTCTCTTTCTTTTTAAAATCCAATCCTTATGTCTGATTCACCTGTACATTGATTGGGCTCTGTATTCAAAGTATATAAAGAATTTGACATTTACCACATCTTTAACTGCTATTCTGATACAAACCACCATTGTCTCTTGACTGAATTATATCAATAGCTTCTCACTTGTAATCTGTTGTCAACTAATAGCCATTATGATCCTGCATATGTCAGATCTGTCATTTCTTGACTTTTCAGCCATAGCTTCCCCTCTCATTCTGAGTAAAAGTTAAATACCTTCTGTCCTATGAGGCTCTGAGTGATTTAGTGTTCTTTTTGTTCACTATTCTCTTCCTTATTTCACTTGCTACCATAGTTTGTGGGTGACTCCTTATTCTACCACATTACAGAGGTCTTGACTTTTCAGTGAGGCCTAAAGGCCTTTCCAAGCAATCTTATCTGAAATTCTTCTCTACATTTTTTTTTTTAAAGAGAGATTTTTGCTCTAGAGCACATGTACTCATTGGAGAGACAGAGAGACAGAACGTGAGAAACACCCCCGGGGTGGGGGGGTGGTGATGCTGCAGTTCTTCTTCTCCATTCTCTTCTCAGGATCTTGGGCATTCACACACATGTGCCCGGTGTGATTTTAAGCTGCCAAATCCAGAACTCAAACTCCCGTAACCCATGTGGGAGTCCAATGACATAGCCATTATGCCATCTGTTGGTCTCAGTTCTCCCCTACTCTTTACATGCCATATAGCTCCTCCTGTCTATATATATATTTTTGGGGGGAGCTTTCAGTATTATTTGATATACAATACATTTTAATTATTTAGTTTAAAAGAATGATCAGGTTAGAATAATTGAAGAAAACACATGACTCCAGGCACTTTAAGCAAACGGAAAATTAATAAAGGGAATTAGATGCTGCCAATTTTACTAGAAGAGCTGGTGGTGTGGAAATGGAAAGGTTCCTGGCTTAGGTTAGTCATTGTGCTAATGATTGCAGCTGCCTTACAGCACCATCATAGGAAGCTGGCAGGGGGCATTGTGATTACTATAAAACCTTATGTCTATCCAAGCCCATGGATCTGTTCATAGCCATCAGAACAAGAGTAGTCTGGTTTCTGTCTCTTCCACCTGCCAAATGTTGTGCAATTGTATTATATCAGCTGAATGTAAATCACATCCAGGATTTCAGGGACAAAGATATTTGTCAAATGTGGTTCTCACACATTTAACTTCAGTAATACAAAGAACTTAGAAGGCCATGATAATGAATTATAAATAACCATTGTCTGTGATCTATATGATATGATTTTATACATACATATTGGATTAGTCATGTCCCAGAAGAACAGAACCAACAGGATGGAAATATTTTTGTATACATAAATATATGTATATGAAAGAGCAATTGCTTTTAAGGAACTGGCCCATGCAGTTATGAGGACCGGCAGATATGAACCGGGCAGGTTGACAGGCTGGAAAGCCAGGGAGGAGTTGATGTTGTAGTCTCGAGTCCAAAGTCAGTTTGGATGCAGAAATGCAGAATTTCATTTTATTTTAAGAGGTTCGGTCTAATTTTCTTCTTCTTCTTTAAAGCCTTCAACTAAGGAATGAGCCTACTTCAGCCCTCCCCCCCATATATTATGGAAAATTAATCTGCTTTACTCAAAGTCTACTGATTTAAGTGTTAATCACACTTTAAAAAACTTACACTGAAACATCTAGGCTGGTATTTGATCAAACAACTAAATACAACTTAGACAAGTTAACATATAAAATGAATGATCACAGTCCACTCGTTAATTTGACCCCTCATACATATTCTTTTTTTTTTTTTTCTTTTTTGGAGAGGTTTTTTGCTATAGGACGCATGCGCTCGCCAGAAAGAGAGAGACAGAGAGATAGAAAGCAAGAAATCACCCCCCAGGGGTGTTGGCCACACCACAGTCCCTTCTCCTCCATTCTCCTCTCAGGATCTTGGGCACACATGCACACAGTGTGAGTTTAAGCCACCGGGTCTAGGACTCGAACTGCAGTCGGCTACATGAGAGTTCAGTGACATAGCCATTACACTAACTGCTGGTCCCCATATTCTTAATTTGTACTTATTATGGGCTTAATTGTGTCCCCCTCCCTCCCAAAATTCATATTGAAATTCTAAGTCACAGTACCTCAAAATGGGACAATATTTGGACATAGAATTTTGTAATAGGTAGTTAAGTTAAATTAAGTCATTAGAATGGGCCCTAATTAAATATAATTGGTATCCTTACAAGAAGAGAAAATGCTGGCCACTATGAATACATATATATATTTAAAAATTCAATGTGTTTGGCTGGTCTTATAGCCTAGTGGTTTAAAGAATGCTGATTTGACATGGCCAACCACAATTCAAATCCTGGCCCCAGAGGATTGAAAAACACACTAGGTGCATTTGTGTGCATGCCCAAACTCCCAACAAGATGGAGAAATGGAGGAGGAAGAGTTGTAGTGTGACCATGTTCCCCTGGGGGTGGTGCTTTCTCCCCCCTTTCTTTCCCTCTTTTCTCTCTGTCTCTGGTAAGGGCATAGTCTCTCTAGTGATTAAAAAAAATTAAATATGTTCACAATCCTTTTCACCTGACTGAGACTTCATGCTTGAAGAAATCAGTGACTTCAAACTTACTTTATTTTCCACTTATCATAATTCTATACCAGTACTAATACATATGATTTTCTTCTTCTAGGATTTCCAGGTTTACAGGATGGCTGAACATTGATGTGAAAGAAAAGTATACACCTATCTTTCATTATGGAGGCAGGTTTGGCAGATGGAGAACCTGACCGAACTTCGGTGAGTCGCTCTAATAGAGTGTAATAAGGTATTGAGGTACTTTGGTCTTCAGCTGTAAAGTATTTGATGCAAGCCATGATCTTGCTGTTTAAGTTGGTTTAGAAAACAGTGAATGACCCCCATGAACTCAAGAGGATAGCCCAAGGAGAGATGGTGTGGGCATCCAAGGCTGCCTCTGGGAAGTCTGGCAGAGTTGAGCATGAGGGGCCTTACACTCCTGAGTACTAGCAGGAGGCATTTTGGATGCAGGGACAGCCGAGAGTGAGGAGCCAAGGGCATGAGAAATTAATCATGCAGGCAGTGTGGTCCACATTGTGTAGGAGATCATAGTTTGGAGTTTTACTGTCTGTCCACCATTTGGGTAGAATCAGGCTCTGTGCCTTTGCACAAAAAATGATGTTTCCTGGGGGCAAAGAAAGAGCCGGAATGACCTGGACTCTGAAGCTCCTGCTAGCCGGTGAAGCACTTGAACGCTGGCTACTATAAGACTTTGATGTTAGCCTGTCTGGGATTCGCCAGGAACTGTGCTTATGTTACAGCAAGAATGATGTCCTTGCATTGCCCATTTTTAAGCAAGAAGAGTCAAGTTTGCCTCCTAATAATGAGTATAAAATCCACCTTTTCACTATGGGTTTGGCACTGCCACATTTGCAACAGTGAAACTCCATGATGAAACCCTGACATACCTTGACATACCTAAATCAAGGACAGTCTTACGGAATCTGAATGCTAGATAATAGGAAACTTGGAGAACTTCCAGAAATTAATGATGAATTAATGAAAAGTATAGAGCATGTGTTGCTCCATGATGAAAGGCTCCTACACACTGAACATCAGCAACCAGAAAGCCGGTGGTAGAACCGACCTGGAGATCGAATTTTGACATAGATATCCCAATGTCCATAGGTGTAAATGATCCTGGGGTGAATCCAACCCAACTAAATACAGTGGAGTTCCTGTGGTACCCTGCAAAGAGGACACCCGTGTTTACTCAGATGCACTGTGTTAGACAGAGTTCATTATGAGGAAACATGGTGGAGAAAGATGGTGGCTTTAAGAGTACAAGTTGATACCGTCAAGGAAAATGAGAACGGGAAATACACTGAGCACTTACATTCAATCAACTGCCAGATCAAAGTCTTCAAGCCTAAAGGTGCAGACAGGGGTAAAAAAAAAAAAAAAAAAAAAAAAAAAAAAAAAAAAACTGGGGAAAATGGAAAAACGAAAACCTCGTAAAAAAAAATATCAGCCTTTCTATGAGATACCCACAGAGTGTTCTCCTTGCCCCAAGGTCACACATGTCAGTAATTCCCCATCACCTGGGCGAGGGAAGTGGTTCCCTAAACCACCAGCTAGAGCCTCACCCTTCAGTCACAGATAACCTCTTGCAACAACCACACCTCAGGATGCTCAGCAATGGTTGCCTCAAAACTGTTTTTCTATAGTCACAAGACTTTTCACAAACTTCTTGGTGACAGATCTGTTGAAACTAACTACAGATGATGTGATCAAAATCAGTGGTCCCTAGATGGATTAGAAGTTTTAATGCATTCAAAGGCCGAATGGTGTGGCCACAGTTAACCATTTCTGTTTCTCAGGAATCATTGTAGTTGAGGGTACAACAGCAGCAGCAGTAACAACAGAAGCAGGAGGTTGGAGACTTTCTTTGTGTACCATACTGTCTTCCTAGGAGAACTAACAGCTTCTGAATTGACAAAAAAACTGCTTAGCTTTTCAGTATTTCTCTTTGTCAGATCAGCCAAATTTCCGAGCAGGCCCCAACAGGAATCCATGTGCTTATCAGTGATAAGATGGTACAGATCTATTGGGAGGAAGCCTGTTTTATTCTGGACAAAATAAAAGCAAAAACCAATGATAACTGTCGTATACTGAAGGAGGACTGTGGCATTCCACATCCAATGGCTGCTTTCTTCACCTCTTGAAAACTGCATTCTGGGCCAGTTAGTGACATAGTCATTGGAACAGCTGGATCTCACATGACTGACTGTGATTCTAGTCCTAGACTGACGACTTGAAAAACATCCCGAAGGCCAGCAGGTGGTGAAGAGGTTAAGGTTTCTGGATACCACATAGGTGACTGGGCAGTTTGAATTCTAGATCTAGCAGCTTGAAAAACATGCTGAGTATGTGTGCAGGCATGCCCAAAATCCTGAGAGAAGAATGGAGAAGGGATTGAGGCTTGACCATTCCCCTTGAGGGGTGATTTCTCAGTCTCTAGTAATTTCTCACACATCCTATAGCAAACTCAAAAGAAAAAGAAAGAAGAAAAGCATGCCAGGCTGTGCATGCCCAAAATCCGAAGAGGAGAATAGAGGAGAATGGATAACTGAGTGGTCATCTTTCCTGGGACTGTGCTTTCTCACTTTTTCTCTTTGTTGTTATTCTCTAGCAAGTATATGCACCGTATGGTAGACAAAAAAAAAAAAAAAGGAAAAGAAAAGAAAACTTCCCTTTTTTGGGGGGATGTGAATGAACTTTTGAAGGACTGTGGGAACCTGACGCATTTGACTGGGGGAAGAATCACAGGCCTCTATGTTGGACCAAGCTCTTGTGGGATACACAGATTACTGCTTAAAATGCAGTGCTGGGGACCAGCAGATGGCATAATGATTATGTGACTGGACTCTCACATAGTCGACCACAGTTCGAGTCCCAGACCAGGCAGTTTAAATTCATGATAGGCACGTGTGTGTTCATGCCCAAGATCCTGAGAGGAGAATGGAGGAGAAGGGATCGCAGCATGGCCATCCCCACTGAGGGGTAATTTCTTGTTTTTGTCTCTGTCTCTCCAGCACGCACAAATTCTATAGCAGAAATCTCAAAGAAAGAAAGAAACAAAGAAACAAGCAAAATACAATTCTGCATCTGTTTCTTAAATTTTGTGGACTTTGTTATTAAATATCAATAGATCTCATTAAAATGTACATAGAATGTACATAGGGCATAATGATGATAAAAACTGTAAGATATTTAATGGGAAGCTATTAAGTTTTGTGATCTGGAGCCATGTAATATTTTTCTAATATAAAAATAAACACCAATATTTATAAGTCTAGGTCCTAAACTTCTTTGGCCCCAAACATACTGACATCTCTGCTTTTTGCCATGACTGATCCCTGAAAATTTCATCAGTGAAAAGAAATACAGAGATAGAATTTTTCTTTTGGTTCCCCAGTAATACTACAACTAATAGTAATTTTAGCTAAAACTTATTGAGTCAGGCAATATAATAAATTCTTTAAATAGATTACCTTGTTTAATTCTCTTAATAATCCTATATGATATAGATATTGTAATGATCCCTAACTGAAGATGAGGCAATGGAGACACATACTAAGTGGCTTGCCAAATAACAAGCAGCTAGCAGGCCAAGCAGCTAGCAGGCCAAGCAGCTAGCAGGCCAAGCAGCTAGCAGGCTGTGATGCTGAAATGCAAACCCCGGCAATCTGGGTCTTATCATTCCTCATCCGATACTACCAGTGCCACCCTTTATAACTTGTACTCACCATTGTTTCTTACTGTGGCTCTTATGGTGAATAGGACATAGCTCTGAGTGTTAACTAAGATATATTAATCACTGGCAGTGACAAACCACACCCAAATAATGATGAACAAATCAGGAACTATAAAAAAATGAAAACATAGATATTTTGAAAATGTTATCAAGTATCAGAATCTTTGAGGTGGTGAAAACTTGGAGTTATCTGTAACTCTCAAAATTGACTATTCTTGAATGACATTCTCAAACTGTTAATAAATCAGGCTAATCCCTGCTTTCTGTTTCCTGTTCTTGGCATCTTCCTTTGATTTTAGAAGTTTTTTCACTTATATAATATTCTCTGTCAGCTTTAAAAGAAATTAATTCCCATTCATCCCATTCACACTTACCATATGTTTGTGTCCTTTAAGAATAATCGTGTGGAGGGACCAACAGTTAGCATAATTTCTATGTTGCTGGACTCCCATGTCGTTGACTGCGGTTCAAGTCCTGGACCTGCTGGCTTAGACTCATGCCAGGCATGTGTGCGTGCGTGCCCAGGATCCCAAGAGGAGAATGGAGGAAAAGGGATTTAGGCGTGGCCATCCCTCCTGGGGGGTGATTTTTTGCTTTCTGTCTCTCTGTCTCTCTCTGTCTGGCGAGCGCACGCACCCTATAGCAAAAACCTCTCCAAAAAAAAAAAAAAAGAATAATCATGTGGGGATCTGCAGATGTTGTAATGGTTATGTCGCTGGACTCCCACGTAGTCAACTGCGGTCAAGCGTCTGACCTGGTAGCTTAAAACTCACGCTGGGCACGTGTGCATGCATGGCAAAATCCTGAGAGGAGAATGGAGGAAAAGGGATTGTGGCATGGCCATCCCCTCTGGGGGGAGAGGGGGGGTGATTTCTTGCTTTCTGTCTCTTACTATCTCTGTCTCTTCGGCGAGCTCAGGTGCTCTATAGCAAAAACCTCTCTACAAAATAAATAAATAAATAAATAACATAATCATGTGTGTGTGTGTTTAAGAGTGTTGTGTCATGAGTCTTTTCTTCACAAGTACAGTTTTATCTAGAAATCCCATTATAGATTAGGTTGAGGTAAACAAAAATATTGTTTTAGGATTCCATATTAGGTTTATATTTGTGTGTGTGTTTAAAGCATTTGATAAAGTTAAAATGCTTTCTATACAGAGCTTTTGTTCATTAAAATCAACCTGCAGCCTAGAAAAAAAAGCGTTTAAACTCAACATTTAAAAAGTAACAAAAAATATTTTAACTTCTCTGTTGACGTGAGAATTAGAGTTTAAAGCTTGTTGGAGCACAACCTTGTTTTTTGATACCTCGGCATCATCTCCTCCTTCTATTCTCCTTGCCCTTCTAGCCATATATTATAAGAAATACTAACGTAATTGTTTATTTTCCTTGTCTCTGCTGAAAGCAAGAGAATGTTAACAGTTGAAGAAATTAAATGCTGCCGAATCTCAAATCCCATGAGCAAGTAGAGGGAATGAAACAATTAAAATAAGAATTAAGAGTAGGTATATATATTCTTTCCATAAAAATATACAGATTTAATAAACATTGTTGCCTTAGGATCATAATCAAATTATATTATGAAATTCAAATAAATAAGTAGAAGTAATACCTAAAGTATACCTTATCCAATACTTATAAAAATTCATTAGTGAAGTAGATTAAATGATGATTTGTCTTTTATATAGAAAGACTTGGCCTCAGGATAATTTCATAGTTAATTCTCTCATTGCATCTTGAGTGATCTCATTAAATACTGATCTGTGGACTCTTCATTGGAAATATTTCTGTTACCAGGTAAAGGTGCCCATAAGTACAATGTAGTCAGCTGGTAATTTAATCATTTGTTAGGTAGTACGTTGACAAATTTATATTGTTGGAAAAAAGTGAAAGTCAACTTTTCTGTCTGATAATGTTTTGGGAGTAAGAGTCACCATTATATTGAGTTGTTTGTCAATTTTAATTTAGTTGTCCTTTGTTCAGGTTCCAATGTAGAAAAAGTCTAATGATTGATAGCAAAATGCAGTTTTGCTGACTTGTGTTAACTTGATCCCAGCTTGTCTTGAATGTCCAAACTTGTTTTGGTTTCTGAAATGGTCAGAGAAAGTTAAACGTTAAAATGATGACTTGTTAATAGGGAATAAAATGGGCATGGAAACAACTTGGCCTGTAAAGAAAGTTATTGTCATGGTGATAACAAATAGAAAACTGGTGGTAGGTTTTATTTTTACTATAATTTCAGAAAAAGTTAGGATTAAGCCTTGTCGTTAGAATATGATGTTTACAGGACAGCAGTTAGCGTAATGGCTGTGTCGCTGGATTCCCATGTAGTTGACTGCGGTTCGAGTCCCGGACCCAGTGGCTTAAACCCACACCGGGTGCATGTGTGTGTGTGTGTGCCCAAGATCCCAAGAGGAGATTGGAGGAAAAGGGATTGTGGCATGGCCATCCCCCGGAGGGAGGGGGAGGGGGAGGTGTGATTTCTCGCTTTTTCTTTCTCTGTCTCTCTCTGTCTTTCTGGTGAGCACAGGTGCCCTATAACAAAAACCTCTCCAAAAAAAGAAAAAAAAAAAGAATATGACGTTTATACAATAACTATCATCTTTTTAAAATTTAATGGACTTTCTTAGGTAACTTTAGCTGAAATATATTTGATCACCTAGTGATAATAAAAATGTCAGTAATAATAATAGCAGTTGTTGCTTTCTAAATATATATGCTTTGTTAGACTATCTCCTTAATAACCATTAAAGTAGACACTTATCCTTACTTTTATGGATAAGAAAATAGGTTCAGGGAAGTTAATTACCTTCTCTATTCTATAGTTTAAGTGGTAGAACTGAGGTCTGTTTCTAAATTCTTTACCATTGAAATGTTGATTATTTTCTTTTTCTGAACAGAATTTCTTAAAAGTTATTATTATCTTTTAAAGTAGATATGTAAATATATAATTAAGATCTATACCCCAGAATCTGGGCCATATTTTAAAAGCTTTAATCATTTTATTATTCTAAATTCTGTTGATAATTGAGAAGTTAGAGCAGTTGTTTAAAGAATAGTGAGAACAATGGTCCTCATTAAATTTCTTCTATGAAACGTTATAGCTCATTTTAGAGAGAATACAATAATTTCAGTATGAACTACTGAAATATTCTGCATTTGAAACTAATGTTGAGATCTTCTCTTGAGTTAACTGTTTATGAAAGATCACCTTTGAACTGCATGGCCTAAGCTGGTTACTATTTAAATCTAGAAAACGTAGAAGAAAACATGGGTTCAGCAAGGCATTTAACTACTTGTTAAAATCTGAGCTCTGTCACTTAGTTGTATGACCTGAGTAATAATTAAATTCTTTCAGGTTTCTAGTTTCCTTATCTATTAAATAATTATATATATATATATTTACCCCTGTGTCTGACCCTCTGCCCTTTCCCACCCTCTTCTCACAATATCTCTGGTGTGTATAGTTGTCTTTCATTCCTTCCCCCCCATTTTATTAATCACACAATTTCTTAAATAATTTAGCTACTTTCAATACGAAGTTCAGCTGGTAATTTCAAGAAAAGTAGTTTTGAATTGGTAAGGAAATTTGCTTAAAACTCAAAGCCTGGAAAGAGGTTAGTATTCTGTTCAAATGGTAGGTACATGAACCTTTTGACAGTTCAAGAAAGGACAAAATTCTTAAAACCGGACAACAAAGCCTAGAAGAAAAGCAGCAATATTTTAGTCAAAAGTCAGAATGCTATTTCACCAGTTCAGTCTCATGTACTTAATCTATCTTCTGTTGTGGTTCGATCTTCCCAATTGAATTCTGGGATATAATATTCAACTCCAGACTTGTCCCTACGATTAAATTGGCCATTTTCTTAGTTTTTGTACTCTTATTTTTGTGTGAGTACATTTAATTTTCCTGACAGAGCACTCCCTTGAGAACTTCTTGGAGATCTGGTCTGGTGCTGGTAAATTCTTTCAGGTTTTGTTTATCTGAAAATATTCTTGTCTTTTCTTCCCACATGAAGAATAATCTTGCCAGGTACAGTATTCTCGATTGCAATTGCTTTTCCCTTAGCACTGAGTATGTTTTCCCTTTCTTTCCTTTCTTGTGTTGTTTTTGATGAGAGGTCTGCTGTTAGTCTGAGAGGATATCCTTTGCAGGTAACTTGCCATTTCTCTCTTGCCAATCTTAGTATCTTGTCTTCGTCTGTGGTTTTGGTCAGTCTGGCTATAATGTGTCTTGAAGAAAATCTTCTTGGTTTGATTCTATTTGGGGTCCTTTGTATTTCTTAGGACTGGATCTTTGAGTGCCTCTCTAGGCTTGGAAAGATTTCTTGCAAGATTTCATGGAATAGATTACCAATGCTCTTACGAGTCTCTTTGCCTTCTGGATTGCCAGTAATCTGGATGTTTGGACATTTGATGGTATCTAGTCTTTCTCGTATATTATTCTCAAATCTTTGGGTAATTTTCTTGGGCTTTGTGGTAGATTTTTCTAGGCCAGCAATTTTCTCTTCTACATCTGTATTCTATTTTCTGTATGATCTAGTCTGCTTTTAATACTTTCAAGAGAGATTTTTTACTTCCTATATTATAGTCTTCATCTCTAACAATTCCATTTGATTCTTTTGTAAAGTGTGAAATTCCTCTTTTAGATCTTGCAAGAATTTCCTCACCTCCTGGAACTCGTCAGCTCCTTTCTCCTTTCTGTTCTGCAGTTCATTGTCTCTCTTCTCTTCTATCTCTGTTAGCTTCACCATTATGAATGTTCTAAATTCTTTATATGACATTTCCATGATTTCCATTGAACTGTGTGTAGATGAAGAGGAGTTATTCTTTTCCCTTGGAGGAGAGTTTTTTCTTGCTTTCCCATATTTCTTGTGGTCCTGCGGTGATTTCTAGTAATCTGATGGAAAGTGTGTTTCTTCCCAAACTTGAAGTTTAATCTGAGAATCCAGGAGCATGTAGAAAAGGAAACAGAGAGAGGGAGAAACAAGAACAACAAAAACATCCAAAAAACAGAGAAAAAGAGAAGGAAAAAAACTAAAAAAAAATTATTTGTTTTAAAAAAAAGCAAAAATTAGAAAAGCATGCAGTGTGCTTGTGCGCCTCACAAAATCGCTAGTTCTCAGAAACCATGAAGATGTCTTCTGGGGCCTGATCCCTTGCCTCTCCTGAGTTGGGAGGAGGAGGAGAAGGGATTATTAACAAGATAAAGGGAGAGGAGGGGCTGAAAGCCGAGAAAATGCTTTATCTTAAAAAATTTTAAAAAGGAAAAATTACCAAAAAAAAAAAAAAAAGAGAAGACAGAGACAGAGGCAGAGGCCAAGAGAAGGCTTGAGGGAGCTCCTAATACTGGAGTTTGTGGGCTAGAGGCTGAATTATCAGTAGAAAATCTTCATCTTTTTTTCCCCTGAAATCACTTGTTCTTAGGAGCCATGAAGGTGTCTTCTGAGGCCTGCTCCCTTGCCTCTCCACTCCAGTTTGTGGGCTGGAGGCTGAATTATCAGGAAAAATTTCATTTCGTTTATTCCCCTGAAATCACTGGTTCTCGGGAGCCATGAAGTTGTCTTCCGAGGCCTGCTCCCTTCCCTCTCCTTGAGGAAATCTTTTAAGAGTCTAACTCAAGTTGTGTATTTTGAATCAAAGACTTTCTGAAGTAGAACTGCAGTGAGTGTCTTTCTGAAGAGTCTGGAGACAATTCAGTTTCTAAAACTGACTTTTATTGGGTTGGAAGAGTAATGACATTTTTTTTCTATGTTTTCCTATGCAAATATACTTCATGACTTTTCCTGTAACCCAGTATATTCTTGCAAGGTGAGTTATTCAGGCTTTATCAGATTTGGCAATCTGATCAATATGTTATTTGAGGTTATTGAAAGCCTTAAATTATATTTTAAGAAGTTTTGCTATTGTAAAGTTTGGCAAGATTATAGAACTGTGAATATATGTATGCAGAGTCATAAATTACCCACGTTTTGGTACATCACATGTTATTTTGAGTGGATCACAGTTTTTAACTGTCACTATGTTTATTCTTTCATTATAAATAATTGTTAGTTAAGCTTTGTCTTTTTTTTTTTAGTTTAACATATTGTATGTTAGTTACAGCATCTTGGGAACAACTGTATTTTGTAGTTTCTCGATAATTGGGTTTTAAGAGATTTGTGGCTCAAAGTGGACTGAATATTCAAAAGAACAAAGGTACTGTTGAAAAATTCATTCATATTGGAACCAGCAGTTAGTGTAATGGCTATGTCACTGGACCCCCATGTAGTCGACCGCAGTTTGAGTCTCGGACCCAGTGGCTTAAACTCAAGCTGGGCACATGTGCACGTGTGCCCAAGATCCCAAGAGGAGAATAGAGAATAGGGGGGCAATTTCTCGCTTTCTGTCTCTCTGTGTTTCTCTCTTTTTCTGGCGAGCGCCTGTGCCCTATAGCAAAAACCTCTCAAAAAAAAAAATTCACTCATAATTAAGGTCTTTGCCACATGTGGCACATCCCCAAGAGTAGAACTGTTATGGGACCACTAGACTGTGACATTTACTAAGTATAGACAGTGCATGAACATAGTTAATACTATTTGTTTTGCTAAATAAGACTTGGGGAAGAGAACTAGCTTTAAAGACTTGTTTCTTTAAGCATCCATAAATAATGTTAACTACTCAGTTTTCAAACATACATTAATAGATCAAAGATTGTTCATAAGATTTACTAAAGAAAAATGACTGTCTTTTAAAGAATTTTGAAGATTAGGAAACAAAACAAGACAAAATCAGGAGGAGCCACATCAGGACTGTAAGGTGGATGCCTAATGATCTCTCACTGAGACTTACAAACTAACCCCTTTTTGATAAGAGGAATGAATAGGAACATTTTTGTGGTGAAAAAGGACCCTGAAGCCTTCACAGGCATTTTCTGTTAAAGTTTTGGCTAATCTTAATATGTAGATGTTATTCTTTGGCACTTCAGAAAGTCAACAAGCAAAATGCCTTGAACATTCCAAAACATTGTTGTCATGACCTTTGCTCCACTTTGCATGACAAGATCACTTTTACCTATTGATAGCTATTGCTCTGATTGTGCTTTGTCTAAAGAGTTGTACTGGTAAAGCCACCTGTCATCCCCCATTACAGTTCTTTGAAGAAATGCTTCAGGATCTTGATTCCAGTAGCTTAAAATTCCCATTGAAAACCCTACTGTTATTTGTAGTTGATCTGGGCACAACAGTTTGGGCACCTATTGAGCAAAAAGCTTGCTGAACTTTAAGTTTTCAGTCAGAATTGTGTAAGCTGAACCAGTCAAGTCGTCTAGGTTGTTGGTTATTACTTCTGGTGTTAATCATTGGTCCTCTTCAATTAGGGCATAGACAAAATTACTTTTTTTTTCCTGGAAGTTGTTGTGGGTGGTTTGCCACAGTGACTTTCAACATCATCTCATCCCTTCTTAAAACAAGTTATATATTTCTAAACTACTGATTTCTTTGGGACATTGTCCCCATAAACTTTTCGTAATACATCAGTTTTATCATTTTGCCACCCAACCCTCACCAAAAATTTGAAGCTTTTTCTTGCTTAAAGTTTAGCCAATTTCACATTGCTCTAATATAAGTACTTTTCAAATGGATGTCTTATCTTTTTTAGTGCCTCAAGTTATTGATAGACCCTTTGAGACATGATATAATAAGTTAGTATGAGTTGTTTGGGGGCAAAAATTTTAAAATCCATGCATAGTTTTTCTCATAATAGACATTTTCCCTGAACTTTTTGAAGAACCTTCATATTAAAAGATTGACATTTGTATCTGATATATAGTCGCTGTTCATCACTGTTACTAGAAGGGGGGTCTTAAAGATTGTATGAGAATGGGGACCAGCAGATGGAATAATGGTTATGTCATTGAACTTCCACATGGCTGACTGCAGTTCAAGTCCTGGACCCAGTGACTTGAAACTCACACAGGGCACTTGTGCAAGTGTACCCACGGTCCCAAGAGTAGGGTGGAAAAGGAATTGTGTCATGGCCATCTCCCCAGGAGGTGATGTATCACTTTCTTTCTGTCTCTCTCTCTCTGTCTCTCCAGCAAGTATATGTGCCCTATAGCAAAAGTCTCTCTTTAAAAAAATTATATAAGAATGGTTCAATCCAGTAGTTTTGTAATCAGGAACCTTAGTTCTGTAATAGTTCAGTAATTTGCCCAACATCTCACTGTTAGTTCTTCAATTTAACACTTTTTCCATTTCACTGCAAAGTTTCTCTTGGGTTTTGTTCACCGGTCTTTGTAGTCAAAACTATCTTCACCTCAAAAAGAAAGAGAATAGAAAAATAAGTATGGAATTTCATCATACTTTCTTATAGGTAGTATAAGTTAATGTGCCATTTTACTTCTGGAGTAAACCCCTAGATTTCTAGGATCTATGCTTGATATATTTGGGCTACTGTATTTGTGTAGAGAGGAAATTATTTTTGCACACTTATGTGCTCTTCCCAGGGTTTGTTGTCTCACACACTTTCTTATTTAGTCCTCTCTCTAATACTATGAATAGTTTGTTTTTAGAGGGGAAGAAGTTGAAGCTCCAGAAGAGTAAGTAATTTGCATAAAGTCTGCTAACAAGTCACTGGGCAGAGTTAGGAGTTAAATGCAGTTAGTCTAATTCTGTTATTCACATTATTGAATGTAGAAATTAATGTTTTTAATGTTATGGGCCAATCTATATTATACGAGCATTTTAAGCATCCTTTTAAAGTTTTAATATTCATCGCCTCATATAATGTATACTTTGAAAAATATGTGCTATATGATCTGTTTTATTTAATACAAAGATCTGCTCTCCTGTATCTAGTTTAGACTTTCCTGTCTGAGATGAGGATTTTGACATTTAGGCACCATATTGTTGCTGAGACATGAAGAGCAGTTGCTACTACATTCTTCTATGTGGTAGATTTATGAGTCATAGAGGTTGACATTTCCATAATATTATGGAAGATATGTGGCTTGATACTGTACAGCATGATATACTAATCAGTGATTTTGTAGGAATAGAACTTTAGAAAGAAATAAATTATTTGTTGTGCAGTTCTCACATTTTAATTCAGATCCCAGTCATGATTCAGTCAAGAATGTGGGCTTACGTATCTGTGTAACAAATGCAAAGAATTGGCAAAAATGAAATTCCAAATAAAATAAGCTCTTACAACTGAAAAACAAATTTAAACAGATCTTAATATTAAGCATTATACATTGAAATATTTATTGACATGAGGTATCTCATATAACCAGTTCTCATATCTCACCTGGCATGAGTGTGATGTTGTAATATAGTTTCAACTGCATTATTTCGTAACCTTTTCAGGCAACTGTGACTGGTTAGGTCAGATGTAGAAAAAAATGTTAAGTTACTAACGAGGGACCAGCAGATTGCATAATGGTTACCTTGTTGGACTCCCACATAGTCAACTGCAGTTTGAGTCCCAGAGTTCCATGTGTTTCTAGCAACAAAGACCTTGGTGAATTTAAACTCAGACTGGGTGCATGTGCATGCATATCCAAGATCCCAAGTGGAGAATAAAGGAGAAGGATTGCAGCATGGTCATCCCCATCAGGGGTGATTTCTTGTTTTCTGTCTCTCTGCCTCTCTGGCGAGCACACACACCCCATAACAGAAAAATAAATTTTTTTTAAAGAGGTCAAAGGCCAAGTCATGGGTTTAATATTTTTAGTGGACAGTGACCTTTTTTCTTGTTTATAACCACAGACTTTGTCAGTAGTGTCCCAGATGCATGCCATTAGTTACAAGTGAAAATCATAGTGATTAATTTTGAGCTTCTCTTATGTGCAAAGACTTTGATGAAGGAGTTGTTTTAATCTTGGCAAGAGACCACTAGTACCAGAAGAAATATAACTCTCATGCTCTGTTACCAAAATTGGTGGTAAATCTGTAACAATGTCGTTTTATGAAGGACAGAATTATTTGATCATTGGAAAAGTTATGGCGCATTTTTCTGTCTCCCTCTGTAAAAGTGTATCATGGCTTTTCTGAGAACCCAATATTTAAGGAAAAGGATGAGGGAATTTTTAGCAATGGAATTTGGTCATATGATGGCCAGAGACCAACAGTGGAAGAAAATATTAATAAACTACAATTACAACTAATGATGTTCTGGGATTGAGGTAATTTTCTATGTAGAATTCTTAGTGGTAATAGAATTTTAGTACTATAGCTGATCTCATGAACAAATAAAAAAACTAAATTCAAGATATTTACTCAGTGTCACACTCAGCAAACAGTGATGAGATAGGCTTAGAATTCATATTATTTTTATCGTTCTGATTTATACTAGTTCTTTGTATATTACTATTAGACATGCAATATGTTAAATTTTGAAAATACAAAAATGAGAAAGACTTGTTTTTTGCCACAGGAGAACTTTAGTTCATTTAATAAGCAGAAGAACTCAGTAAGCTAAAAAAATTCTTTGCTAGCTATTAAGGCTTTAATAATGGCTAAGCCATTTTTCATTCAGGCATGTATTTATTCAGGATTTGTTGAGTGCCTACAATGTGCCAGGTTCTGTGCTAGTTTCAAATACAGCAGTGAACAAAATACAGAGAAAATGTTCACTTCAGTGGAGCTAACATTTGAGTAGAGAAAGACACACACAAAATACATAACTATATACTCTATTATGATTACTGTTGTGAAAAAAAAATAAGGCGGAGTAAGAATAGAGAGTAGAATAGGGGCTGAGAACTATTTTCTGAGAATATTATGGGTGTTGCTGATGAAGTAGTTTTCAGCAGAGTTGTAAAGGAAGCTTTCCAGGTAGAGATCAGAGCCAGGTATAGAGCTCACATATCATTGGGTAGACTGTGCTGGTGAGGTGGTGGTAGGGGTTGAGTGAAAAGGTGAGTGAAGGGTCTTTCCATCTCCTCAGTCAGGAAGATGGACTTACAAAGGGTCTTTGTTGTTAGAAACACATGGAACTCTGTGGGCTTTCCCCTGCAGATCTGCCTTATTATAGAAGGACACAGTGACAATGCAGATAGAATATTTGTTTGTTATGCCTGGAGTAAGTATCAAGAAATTCCTTACCAATAATGTATTACTTTATTTGCGATAAGAAGAATGAGTTCACAAGAGAACTTTCTCTTTTTTTTTTTTTTTTATAAAAAAACTAAATTCAAGATATTTACTCAGTGTCACACTCAGCAAACAGTGATGAGATAGGCTTAGAATTCATATTATTTTTATCGTTCTGATTTATACTAGTTCTTTGTATATTACTATTAGACATGCAATATGTTAAATTTTGAAAATACAAAAATGAGAAAGACTTGTTTTTTGCCACAGGAGAACTTTAGTTCATTTAATAAGCAGAAGAACTCAGTAAGCTAAAAAAATTCTTTGCTAGCTATTAAGGCTTTAATAATGGCTAAGCCATTTTTCATTCAGGCATGTATTTATTCAGGATTTGTTGAGTGCCTACAATGTGCCAGGTTCTGTGCTAGTTTCAAATACAGCAGTGAACAAAATACAGAGAAAATGTTCACTTCAGTGGAGCTAACATTTGAGTAGAGAAAGACACACACAAAATACATAACTATATACTCTATTATGATTACTGTTGTGAAAAAAAAATAAGGCGGAGTAAGAATAGAGAGTAGAATAGGGGCTGAGAACTATTTTCTGAGAATATTATGGGTGTTGCTGATGAAGTAGTTTTCAGCAGAGTTGTAAAGGAAGCTTTCCAGGTAGAGATCAGAGCCAGGTATAGAGCTCACATATCATTGGGTAGACTGTGCTGGTGAGGTGGTGGTAGGGGTTGAGTGAAAAGGTGAGTGAAGGGTCTTTCCATCTCCTCAGTCAGGAAGATGGACTTACAAAGGGTCTTTGTTGTTAGAAACACATGGAACTCTGTGGGCTTTCCCCTGCAGATCTGCCTTATTATAGAAGGACACAGTGACAATGCAGATAGAATATTTGTTTGTTATGCCTGGAGTAAGTATCAAGAAATTCCTTACCAATAATGTATTACTTTATTTGCGATAAGAAGAATGAGTTCACAAGAGAACTTTCTCTTTTTTTTTTTTTTTTTAGAGAGATTTTTGCCATAGGTCATATGTGCTCACCAGAGAGACAGAGAGATAGAGAGAAAGAAAAAGAGAAATCACCCCTCCTCCTCAGAGGGGATGGCCATCCCTTCTCTTCCATTCTCCTCTTGGGATTTTGAGCATGCACACACACGTACCTGGAGTGAGTTTAAGCCACGAGGTCTGGGATTTGAACTGTGGTTGACTACATGGGAGTCCAGTGCTGTAACCATTATGCCATCTGCTGGTCCTACAAGAGAACCATTCTAATGAGAATGAGTATAACTCAAGAGAGGGAAAGATGAAAACTAATTTTGGGAGTTAGCATGAATTGAGCACTTTTAAAAATCAAATCAGTGGGGTCTAGCAGGTGGCATAGCAGTTAAGGTGCTGGATTCTCACACGGCTGACCTCAGTTCAAGTCCCGGACCTAGCAGCTAAAAAAATCACTCCAGGCATATGTGTGTGCCTGCCCAAAATATGGAGAGGGGAATAGAGGAGAAGGGATTGTGATGTGATCATCCCCCCAGGAGGGGTGGGTTCCCACTTTTCCTCTCTTTGTCTCGGTCTCTCTCTCTTCTGTGAGCACATGTACCCTATGGCAAAGTATCTTATTAAAAAAAATTCTATGAGATAGCTATTAATAATTATGCAGTGTCAAAGAACTCACATTAGGAAATTAGAGTTGGAGAAAAATAATTTCAGTTTGTTCTTTGGTAGCAAAATCAGCAATTTTAGTTGAGCCTTCAAGGTCAGGAAACTTTAATACTATTGAACAAGGAAACCAAAAAAGGAGGGAGGAAATTACATATCACTCTCAGTAATTAGTTTTACTAGACAGATAATTTAGTTAAGTGGGGCTTTATTTAAGTGGAGTTTGAGGTTATCTTAAAGGACATCTAAATATTTCTATGGAATAAATAATTGGGCCAAATTGTCGATTTTAAGAATCTGGGTTTGGGGCTTATTAAAAAAAAAATACAGTGCTATCAAATGTTTTGGCATAGTTAAAGTGATTGTTTAGGAAATTAGCTTCCATTGGTAAATTAATCACTCCTGTTGGGCCTTTTCTTAGTCTTTTTGTCACTTGTATTACTGAGTAATTTTGCTTTATATCTATATATGGCTTTTTTAAAATGGAAAAGTTTACTCTTGTAGAACTTTTATTAAGCTTTAGAACAATTCCAGAAAGTTGTAAGGTTTACTAATTAATGTACTCACAATGGAGAACAATGAACCTCACATGAGTGACTTGCTAATGATGGGCTAGCTTAAAGAATGAGGTATATTGAGTAGACTGAAGATAATTTGTCTCAATCAAATAAATTAAAAGGCATACTGTCTTCAGTATATGATGATCTTCTTGGAGGTAGGGACCATAACTCCATCGTTTTTTGAATTCCACTACCTAGCATAGTAAATAAATGAGTTGGGTGAGACTGAATGCAAGGATACCTATTGAAGATGTGAAAAGTGAGGTGATATAGGTCTGACCTAATGGTTTCAAAGAGAAGTGAAAGAAAGGGCTGGACATAGGGTTGACTTTGCAGAGGTCAAAATATTCAGAACTTGGGAGCCAGCAGTTAGCGTAATGGCTATGTTGCTGGACTCCCATGTGGTCGACCGCGGTTCGCGTCCCGGACCCGGTGGCTTAAAACTCACGTCGGGCGCGTGTGCGTGCGTGCCCAAGATCCCGAGAGGAGAATGGAGGAGAAGGGATTGCGGCATGAGCATCCCCTCTGGGGGGTGATTTCTCGCTTTCTGTCTCTATGTCTCTCTCTGTCTGTCTGGTGAGCGCACACACCCTATAGTGAAAATCTCTCCCCCCCCAAAAAAAAAAATTCAGAACTTAATGACTTGATCAGATATGGTCTAAAAGAGTCACACAAAACTCAAGGACTTAGGTCTGAGTGATTGAAAGAAAGATGGATAGATTGGTGTGAAAGCTGGTTTCTAAGAAAAAGTTAATGGGTGCTATTTTTTATGTAAAAAATGATTTTCTAAAACAAGCTTAATGCCTTTTCTTGTTCAGAGAACTTTAGTACTAAAAGTTATTTTGGAATAATGTCTGAATATACTGGTAGAAATGTTTGGAGAGGTGTTGGAGATATGCTATGTCTGAAGAAGAAATCTGGTTTATCTGAGTAAAAGTATTCAAAAAATGAATGAATGGAATGTGCAGGAAAGGAGCAGGTAGAGGATTAAAAGTAAATAGTTGAGACTGAGCACTGGTTACAAACAACTGCTTATTGAATGGGAGGCCAGAGTGGAGGCAGGAAAACAAGACAGATGGAAAGCCAGAGCAGTGAAGTATCTTAGAAACCAAAGGAGAAGGGATTATTACATGGTGAAATGCACGTATAATTAAATATTTACGGGAAAATGAAAACTGCAGAAAAACCCAGAACATGTCAGAGATGACTTCACAGGTAGATTGATTGGCTATAATGTTCTTAATCCCTCAGAATGGAAAAAAGAAAAAAAAAAAACTCTTTCAGGGTTCAGTTTTCACTGTAAAAGTACTATTACACTTCTTTTTTTCCTCTACCACTTCTTAAAAGATTATTACATCACTTACTTTGATAAGCTGTGGGTGTTCTCTAGATTCAGATTCAGGTATATTAAAAAAGTAAATCACTCCTGAGAACATTTGTTTTTTTTTTAGATCTTGCCATATTCAGAAGTTGCTGAAGGTCAAGAGACAGTGAGTAATATATGATGCTATGTTTGAAATGTTGACATTTTTGTATTTTCTCAAGATTTCAAGTTAGTTTCTTAAAATATATATTCCACTTTGATCACAGATGATTATGTCATTATAAGAAATAACTAAGGTATATTGAAAAAATCTGTTTAAAAAGTATGCCTACATTTCTTCCATAATTCAGATAGATCTGATCTTTTTTGACTATAAAAATAATGCATACTACTTTATCATATTTAAACAATACAGAAAAATGTAGTAAGTAAAAGTCTACTACTTAAATGGAACCACTGTTAATGTTTTGGCAGCATCTTCCCTAAGGTTTTTTTTTTTTTCTTTTAATATATATGATATGTATTAGAAATTACTTAAAAATAGGGTCATATCATACAAGCTTCTTTATAACCTAGTTTCAAAGCCAGTGTGATAGATGTGGTTTACTCAATGAAAAAAATTATAACGATTAAATGGTATTTAATTGTGTGACTCTATTAGCAAGGTATAGGGTACTTACTTAATACCCTATTTAAAACAAAGTACTGTTTTAGATTATTGTAAATGATGTGATACATGTCTATGAACACATCTTTTTGAACATTTTGGATGATCACCATAGAAAGGGATATGGAGACAGCATTGTTGAGACAGGGAAGTAGTGCTGTTTATATTTTGATCAACTGGACTGGGGAGAAATGTTCACATATTGAAATGATCACCTTGTAAGCTAAATAATGTGATTGAATGTATTTAAAAAATGCAAATAAAAAATAAATAAAAGAAAAAAAAAAAGAATACATTCCTAGAACTAGAATTGCTAAATCAGAAGTGTGACTTGGTTACTTTTAAATAATAGCCTGGCAAGCCAGATCATATTCTCTGTCCAACAGTGATAAGTCCTAGTTCCCAGAAAAAATATTCCTTTAATATCTCTTCTGTAAAACTTGGGGATAAAATGCACACATGTGTGTTTTGCAGTTAATTGTAGGAATAAGAAAAATTCAGCCAAGATCGACTTGTTGACTCCTGTTTAAAGAACAGGCAGATCTCAGCTACATTATATATACTTTGCTGAAATTTCGTATGTTAAGGGCCAATGATAACAACTAGAGCTGTCTTGATAGGTTGTATATAATCCTCCAGAACTGTGGTTTCTGGGAACCAGCTTCAGAAGGATTGCTTCAATGAGAACAACTTGATGAACTTTATGGGGGAAGAGGTGCCACCAGCAGTTACCCCAATGCTTGATAATTGTGTTGCACTTTCCATTAAGACTATCAGATAACTTAAGTCAAGCCAATATATATGTTAAGAGAAAAAGGCTGTGCCAAAAGCAATGAATCAAAGCTATAGATTGCATAGGATTATTTCTGTGTTATAGGGTAGCCATTTGTCTGGTGTGCTTGAGATGAGGTTTGTTTGTTTTTTTTTTTTTTTTAATTGCCAAAGGGCATGGGTGCTCACTAGGGAGAGAAAACACCTCCCCAGGGGGCATGGTCACACTACAGTCTTCTTTCCTCCATTTCTCCTTACCTTCAGGATTTTGGGCAGATGTCTGTTGTGTTTTCCAACTACAGGTGGCCAAGACTCGAACTGCAGTGAGCCATGTGGAGTCTGGTTCCCAATGCACAGACCTTAACCACTGCACCACTGGGTGTTCTCATGATGATGACCTTCTGCCTATTCTTTTATATTTCTTAAAGATTACATGTTTTATGCTAATTATAGTTTAGATGGCAAATATTTAGATATATAACCAAATAAATCACATGTTTAACATAGTGCTCTTTTTCTGAGACTTATAGACTAAACTCAGCAAAGATTTAAATAATGGCTACAAGTATTTTAAAGTACTTTGGTAATATATTTTAATGTAAATAAAAGGAAACTTCCATGCGTGCTACTATTATTTTATTAGTTTATTTTTTCCCCATAACATCTGCCAAAATAGAACTTACTTATATATTTAAGGAATTATTGAGGTAACTATATGGACACTGTCTATAGGATAATGGTAAACATTGTAAGATAGAGAAAATGTTCTGTCCTATACACTATCTGTAGGATAGTGGTAAACTTATTAAGATACTCAGAGAAAATGTTCTGTCTTATCTTAGTGATCTTTTTCTGAACAAACTGAGAAGTTTCTGGATTCTTTGAGAGTCTAGTGGTATTTTGATTCTTCAGCAAAAGCCAAGAAGCATGCCCAGCTTTTTATTTTTGAAAAATATCCTACAAGATACTTATGTAGAATGTTTCCATGTAAATAATTCACATCATCTTTATTCATGTGTTATACAGCACTACTGTGTGAAAATTGGGCCCAGATCTTAAGAATAATGTTAGTAGTGTGCAGTTTAACCATGTGCAACAGACTTCCGTGATAGAAGGTTCTTGGTAAAATTGAAGTATAGCTTTTAGTAATTGGTAATTTTAAGTAATTGATACTCATATCTCATTTCCTATTAGAAACATTTACAACCAACTCTGGGAGTTGTTTCCAAGTTAGGGTCATTGTCTCTCTATTCTGGGAGAGATTTCTAAAGCCATGCTCATTTTCTATTGTTTCAGCATGATTCTTAGGTCAATTATTCATTATATATTTTTCTGGTGCCTATTCTTTTATCTTGTGGCATTTTCAGTGTTCTGTGATTAAGCCATTCAGGACATGTTATCTAATTCTCACACATATCATAATTTAAACTATTTTCTTACCAGTCTGAACCTTTTCCTGTACAAGTCTATGTATCCAACTGCCTACTTGACATTTCCACTTGGATGTCTAATGGTCATTCAAACTTAACCTGTCCCAGACTGAGTCTGTTATATTTCTCCCTGTAAACTAGCTTTTCTCACTGTTTGTTTGTTTGTTTGTTTATTTCTCAGATATTGGCACTTCTGTCCTTCTAGGTATTCAGATCTCCAAACATGACATCATCTTTACTCTTCTTTTTCTCTTTTACCTGATATTTGGTCTATTTTTTTGTTTTGTTTTTTGTTTTTTTTTATAGACCACAGATTAGTTTATTTTTAACACCCATCATGCCATGAATTTCATAGGGAATAGGTTCCAGTAGCTCAGGCTCCTTTCCATCGGTTTTCACAAAGTGTGTTTCTCTGGGTGGAGCAGGCTGGTGCTTTAGTTGAACTCAGGTACCTTCTCTTTGGCTTCTTCTTTTTCTGGTCATTTTCCTTCACCCGTTTTAGGAAGCTATCTCTGCTCTTAGAATGTTTAATATGCTCAATATGCACATTGATTTTCTTGGCAAGAATCTTGCCCTTGTTTGTTCACAACAATGCCAACAGCATGCTGGGTAACATTGTAGACTCTTCCAGTTTTGCCATGGTAACATTTGTGGGGCATTCCTTTTTGAACAGTACCCATTCCCTTAATGTCTACAATATCACCTTTCTTGTAGATTCGCATGTATATCGCCAAAGGAACAACTCG
Organism: Tupaia belangeri chinensis; assembly: GCF_000334495.1. Taxonomy (NCBI): domain Eukaryota; kingdom Metazoa; phylum Chordata; class Mammalia; order Scandentia; family Tupaiidae; genus Tupaia; species Tupaia belangeri. The sequence continues at coordinate 2,722,767 of NW_006159547.1, read as the reverse complement.
ATGTTTTCTAAAAGGCCTAGAGATCATAGATCGGGTTCCTCTCCTCTTTCCCGTTGCGTTTGTCATTTCGGTTAATTACTGGAAGATGGCGGTTCCTAACCTGCACTTCTTGTAGCAAAAGACCACCCTGACCTCCCTCTGCCCACTTTCAATTTAGGACAAGATATTACAAGTTTAGGGAAACAAGTGTAAAACATGAGTACCCTGGCAGAGGCTTTCTTTCCCTTTGTGTTCGTCATTTTGGTTAATTACTGGAAGATGCCTGTTCCAGCCAAAAGGACACATTTGGTCTATTTGTAAATCCTGTTGGCACTATCTTCAAAGTACATTCAGAACTCTACTTCTTCTCATCCCCTTGCTGTTATCACCTTGGTCCAAGTCCCCTTCCTCACTCCTTTAGATTACTGCAGTAACTTCTTAACTTCTCTTTAGTCTGTTCTCAACATAACAGTCAGAATGATCCTATTGAAATACAATTAAAACTATGTCAATCTTTTTTCAGAACCATCAAAGAATTCTCCATCTCATTGAAAATAAATGGATTTCATCTCCTGCTTTTCTTCTATATACTAATTATATTCCAGCCTCATTGGCTTTCTTATTCTACCCCACATATTCAAGACTTATTCCCATCCCTGTTCTTTACAGTTTCTTCTCTCTTTGTCTGGAATACTTCCCATATTTCCTTTTGGCAAATTCTTTTATCGTATTCAGTTACTGTGTAGTGAAGTGTTCTTAGGCCACCTTGTCTAAAATTTTAACTTACTTTCCCCAACATATTATATTCTTCCATTCTTTGCTGATTTTGCCCTTAGTTTTAATAATTTAATAATTTTTACTTGTTTATTATTTTTTTGTCCATTTCTTCACTAGAATATAAGTATCACAAAGGCAGGATTTTTGTTTACTGCTACATTCTTTGTTGCCTAAAATGATATGAGTCCATAGTAGTCACTCAGTAAATATTTGCTGATGGATGGTTTGATAGTTGAACTAGACAGTCTTCATTCTGATTCTCTTCAGTGCCTTAATCTGAAAAAAAATTAGGATTAACCCAATAAAATCAGATTTATACAACACAGACCATAAATATGTTTGAGTATACAATGTTGAGAGAAAGTGTAATTGGAGGTTTTTGAAAAAAATATTCAGAAGTTACTGTATGTGCTAGGAATTATTTTCTGGGAGTAAACAGACAAGGCATACAGCTGTGTAAAATTTGACATAGTGCTTTTAATGTACAAAATTTGGGAATAACAACTATATAAAAAAGTGAACTTATTAATAATCTTTTACTCTAAATAGAAGATAAACTCTAAAACCTTTAAACCTGACTGGTCTTGTGAAATTAAGTTTTCCTAAATATGCATACATATAATTAGAATAATTGCTTTCCTTTAGGAAATTACTGGTATATCTAGAGAAACTAATAATTATTATCAATACAGGAAGATTTTTTAAGAAGATGTCTATGAAACTTTTAAAGCTTGACACAATGATTTGTCAACTTCCTAACTTATTTTTGTTTTCCAGTGTTACATTAGCTGTTTATTGGTGCATAACACATTACTCCAAAATAAAAGTGGCATAAAACAACAGGTATTTATTAGATCAAAGTTCTGTGGATCAGGAGTCCAAGAACAGCTTAACTAAGATGACTCTGATTCAAAGGCTGTCATGCAGTTGCAGTTAAGGTGTTATGAAAAGGAGTGTCATTACTGCAGTCTGAAATGAGAGTTTTAAGGGGATGGATGGAGGGTGGAGTAGGGAGACCCACTTCTGGGTTTACTTAGTAGTCACTGGAAGATCTCAGTACTGAGATACTCAGCTACTCCATGAGCCTCATGAAGTAGCTGCTGGCTTTCCCCAAGGTGATCTCGCTACAAGAGAACTAGAAGCTGCAAATAAAATAGAATTGCCAGTCTTTTTACCATCTAATCCAGAAGAGACATTCCATTACTTCTGCCATGTTTGATTCTATAGAAGTGATTCAGTAGATCCAGCACACACTCCGAGAGAGGATTATATACCAGGAAATAAGAGTCCCTGGGGACAGTTTTCGAGACTGTCATAGATACTTCAATCTCATCCCACAATATTGCTGATCGTGATAACATGGCCATCAGCAGTTAAGGACTTGAGAACAATTAGTGAATTGTCAGCCAAGTTGTATTTTAGTTTATCTGTGAAACTGAAATCAGTTTATGGAAGAATGAACTTAAATGAACAACTGCAGAAAAATGAAGAAATCAAATGCCTTTAAGTCATTAGAACACAATTTCAAGCATTGTGAAATAGCTGTCACTTCAGGGAAGAAACAGTCCAAGATTTTCTCCAAGGAGATGACAAATCCAAAGCTAACAACCGCCACCTTGTTTTGTTACAGACTATTAATATTCCCTCACTCTTGTTAAGACCAAGAAAGAATGCAGTTAGTGGGAATTTTTTGTTCTGTCTCTACTTTAATTTGTTATGTTACTATACTATACTATTTGATATGATGCAGAACGAGGAACTCTGTCCTACCAACGCAGACCAAAATACTTGTCCATGGGCAACATTTGGAGTAATGTTGTGTGGTAAAATAGTGACCAGACAAAAGGTCAACAGTCTTTTTCCTGTTTCTTTTAGTCGATTGCAAATTCTTCCTTCAAGAATTGTCTTCTGACTTCCTAAAGACCAGAAGCTCCAGATAATATGCTTCATATTTAGTGGGTTCTAAAAGAATTTTGTCTGACTTAAGATTTATCTTTTTAATTAAAACTCTTTGTTTTCTTGCCATCTGAGGGAAAATAGTTTTAATTTGTTAATGTCATTGCAGAAGCTCTTTGCATAATGCTTGGCATATAACAAGCACTCAGTAAATGTTTCTTTATATTTTATGGAACAGGCTAAATCTCTTCATAGTGCTAAGTGCTTTTGTGGCATGCAAAACTAATATTTAATAGTGCATGGATGTTCTATATTATTAAGCCATCTTAAGCTTAAGAAATGAATAACTTGTGACTGTCCCTTATATCTCTAAATCACTTTCACTGCTCCTAACCCATCTTGAATTACAATTGAAAGTAATTTTTGATGAGTAATTTTCAAAACAATACACTTGGGCAATTTCATTTTTTTCTTCCCACCTTCTTTTCCAAAATTAAAACAAACATTTGATAATGCCTAAGTGAAGATCTTTGTATGGAAAAGAGAATTCCTTGTGCATTACGATTAATGAAGATTAATGTGCATGTGCTTTCTACTTATATACTAATGCTATTTTCCTTGTCCTTTTGTTCCACTGCTGCTTCCATCCTGATGCATTTTGCTTCTTCCTGGTTTGGACTGTATTTGTTTGCTGCTCAATTACCCTGCACTAAAAGCTTCTTGGTGATAGCAAAGATGTCCTTGGGCCGTCAAGTAAGTAGCTGAAGTTTGAATGGCATGTTTGGGGACATGATAACATTTTGAAGAGTACCTATAAAGGACAAATGATATTTCAATTTTAGTGTTTCAGGGCATCTACTTTCTTTCCAGTCACTGAGATACAATACAAAGTAGAAAATATAAATATTCATTAGGTGCTTGGTGTCCATCCATTCTCATTGTCCATCTGAGATTGATAGTATTGTTATATTTATATCTCAATGATCTAAAGATATGTAATTTACTTAATTGTCTAACTCATAACTTAGGATGTCTTAGCCATAATATTTCTTTATATAAGCATTGTCAATAATAGATCAGACTATTTCGAGGTTAAAGATGGTACAAAGAATTCACTGCTTTGTGAAAGAGAGAAATACTGTTTTATTTTGTCAGAATTTTTACATAATAGAATATTTCGATATAAATTGGTATTTTATACTTTGAGGATTTCATAAATAAGATGTTTCACCTTAAGGATTTTGATTATACACCCTTTAAAGTGTTATCCAATTGGCCTCACAGATGTTACTGAGAGTTTTTTTTTTTTCCCCCCAAGGGGACCAACACTCTGCTATCTCTTAGGATTATACAGTTAGTAAAACACTACCTGGCAAGTAATAGCAGCAACATTTGTGTTAAAAAATCACAGAATTACTAAGGCAAAAGGAGCTTCAGAGATCAATAAAGGATTAAAGATAAAAAGCCTGAATCTAAAAGCTTAAATGTCCCAGAAGTTAGAATTGTTTACTAGCCCAATATTAGTTTCTTCCACTGCTATTCAAAAATGAAAGTAAAATTTGGGACCAGCAGTTAGCATAATGGCTATGTCGCTGAACTCCCATGTAGTCAAGCGCGGTTTGAGCCCCGGACCCGGTGGCTTAAACTCACTCTGGGTGCGTACCCAAGATCCCGAGAGGAGAATGGAGGAGAAGGGATTGCAGCATGGCCATCCCCCCCGGGGGGTGATTTCCCGCTTTCTATCTCTCTTTCTAGCGAGTGCACATGCCCTATAGCAAAAACCTCTCAAAAAAAAAAAATTAAATTTATCATTTGCTGAGTTCAAGGCTAACCAACTATTTAAAATTTTGCTGCATCATAAATGAACCAAAGATTTCAACTTTATTGATGAGCAATGTAGGTAATTGTATTGACTTAGGGTGTTTTAGTAGTTATCCCTAAATAGTTATCTGACTGTTACAAGTCAGTTTATGTCTCTGAGATTTTTTTTTCATGGAGGGACTGAGCAAGATTATGGCAAAACTCTCTTCTAGCAATGAAATTCTTTGGTCTAGCTCAGTTAGCATTTGTCCTAATACTGGTTATAGAATGTATATAACTTTTTCTAAAACAAGAGAATCGAATTACAATGCTAAAATTCTTTTTCATTTTAAGTTGTAACAGCTCATGATATTTTAAATATCTTATTGTACACTCAGCTATTATTCTACTGATAGGATAGGAGAAATTTTAAAAGTAGAAAAAAAGAATGCAAATTCCCAAACTTTTTCAGGCCTTGGAAAATAATTCCAATGGAATTTTCACTTTACTGCATATATTTAGATGTTGACTAAGGTGAAATGAGTGGCACTGCTGATCTTTAATGCATAGATTATCAGTTTCAACATTAACTGAAAGCTTTATATTAGGAACTGGATTTTATAAATGAGAGTCTTTAGTTTTTATTTGGAATAGAAAATATTTACTAAGGTTATATATATATTTAAAGCATATATGAGTTTTTAAAAAGTTAATGGAAATGTGTATTATGAAGAAATTTTCCATGGATTTCAAAATATTTTACACCAAATAAATTCATATTTTTTCCACCTTTTCTCACACTTTTTCTTTTTTAGTTTTTCTATAGGGTACGTGCACTCACCAGAGAAGAGAGAGAGAGAGAAACAGAGAAGGTGAAAGTGAGAACTCCCCTCCACCCCCACCCAGAGGGATGACCACACCACAATCCTTTCTTCTCCATTTTCCTCTCAGGATTCTGGGCACAAAGGCACCCATGCCTGGTGTGATTTTCAAGCCACCACCTGCTGGCCCCTTTTCTTACACTTTTTAAATCTCCTTGCATAAATAAAAGTATACATGTATTAGGGCTGAATGTTTAATGTACTCTGCCAAGAAGTGAAAGGCTGGGGCTATCTAACTCTTTACTGGAGATTGTACAGCTTTTAAAGTGAAGGACTTTAGTGGTTTCTGATTTGGAGATGTACTATTTTTAAAAGTTCATTTGTTAAGAGAGCTGAGGGAGGGAGAGATGAGCAGAGGGAGAAGGAAGCAGACAGGCACCCTTGATAGGATCCTCCTACCATAATCCTCGCCCCAGCCCTGTAGCCAGCCAGGATTTCAAGCCTGCCTACAGGCACACACAGAATATCTACGTAGATCCCAGATACAGACATGAACCTGGAGCCTTTCCTATATGGCATCCGGTGTTGGCAGCAGTGCCCCAACTACCTATGCCACTGTAGCTGGGCCATGATTTATATTATTTAAGAAAAATGGCATGATACATACACTTAAATTATTTCAATATTTAAGAAAAGTTATACCATCTGTAAGGGAGATTTAAGATTTATACACAGATTCTTTATGACTTGAAAAATTACTTCATCATCTCCTAGTTTCCATTTAGATGAAAATGATCAAGCTTTGAACATTGTGAAATTCTTCAAACTTTAAATATATATAAGTCTAATTCAGAAAGTAAAGAGTGTTAGTTTTCCTTACAAGGTGCTGCTGTTATGTTAATTATATTACTGTTAATTATTTCTGTGTGATTTCTGCTATTCTTAAGATGAGTAATGTAAATTTTGACAAATTTTTTTGTAGCAGGTATTTTGCTTTCACTATAAGTAAAACCAGCAGAGGGCACTATAATATTATCTTTTGTAGATAAGTCAATTGTAGTGTCAGAAACTACACTGGAACCATGCAATAATTTATTGATCAATTTGCCTATTCAGTCACTTAGCAAGTATTTAATGAGTGCCAGTTACATACTAAGGGATACAGATAAAAAGTCATTGCTATTCTTAAATGTATATTTGGGTAGTTTATTATTGTGCAAACAGTGTAGGACATCACATCATTTTTATATTATCCAGTGCCTGTTTTGTCTAGTTACTAACGCTTGTGGACAAGGCAAGAGAAAACAATAGAAAGATGGGCTTTCTGTGTCGTGTTTGTGTGTGTGTGTGAGAGAGAGAGAGAGAGAGGTGGTGCACTCTGTATGTTGTCATTTCTATGCACAGTCTCACTTCAAGGTTATCAGAATCATACAGTAATACTTCAATCAAAAATGAATTAGGAAGGCATCACTAGAACTAACTTTATACTGCTTGGGCTATTTCATTTTTTATGTAATGAAGTTATTTAAGAAAGAGATACCTATGTCTTACTGGAAGAATACTAAAACATACTTTAAAACATACTTTAATTCTGTTAGTGGTTCCTCTTATAATATGTAAATAATAAATGATGAAGCATAGTTACACAGTGAGCACAACTCACTTCAAGTATTAGATTTTTTTTCTTTTGATAAGGGTACATGCACTTGCCAGAAACAGAGAGAAAATGAGAAATCACCCCCCACCACCACCACCACCAAGGGAGATAGCCACACCGCAGTCCCTCCTTTTCCAATCTCCTCTGGGGTTTTTGTGTAAGGTATGCACAAGTTCCTGGTGTAATTTTCAAGCTGCCCAGACCAGGACTTGAACTACGGTTGGCCATGTGGTTGTCCAGTGCCTTAACCATTGTGCTATCTGCCAGTCCCTGATTTGATCTTAATATCTCCCATTTTTCTGTTTTTCCATTTTTTAATTCTTTTATATCACCATGCCTGTCCCCAGAAGGGATGGCTAGGTCATATGAGGGATCTTCTAAAAATTCATGAAGAAGTATATATTGTGAAAAAAGTATGCATGGATTTCGCCTTCTTCAAGAGACAGACAGCTCCATGACTCCTGTGATCTAGCCATTTGGGAAAAAGGAAGATGTCCCACTGATAACTGGGCCTCCAGCATACAAAACTCGTGTGAACAGCCCTTCACTTACAAGTCTCCTGTCTCTGTATCACTCTTTGTCTCTCTCTACCTCTGTCTCTGTCCTCTCTCTCTCTCTCT